>NC_088234.1:47410195-48010195 GCF_036934945.1 Oncorhynchus masou masou
TCCTGTAAGGCTGAATATCCATCAAGTCATTTAATCACCTTCACCCTGTAGAAATGCAGTTGCCACCTAGTGTGACTGAGAGCAGGTTTGTTTGCCTCGTTAGAGTAATTTCACAAATCTAGACTAAAAGATCAACAATTGTCACCTAAATAGTCAGGTAAATCCACAATATCACCTCTACCAGACCCAGAGTTAGAGAAATAGAGTAGGTCTAAGCCAGTAGGACTCACTCACGTACACACATTTTTCTCCCCAGAACTCCTGTCACTCCAGTTTACGATGTTGCCCTATTTGATGGAGGGAGATTAAAGGTCTTTCCATAGAGATTCCGAAGGTAACGATGCCATCGGAACGCACATCAGAGCACTAATTTCCGAACACTGTTGCGGAATGTGAGGAAACATTTAGAAGGCAACACATGGAGCACATGCAACCCATACGAAAAAGAAAATACATTTGACCCTATGCATGTAACCCTATACATTTGACCATATGAAAATACATTTGACGATATTTTGGCTCAAATACATGTAATGCCCGACAATTTTCCAGAAATTCCCGGCTATTATATCAAGTCTACAGGGTGGCCAAAGTGGTTCCTAATACGGCTTTTTAAATTATTCTTTACGTATTAATCAATTAAGATTTTTTGGGGGGTCCACCATGCCAACACTTTCCCAGTGGGTCAGAAGTTTACATACACTCAATTAGTATTTGGTACCATTGCCTTTAAATTGTCTAACTTGGGTCAAATGTTTTGGGTAGCCTTCCACAAGCTTCCTACAATAAGTTGGGTGAATTTTGGCCCATTCCTCCTGACAGAGCTGGTGTAACTGAGTCAGATTTGTAGGCCTCTTTGCTCGCACAAGCTTATTCAGTTCGGCCTAAAAATTCCTATGGGATTGAGGTCAGGGCTTTGTGATGGGCACTCCAATACCTTGACTTTGTTGTCCTTAAGCCATTTTGCCACAACTTTGGAAGTATGCTTGATGTCTTGAAATTTTGCTTCAATATATCCACATCATTTTCCTCCTCATGATGCCATCTATTTTGTGAAGTGCACCAGTCCCTCCTGCAGCAAAGCACCTCCACAACATGATGCTGCCACCCCCGTGCTTCACGGTTGGGATGGTGTTCTTCGGCTTGCAAGCCTCCCCCTTTTTCCTCCAAACATAACGATGGTCATTATGACCAAACAGTTATTTTTGTTTCATCAGACCAGAGGACATTTCTCCAAAAAGTATGATCTTTGTCCCCAAATCATAGTCTGGCTTTTTTATGGTGGTTTTGGAGCAGTGGCTTCTTCCTTGCTGAGCGGCCTTTCAGGTTATGTTGATAAAGGACTCATTTTACTGTGGATATAGATATTTCTGTACCTGTTTCCTCCAGCATCTTCACAAGGTCCTTTGCTGTTGTTCTGGGATTGATTTGCACTTTTTGCACCAAAGTACGTTCATCTCTAGGAGACAGAACGCATCTCCTTCCTGAGGCGTATGATGGCTGGTGGGTCCCATGGTGTTTATACTTGCATACTATTGTTTGTAATGAACGTGGTACCTTCAGGCTTTTGGAAATTGCTCCCAAGGATGAACCAGACTTGTGGAGGTCTACTTTTTTTCTGAGGTCTTGGCTGATTTCTTTTGATTTTCCCATGATGTCAAGCAAAGAGGCACTGAGTTTGAAGGTAGGCCTTGAAATACATCCACAGCTACACCTCCAATTGACTCAAATGATGTCAATTAGCCTATCAGAAGCTTCTAAAGCCATTACATAATTTTCTGGAATTTTCCTAGCTGTTTAAAGGCACAGTCAACTTAGTGTATGTAAACTTCTGACCCACTGGATTTGTGATACAGTGAATTATAAGTGAAATAATCTGTCTGTAAACAATTGTTGGAAAAAGTACTTGTTTCATGCACAAAGTAGATGTCCTAACCGACTTGCCAAAACTATATTTTGTTAACAAGAAATTTGTGGAGTGGTTGAAAAACTTGTTTTAATGACCCCAACCTAAGTGTACGTAAACCTCCGACTTCAACTGTATATAATTGAAATTGAGATGGTGAGCAAAAAAAAAAAAGAGCACATACTCAACTTCATGAAAAACGAGTTATCCCATCTCAAGTAGACAAAGATTTTAAAAAGTCAGCTCAATTAAATAATGAAAAAACGTTGGGCACTAGGCTGTTTTTATTATTATTTCATTTATTTTTAGGAATTTTTTGGTTGAGGAATTTACAATTCATATTTTCAGTTTATATATCATGTACCGTTGGGCTGCCACTCAAAAGAAAAACAAAAGTAACAAAAACATACAGAGAAATTAGTATATTGATCAAACAGCATAAAAGTTTGCGAGCATAAAAGTTTTTTAACAAACACGCTTTGATCTTGAGACAGGGCAACAACATTTTGGAAAATAGTTTCATATCTGTGTTTTTCAAAGACAGGGAGTGATAGTGAGAATACTGGGTGCTATCCATACAATTTTTCTTATACAAGTGAAATATTAGTGCTGTATTCTTACAAATTAACCTTTATAAACGGCTGTGTTAATCATTTCGAGCAATAGTGTATCTAATTAATTCCAAAATGTCAAAAAGACCACGAATACCATCCTATCCCAACTTTGTCAACGCAATTAAAAAACCAGGGCTTTACATTGATGCTGAAAACTTTGAGCATTTTGGAGGGTTAGTGGATTAAAATCCTCCTAAAAGTCACATAGGACGCACAAAGGGAAATGTTAAAATGCTGAATTTATGCATTTTAGCAAGTCTTAATTCATATTGAATCTGATTTATTGAGTTCTCCATGTGGTCTACCTTAAACTTCTTATGGCTGGTGGCAGTATTGAGTAGCTTGGATGAATAAGGTGCCCAGAGGTGCCCAGAGTAAACTGCCTGCTCCTCAGTCCCAGTTGCTAAAATATGCATATTATTAGTATATATGGATAGAAAACACTCTGAATTGTCTAAAACTGTTTGAATGGTGTCTGTGAGTATAACAGAACTCACATGGCAGGCAAAAACCTGAGAAGTGGGAAGTGGGCCGGGAAGTGGGAAATCTGAGGTTGGTCGATTTTCAACTCAGCCCCTATTGAAGATACAGTGGGATATTGGTCATGTTGCACTTCCCAAGGCTTCCACTAGATGTCTACCGTCTTTAGAAACTTGTTTGAGGCTTCTACTGTAAAGGATTGGCTCATAAGGGGTCTTTGAGTCAGTGGTCTGGCAGAGTGCCACAGGCTATTGACGCCCGTTCATGTGAGAGTTAGCTCCCGTTCCATTGCTTTTCTACAGACAAAGGAATTCTCCGGTTGGAACATTATTGAAGATTTATGTTAAAAACATCCTAAAGATTGATTCTATACATCGTTTGACATGTTTCTACGGACTGTAACGGACCTGTTTGATATTTCGTCTGCTCCTAGTGAACGCGCTTCGTGAGTTTTTATTTGTTTACCAAACGCACTAACAAAGGAAGCTATTTGGACAGAAATGATGGACATTATCGAACAAATCAAACATTTATTGTGGAACTGGGATTCCTGGGAGTGCATACTGATGAAGTTCATCAAAGGTAAGTGAATATTTATAATGCTATATCTGACTAATTTTGACTACACAACATGGCTGTCATGCCCTGGCCTTAGTTATCTTTGTTTTCTTTTTTCTTTTGGTTAGGCCAGGGTGTGACATGGGTGATGTATGGTTTTTGTCTCATCTAGGGTGTTGGTACTGTCTAGGGTTTTTTGTAGATTTATGGGGTTGTGTTCATTCTAGGTGTTTATGTAAGTCTATGGTTGCCTGGATTGGTTCTCAATCAGAGGCAGGTGTTTATCGTTGTCTCTGATTGGGAACCATATTTAGGCAGCCATGTTCTTTGGGTATTTTGTGGGTGATTGTTTCCTGTCTCTGTGTTCTCTCCACCAGATAGGACTGTTTCGGTTTTGCCATGTTTTGTTTGTTGTTTTTATATTTGTGTAGTGTTCACGTTTATTCGTCTTGCATTAAAACATGTTGAGCACGAACTACGCTGCGTATTGGTCCTCTTCAGAAGAAGAGGAGGAAATCAGCCGTGACAGAATCACCCACCAAAACAGGACCAAGCAGCGTGGTGAAGACAGCGGCAGGATGAGCAGCGATGTCAGGATTATTGGACTTGGGAGCAGTATCTGGACTATACAACTTGGGAAGAGACAGGTGGGCGGTCGACCCAGGGAGAGTGCCGGAGCCCGCCTGGGATTCGCTGGAGCAGTGCGAGGAGGGTTACAGGTGAATGGAGTTGGAGAAACTAGCACGGCGGCGCGTTAGGAAGCCCGAGAGTCAGCCCCTAAAACTTATTGGGGGAGGCACACAGGGAGTATGGCGAAGCCAGGTAGGAGACCTGAGCTGCTAGATTCTCCTGCCTGTCCAGAGCTGCTAGAGTCTCCCGCCTGTCCAGAGCTGCTAGAGTCTCCCGCCTGTCCAGAGCTGCTAGAGTCTCCCGCCGGTCCAGAGCTGCTAGAGTCTCCCGCCGGTCCAGAGCTGCTAGAGTCTCCCGCCTGTCCAGAGCTGCTAGAGTCTCCCGCCGGTCCAGAGCTGCTAGAGTCTCCCGCCGGTCCAGAGCTGCTAGAGTCTCCCGCCTGTCCAGAGCTGCTAGAGTCTCCCGCCTGTCCAGAGCTGCTAGAGTCTCCCGCCTGTCCAGAGCTGCTAGAGTCTCCCGCCTGTCCAGAGCTGCTAGAGTCTCCCGCCTGTCCAGAGCTGCTAGAGTCTCCCGCCTGTCCAGAGCTGCTAGAGTCTCCCGCCTGTCCAGAGCTGCTAGAGTCTCCCGCCTGTCCAGAGCTGCTAGTCTCCCGCCTGTCCAGAGCTGCTAGAGTCTCCCGCCTGTCCAGAGCTGCTAGAGTATCCCGCCTGTCCAGAGCTGCTAAAGTCTCCCGCCTGTCCAGAGCTGCTAAAGTCTCCCGCCTGTCCAGAGCTGCTAGAGTCTCCCGTCTGTCCAGAGCTGCTAGAGTCTCCCGCCTGTCCATAGCTGCTAGAGTCTCCCGCCTGTCCAGAGCTGCTAGAAACTTCTGCCTGTCCAGAGCCGCCAGTCTGCAAGGAGCCGCCAGAGCCGCCAGTCTGCCAGGAGCCGCCAGAGCCGCCAGTCATCCAGGAGCCGCCAGAGCCGCCAGTCAGCCAGGATCCGCCAGAGCCGCCAGTCGGCCAGGATCCGCTGTGTCAGTGTTTGTGCCACACGGGACTGTTTCGTTGCCAGTTCACTTTATTATTTTGTATTTGTGTTCATGTTTAGTTTTTCTTATTAAAAACCATCGACACCTACCACGCTGCGTATTGGTCCGATCCTTGTTTCACCTCTTCAGAGGAAGAGGAGGAAATCTGCCGTGACAATGGCGGGTCTCTGTATGGCTGGTTTGGGCTCTGAGCGCCGTACTCAGATTATAGCATGGTGTGCTTTTGCTGTAAGGTTTTAAAAAAGATCTGACACAGCGCTTGCATTAAGGAGAAGTTTATCTAAAGTTCCATGTATAATAGTTGTATCTTTTATCAATGTTTATTTTGAGTATTTCTGTGAATTGATGTGGCTCTCTGCAAAATCACCGGATGTTTTTGGAACTACTGAACATAACGTGCCAATGTATAGACATTTTTTTATATAAATATGAATCAAATATCAAACAAAACATATATGTATTGTGTAACATGAAGTCCTATGAGTGTCATCTTATGAAGATCATCAAAGGTTAGTGATTAATTTTATCTCTATTTCTGATTTTTGTGACTCCTCTCTTTGGCTGGAAAAATGGCTGTGTTTTTCTGTGACTTGGCTCTGACCTAACAATCATTTGTGGTGCTTTCGCGGTAAAGCTTATTTGAAATCGGACACTGTTGTGGGATTAACAGGAAGTATATCTTTAAAATGGTGTGAAATACTTCTATGTTTGAGGAATTTTAATTATGGGATTTCTGTTTTGAATTTGGCGCCCTGCACTTTCACTGGCTGTCATAGATCCCGTTAACGAGATTTCAGCCCTAAAAAGTTTTAAAGGGCACTTCATTTCATATAATAGGCTTGGTGCATCATTTCTACTTAACATATCAAAGGGACGCAAAATACACTAATTTCATAGAACGACACAGTACACGTTAAGTTCTGCCCATTGGACATTGATTGCAATGCTCTTGTTTGTTTATTTGTCATATGCACATGAAAGACAGTCACCACATTTATCATGTTTGTAGTCGTTTTTGTAGTGATTTAAATGCATTTAAATGCATGTTAGTGCTTTTGGTATGTATCAAGTACAATAAAAATGCATTATATAATGCAAAATATATTGTAACGGCGGGACCAGAAGACTTGGATACGTGGCTTGTTGGGGGGCGTGGCTTTTTGGCCTCCCATGAGATGGATTGTCATGCCAGTTCATTTCTGTGATTAAAGTTTATACACTGCTAGTTCTGCAGTGTTAATGAGTTTAACACAAGTGCAATTGATACTAAGGTTTTAATTTATGTAATTTAGCAGATGGCATTATCCAGAACAACTTACAGGAGCAACTAGGGTTAAGCGCCTTGCTCAAGGGCACAGAGTCAGCCTTAAGCTAGTCAGCTCAGGGACGCAAACCAGCGACCTTTCGGTTACTGACCCAACGCACTTAACCTTTAGGCTACAAGTTAAGTTTTTAAGACAGTCATCATTTTGCTATAATATGATTTGTCCATATTTTTTATATTTGCTGTATGTTGAAATTTACATGTGTTGGAATTTATTTTAAATAACATTTCCAAATACATTTTAAAATATATTTACCAAAGATATTGATATATACATGTGAAAATATATTCTAAAATAAATAATTTAATGTTTATGATATACATTTTACATACATTTACAGTGCCTTCGAAAATGTTAAATTACAGCCTTATTCTAAAATATATTAAATATTTTTTTCCCATAGCAATCTACACACAATACCCCATAATGACAAAGTGCAAACAGGTTTTTAGACATTTTTAAAAATGTATTACAAATAAACAACTGAAATACCATATTTACATAAGTATTCAGACCCTTTGCTATGAGACTCAAAATTGAGCACAGGTGCATCCTGTTTCCAATGAGCTTTCTTGAGATGTTTCTAGCTTCAACTTGATTGGAGACCACTTGTGGTAATGCAATTGATTGGACATGATTTGGAAAGTCACACACCTGTCTATATAAGGTCCCACAGTTGACAGTGTATGTCAGAGCAAAAACCAAGTCATGAAGTCGAATGAACTGTCCGTAGAGCTATGAGCCAGGATTGTGTCAAGGAACAGATCTGGGGAATGGTACCAAAACATTTCTGCAGCATTGAAGGTCCCCAATAACATAGTGGCCTTCGTCTATTTAAAGGGAATAAGTTTGGAACCACCAAGACACTTCCTAGAGCTGGCCGATCAGCCAAACGGAGCAATCGGGGGAGAAGGGCCTTGGTCAGGAAGGTGACCAAGAACCCGATGGTCACTCTGACAGAGCTCCAGAGTTTCTCTGTGGAGATGGGAGAACCTTCCAGAAGGACAACCATGTCTGCAGCACTCCACCAATCAGGACTTTATGGTAGAGTGGCCAGACAGAAGCCACTCCTCAGTAAAAAGCACATGACAGCCAGCTTGGAGTTTTCCAAAAGGCAACTAAAGACACTCAGACCATGAGAAACAAGATTCTCTGGTCTGATGAAACGAAGATTGAACTCTTTGGCCTGAATCCAAAGCCTCGCGTCTTGAGTAAACCTGGCACCATCCCTACAGTGAAGCATGGTGGTGGTACCATCATACTGTGGGGGATGTTTTTCAGGGGCAGGGACTGGGAGACTAGTCAGGATCAAGGCAAAGATGAATTGAGCAAAGTACAGAACGATCCTTGATGAATATCTGCTCAAGAGCGTTTAGAACCTCAGACTGGGGCGAAGGTTCACCTTCCAACAGGACAATGACCCTAAGCACACAGCCAAGACAAAGCAGGAGTGGCTTCGGAGCAAGTCTCTGAATGTCTTTGAGTGGCCTAGCCAGAGCCCGGACTTGAATCCAATTGAACATCTCTGGAGCGACCTGAAAATAGCTGTGCAGCAATGCTCCCCATCCAACCTAACAAAGCTTGAGAGTATCTGCAGAGAAGAATGGGAGAAATTCCCCAAATACAGGTGTGCCAAGCATGTAGTGTCATACCCAAGAAGACTATAGGCTGTAATCGCTGCCAAAGGTGCTTCAACAAAGTACTGAGTAAAGGGTCTGAATACTTATGTAAATGTGATATTTCAGATTTTTTATATTTTTATAAATTAGCAAACATTTCTAAAAACCTGTTTTTGCTTGTTATTATGTGATATTGTGTGTAGACTGATGAGAGGAAAAACTATTTCATCCATTTTAGAACAAGGCTGTAACGTAACAAAATGTGGGAAAAGTGAAAGGGTCTGAATACTCTCCGAAGACACTGTATATCAACATTTTAAATACATTCCTTAATATATGTTGGAATGTATTTTAAAATATATAACAATGAAAACATTATTTGGACCATTTTATATATTTCACATGTATCCTAAAAATGTATCTAAAAATATGTTTTAAATGTATTTTTTTCCGTTTGGGAAGTCACACGGAAAACATATGTAGCGCACACGCAAGCAACACAAATTAAATATACTATACTAAACAAAAATATAAACACAACATGCAACAATTTCAAACGTTTTACTGAGCTACAGTTCATGGAAGGAAATAAGTCAATTGAAATAAATTCATTCATTCTATGAAAATCAAAAGTAACAGTCAGTATCTGGTGTGGCCTCCAGCTGTATTAAGTACTGCAGTTCATCTCCTCCTCGTGGATTGCACCATATTTGCCCGTTCTTGCTGTGAGATGTTATCCCACTCTTCCACCAAGGCACCTGCAAGTCCCCAGACATTGCTGGCCATGGCAGAACACTGACATTCCTGTTTAGCAGGAAATCACGCACAGAACGAGCAGTATGGCTGGTGGCATTGTCATGCTGGAGGGTCATGTCAGGATGAGCCTGCAGAAATGGTACCACATGAGGGAGGAGGATGTATTCCCTGTAACGCACAGCGTTGAGATTGCCTGCAATGACAACAAGCTCATTCCGATGATGCTGTGACACACCACCACATCGATCCCGCACCAGAGTACAGGCCTCAGTGTAACGCTCATTCCTTCGACGATAAACGCGAATCTGACCATCACCCCTGGTGAGACAAAACCACAACTTGTCAGTGAAGAGCACTTTTTGCCAGTCCTGTCTGGTCCAGCGACAGTGGGTTTGTGCCCATAGGCGATGTTGTTGCCAGTGATGTCTGGTGAGGACCGGCCTTACAGCAGGCCTACAAGCCTTCAGTCGAGCCTCTCTCAGCCTATTACAGACAGTCTGGGCACTGATGGAGGGATTGTGGGTTCCTGGTGTAACTCGGGCAGTTGTTGTTACCATCCTGTACCTGTCCCGCAGGTGTGATGTTCGGATGTACCGATCCTGTGCAGGTGTTGCACCATGTGGTCTGCCACTGCGATGACGATCAGCTGTCTGTCCTGTCTCCCTGTAGCGCTGTTTTAGGCATCGCACAGTACGGACAATCTATTGCCCTGGCCACATCTGCAGTCCTCATGCCTCCTTGCAGCATGCCTAAGGCACGTTCACGCAGATGAGCAGGGACCATGGGCATCTTTCTTTTTGTGTTTTTCAGAGTCAGTAGAAAGGCCCCTTTAGTGTCCTAAGTTTTCAAAACTGTGACCTTAATTGCCTACCACCTGTAAGCTGTTAGTGTCTTAATGACCGTTCCACAGGTGCATGTTCATTCATTGTTTCTGGTTCATTGAACAAGCATGGGAAACAGTGTTTAAACCCTTTACAATGAAGATCTGTGAAGTCATTTGGATTTTTACGAAATATCTTTGAAAGACAAGTTCCTGAAAAAGGTACGTTCCTTTCTGTTCTGAGTTTATTTGCAAGATGGAGAGGATATAATAGAAGATACACTAACACTATTTAGAATGTACCAATGCGGTATACAGTGCGTTGTTTATAGTTACTTAAATAGCAATGGAGACACTGATAAAACCACCTAATGTCTACTTACACCATCATAACGGAAGCACACACAGAGAGATGGTGCCAGGGGTGGTGATAAAATGGCAGTCGTCTACAGTTTGCCAAACAGCCTTGTTCTTAATTTCTTCCTCAGGCTCTCCACGTTCATAAAGCTTCTACCTAGTACCTCATCTCCCCTCTTTAGCATATTTATGACAAAGGCGGATGGGACTTTTTGTTTTTTTTTATGGTCCCCATCCAGAAACTTAACTTAGTTCTTCGCCTCAAACCATGGCTTGGGCCACTAAGTTAACACTTCAGCCAATAGGATTCTGAATTCGCTATCACACTTAGCTGTAGCCGTAGCGACAGATGCTGATGAGCATCAGATTGCAATTATCGTTGGTGTGACTGATACAGACGGGGCTGGGCAGGTGCCCCAGACTGCTGAGTCAGGTCTAAACATACACCCTGTAGTAGCAGACAGCAACCCTACATTACTTGTTTGCGTGTGTGTGTGTGTGTTGTACACATGTGTAGATTATGTTGATCAAACTTAAATCATTGTTTTGTAATTCCAGGTGTAGCCTGTATCTTAACTTTGTTCATAGTTTTGTATCAGTCAGCAATAAAGTTACCAGCTGGCATAAAATCTATGTTAGTCTGTCTAGCATCCTGATCACGTACCATTAAAAAACACTCTCTCCTAATGCTTCCAAGCCTGTTCTTTCTCCTTGTCTTTGCCCATCTCTCACTGGTCTTCTCTTACACCCATCACTTTGTATGTGTGAACACAGACAAACACACACACACACACACACACACACACACACACACACACACACACACACACATTCCACTGAACTCACAGTGAACTCTGTGTATAAGTACAGCTCTGGAGCCAATTGGAGCGTGGCTGGAGGGCACCATCGCCTCTCCCATTAGGATAATGGGAATCCCTCTCTGGCTCATAATCCACAGAGAGAGAGAGATTGAGAGTGAGAGAAAAAGAGAGGGATGGATGGGGGTTACGGAGGGTGGATGGAAGGGACAGGTAGAGTGTGAAGAATTGGGTTAGAAGAAGAGAAAAAATAAAGAAATAAACAAGGAGGGAAAGAAAGAAAGCCCAGGGCTAGAACTATGCAGTATGCACAGTACTCAGGTGTTATGCACAGTACTCAGGTGTTATGCACAGTACTCAGGTGTTATGCACAGTACTCAGGTGTTATGCACAGTACTCAGGTGTTAGGTGGGGCAGTATACTGAATGACATTGGGCAGTTAACACAGCTGTGTGTGGTGCAGGCTATGGATGTCTACAGTGCGTGTGCGTGTGCGCGTGTGTGTGTGTGCGTAGAGGGTTGTGTGTATGTGTGTGTGTGGTGCAGGCTGTAGACATTTACAATGTGTGTGTGCAGGTGGGGGTGTGCTTGGGCGGATGTTAATTTCCAGCATAGGAAAGTGTCCTCAACATCCCAGCGTGATTCATATTAAAACTCAATTGGCCTTCAAATTTAGCCGGACCCCCAAAGTCCCCACCGGTGAGTGGGAAATGGTTGTTAATGGCACAGCAGCCTGCAATCACACAGCTGAAATTGAATCTGACCGTAGAAGCCAATGGGCCAGATACTGTCTGAATGTCTGACCATTACACAGATGACATTCTCTCAGATGGACACTCCCTTTGCTCAGATTGGAGGCACTGGAGGTGTGTATCTGGCAACCTGGTTTGAGCGTGTGCGCATATGTGAACATTCCTGTGTGTGTGTGTGTGTGCGCGCGCGCGTGTGTGTGTGTGGCCAACTTTAATGATGTGTATGCGATGTGTGTCATAAATAGTGAGAAAAAATGTGCGTCCTGCCTCAGGGTAATGTATGCGCTTATGTGTATGTATTGTGTGAGTGTGCTTGCTACAGTGTGTGTGACTGGCCTGTTAGCAGTAGCACAGTCTGTGTTGTGAGGGATGGTAGCACTGGATGGGAGATGGGAGCCAGAGAGGCTATCACCCTCCTGCTGGCACTGTGCATTGACTTTAACCTCCAGATAATTACCACACAAACTATTTACCGCCACACCAAACTTTACCACTTAGGACATCCACTACTGAACAGTAACACAAACAGGAAACACGCAAAAGGTTAACCTACAGTATATGAATAGTTCAACTTAAAGAGTCATAATAGCTGATGTAGAATGGCAGTGGAGCAGTTGACCCTGACATGCGCCCAGGGCATTATAGAGGAACACAGCGAAGTGAGTGTATACCATATAGTCTAAGTCAAACTCAAATGAATGTTACCAACATTTTATTTATTTATATTTGACACATTTTTCATTTCTGGTACAAAAACTATATGGTTCTACACTTCAACAATTCCCGCTTTACGCGTATATACTACATGTACAAATCTTAATGCCTCTTCCCTGTCTTTTCCTCGTCCTCTCCCTCTCTACATCCTCCCTCCCTTCCTCTCCTGTTTCCCCTCTTCCCCCTGTATCCATCTCCATGGCAGATGCACAGGGCCCGAGGCAGGTCTTCAGACTACTCTTTGTTACAGTTTCATTCTCTTTCCCCCCACGACAGAAATGAGCTGCCATGCTAAACCCTGTCGACTGTGACAGCCAGTCTCAGCAGTGAGACTCAGTCCATATTGACTGAGCTTCTAATGTTTGTCCCTCCACGGTCACTGTTAAACTTGCCTGGTCCCCCCCCCCCCCACCTGGATAGTCCAGTTTTCAACCTAATTTCTAGCAGACATTAAGAATGATTAGGCTACAAATTATTTTTGCGAACTGCTACAAGAGGGTTGGGGGCAAACTGTTTGTTCTTCACCAGCTGTTAAGGTGGCACCCGTACCACTATATACTAGTGTGGGCTGAATGGTTGGTCTCAAACGTGGTTAGAGCTAGCACATGGCTAACACGACGCTAAGGTTTTTTAGCATTTATCTTACCAGTGCTACATGCTACCATACTGCTAATGACTGCATCATCAATCACACCAGAGCTATGCTAGCACTTGGCTAATGTATTTATCATTAATCTTATCAGTGCTGTCTTTCCACATCATTTCAGGGCTCCGCCATGATTTCTAGGACTAATTTGATGGTAATGAACCCATCCACACACAGTGCTTGATGAATATAGTGATAAATGGCCTTCTGCTATGTTTTGGACAAGCCGCATCTGATCTCATTAGATGATCTCTTGCCTTCACTCTGTTTACATGCATGTTAACCCGTACGGAGCTCAGTCAAAGTACTGTCGTCAATGAAAATGCATAGAATGCCTTGATTCATTGATCACTTGCATGTACAGTCTACTTTAGGCACTGAGTAAGTTTCAGCTGTTTTCTCACAGAACATGTTGCATTGTTCCTACTTTTACCTCTCATACAGTCCATATCCCTCTAACCATACAGTATATTGGCATTATATTCAGCAAATTCTGGCAGGTGGTCAATTTCTCCTGATTAGTCATTGGTGACATGGCCCGCCCATTCAGCAGTTCCTCTCATAAGTGGTGATCTCTGGGGGGACTGATATACACTTATAGACTGCCTCTAGTCTATACAGAAACATACAGACGACCTCTAGTTGATAAGAGACTGCCTCTAGTCTATACAGAGATATACAGACAACCTCTAGTTGATAAGAGACCACCTCTAGTCTATACAGAGACATACAGACGACCTCTAGTTGACAAGAGACCGCCTCTAGTCTATACAGAGACATACAGACGACCTCTAGTTGATAAGAGACCGCCTCTAGTCTATACAGAGACATACAGACGACCTCTAGTTGATAAGAGACTGCCTCTAGTCTATACAGAGACATATAGACAACCTCTAGTTGATAAGAGATGCCTCTAGTCTATACAGAGACATACAGACAACCTCTAGTTGATAAAGACCGCCTCTAGTCTATACAGAGACATACAAACGACCTCTAGTTGATAAGAGACCGCCTCTAGTCTATACAGAGACATACAGACGACCTCTAGTTGATAAGAGACCGCCTCTAGTCTATACAGAGACATACAGACGACCTCTAGTTGATAAGAGACCGCTTCTAGTCTTTACAGAGACATAAAAACGACCTGTAGTTGATAAGAGACCACATCTAGTCTATACAGAGACATACAGACGACCTCTAGTTGATAAGAGACCGCCTCTAGTCTATACAGAGACATACAGACGACCTCTAGTTGATAAGAGACCGCCTCTAGTCTATACAGAGACATACAGACGACCTCTAGTTGATTAGAGACAGCCTCTAGTCTATACAGAGACATACAGACGACCTGTAGTTGATAAGAGACCGCCTCTAGTCTATACAGAGACATACAGACGACCTCTAGTTGATAAGAGACCGCCTCTAGTCTATACAGAGACATAAAAACGACCTGTAGTTGATAAGAGACCGCCTCTAGTCTATACAGAGACATACAGACGACCTCTAGTTGATAAGAGACCGCCTCTAGTCTATACAGAGACATAAAAACGACCTGTAGTTGATAAGAGACCACCTCTAGTCTATACAGAGACATACAGACGACCTCTAGTTGATAAGAGACCGCCTCTAGTCTATACAGAGACATACAGACGACCTCTAGTTGATAAGAGACCGCCTCTAGTCTATACAGAGACATACAGACGACCTCTAGTTGATAAGAGACCGCCTCTAGTCTATACAGAGACATACAGACGACCTCTAGTTGATAAGAGACCGCCTCTAGTCTATACAGAGACATACAGACGACCTCTAGTTGATTAGAGACAGCCTCTAGTCTATACAGAGACATACAGACGACCTGTAGTTGATAAGAGACAGCGTCTAGTCTATACAGAGACATAAAAACGACCTGTAGTTGATAAGAGACCGCCTCTAGTCTATACAGAGACATACAGACGACCTCTAGTTGATAAGAGACCGCCTCTAGTCTATACAGAGACATACAGACGACCTCTAGTTGATAAGAGACCGCCTCTAGTCTATACAGAGACATACAGACGACCTCTAGTTGATAAGAGACCGCCTCTAGTCTATACAGAGACATACAGACGACCTCTAGTTGATAAGAGACCGCCTCTATTCTATACAGAGACATACAGACAACCTCTAGTTGATAAGAGACCTCCTCTAGTCTATACAGAGACATACAGACGACCTCTAGTAGATAAGACACTGCCTCCTGTGTTTATTGTGTGTATTCCATGTTTACCCAATAGCCTGTGGCTTTGGGACATGGAGCAGATCCATTCAATTCCAAACAATTCCCGGCTGGACCTGGAGCGCCCTTCCAACCCTATGGGGTAAATGTAGTCCCACCAGGGGTTAAGGAGTGTATATCAGCCCAGAGTTAGCCCCCTAGCATCCCTGCTGCTGTCTTGTCATTACCCTCATCCGGGTCTCCACTACCCTTGACCACTGCTCCCATATGGGAAGGAAGTCCCCTCCACAGCCAGTCTGCCTCTCAGTCTCCACTCAGTACGAGGAGCTATCATAACCCAAAACCAGGGATTCAGACAATAGGTCAAGCTATAAGGGTAGATTCCCAAACTGCAGATACTCAGACTCTCCGTCTAAAGAGACTCTCATCTCTGATGAGAGGACAACATTCAGAGAGAGAGACTAGAAAGTGCTGATATCACATACTGTACGCACATACACATTGCTGATGATGGCTTTGGGTGCAGCGCAGCTGTATTCCCAAACCCTCTCAGATTTATGCTCTTGCTCGGCACAGTTATTACAGCCAGAGTTTATTGGGAAACATTATGAGAACTGTCTAACAAATCGCTTATGCTCCCGTAATTGGATTACAACGGCAGTGTGCTCCCACTAGTGAGATTTGGCAGCCAAGACCACACGCACGCCCATACACATACAAACGCACGCAAACACACACCACACACACACTGCGCAGACAAAGTGACCTATATAAATTAACACAAGTATACTGTAGAATGGCACTCAGTATAGCAGTGGTAACCAGCCCACCCAACTAGCCCAGTCCCCACTACCCTTTAGGTACTGTGTGTGTGTGTGTGTGTGTGTGTGTGTGTGTGTGTGTGTGTGTGTGTGTGTGTGTGTGTGTGTGTGTGTGTGTGTGTGTGTGTGTGTGTGTGTGTGTGTGCGTGTGTGCGATGCAGACAGGCAGGCAGACAGGCAAGGATTGCTTCACACAATCCTTGTTTCATACACTTCATTTTGTGGGTGGGTGGAGTTTGGGAGATTAGTGACACCCACTATAGAGACGTTTGACCCTATGCCTCTACCCACTGTGGCAGGGGTTCATTCTCTATGCAAATGAGCAGGGTTATTGTCCTGGGCGTGTGAGTCTTTTGTCAGAGCCAGCTTTGACTGATCACAGCCTGACAGCCCCAATGTGTGTGTGTGTGTGTGCATTGAAATAATCATTATAGGTGGGTGTACCCAGCAATCAGCAGATTTATTGTGACCCCACCTCCACACACACACACACACACACACACACACACACACACACACACACACACACACACACACACACACACACACACACACACACACACACCCCTGCCCAAGTCGAGCAGCTGAGTCTGTCATCACACACAAAGAGGCCATCCACACACACAAAGCAGCCCTCCACCCACACACATTCACACGGCTGCACACCCCTTATTCATCATGCTAAAGTTAATTGGTCCGGGCTTTAAACAACTCTCTACCACCGCCTCTTAACACACATTGCCAGTGACTGCTGACCTTAACACAACACACCCGCACGCAAATGCACACACGCACACACAGTACCTATTGATTCACCTAGCTGAACAGAAGACTGGGTGAATTGCAAGCTGGGCTTCCACATTATCAGGACAGAAAGAGCATGGTTCCCACCATCAGTATTTACTTTTTATTTTTATTTCACCTTTATTTAACCAGGTAAGCTAGTTGAGAACAAGTTCTCATTTACAAATGCGACCTGGCCAAGATAAAGCATAGCAGTGTAAACAGACAACACAGAGTTACACATGGAGTAAACAATAAACAAGTCAATAACACAGTAGACAAACAAGAAAAAAAAGAGTCTATATACATTGTGTGCAAAAGGCATGAGGAGGTAGGCGAATAATTACAATTTAGCACTGGAGTGATAAATGATCAGATGGTCATGTGCAGGTAGAGATACTAGTGTGCAAAAGAGCAGAAATGTAAATAAATAAAAACAGTATGGGGATGAGGTAGGTAAATTGGGTGGGCTATTTGCGGATGGACTATGTACAGCTGCAGCAATCGGTTAGCTGCTCAGATAGCAGATGTTTAAAGTTGGTGAGGGAGATAAAAGTCTCCAACTTCAGCGATTTTTGCAATTCGTTCCAGTCACAGGCAGAAGAGAACTGGAAGGAAAGGCGGCCAAATGAGGTGTTGGCTTTAGGGATGATCAGTGAGATACACCTGCTGGAGCGCGTGCTACGGGTGGGTGTTGCCATCGTGACTAGTGAACTGAGATAAGGCGGAGCTTTACCTTGCATGGACTTGTAGATGACCTGGAGCCAGTGGGTCTGGCGACGAATATGTAGCGAGGGCCAGCCGATTAGAGCATACAGGTCGCAGTGGTGGGTGGTATAAGGTGCTTTAGTAACAAAACGGATGGCACTGTGATAAATGGCACTGTGAAACCAGATTGCACAGCGGAGAAGGTACGGTGGGATTCAAGATGGTCAGTGATCTGTTTGTTGACTTGGCTTTCGAAGACCTTAGATCCTGCAGGGCAGAATGGATATAGGTCTGTAACAGTTTGGGTCCAGGGTGTCTCCCCCTTTGAAGAGGGGGATGACCGCGGCAGCTTTCCAATCCTTGGGGATCTCAGACGATACGAAAGAGAGGTTGAACAGGCTGGTAATACGGGTTGCGACATTGGCGGCGGATAGTTTCAGAAATAGAGGGTCCAGATTGTCAAGTATGAAATAGAGTAGAAGGCTGGAGATTACAGAGAAGTTCTACTGGGTCAAATAGTACCTACACACTGGGCACAGACTTCAATTCAACATCTAATCCATGTTGGTTCAACGTCATGTCATTGAAATGACGTGGAAACAACGTTGATTTAACCAGTGTGTGCCCAGTGGGTAGTCTGGTGTATTCTGTACACACACTCAACACTCCCAAAGCCCATTAGCTGGCAGGCTGTTGAGACAGGTTGACTGTGTGCTGTTCATGCTTCAGAGAGCAGACCTAAAGGAAGGGGCTGGCAGAGACCCAACCAAACACCAACAGCAACACACACACCGACAGAGTACACACACCACAGACCCAACACTTCAGACCATACACACACTCAACAGGCAACACCCCACTCAATAAACACTATGACACACAAACACACACACATAAACACAAGCACCTCGCCAGTGAAAGGGCAGTTCAGATCTGTGAGCAATACAAGCTGTGGGTGTTGAGAAGTGTATCAGAGTTCAGTAATGGACACTATTGATTGTGTGTTATTCGCTCTCTGCTTCCTGGGCTGGTGTCTGTGTAAACTGGAGGCTAACATTTGGACTAGGGATCAGGGCTCAGATCTAATCAGTGTTTTCATCTCAGAGCCCAACCTCCATGGAGACCCTGAGGGCCACACACACACACACACACACAAACGCACGCACGCACACACACACGCACGCACGCACACACATGCACACGCACACACACACACACACACAACTAAGTCCTACCATTTATAGGGTTCTAAGAGGAGAGAAACTGCCCTTTTCTGTTGTCAATCAAAGGACCTGACAAAGAGGAAAACAGCTCTCGGTTTACAGTGGCCACTGCATTATCCGTCTCAAATGCCAATGACTACAGTACATTCAGCATGAATAGGCTGCTTCACAACAAAGTTGTAGTTGCCTGGTAAATCATTCAAACAGTGGAACTTAGACTTTTAAAAGGTTTCTGTCAGCATTTGAAATTGTTGTTGAAAAAGTTGAGTGTATCACATCACTTGCAGCGTGTGTCTATTAATCTATACGAGACGGAATGTGCTATTTCTCTCTGAGCCTCTGTGGAGAGGGAATAATTAGATGCTATTTCACACTAGTGAAGAGGGTGGGAAGGACCTGATTAAGCTGTGTGTGAATCAACCATTGCATCTCTCTGCAGCACACACACACACACACACACACACACACACACACACACACACACACACACACACACGCACACGCACACGCACTCACATAACACACACGCACACACAGGCTGTCTCCTCCCAACACACAGGCTGGCACCCACATAACTAATGGGTGCGTTGCATGGTGATGACAGCGAGCGGCGTGTGTGTGTCTGTCTCAGCATTATGGCTGTTATGATAATAATGAGAACAAATTAGAACCATCCATTTCCTGCCCCGCTGCTGATTGGAGCTGATGGCCAATATAGCAGAGGGTAATCCATCTTCCTGCCCCTCCCCCTAACGACCGCCCCGGAGACCGTTGGGGGCCGCAGCCGGTGGCAATGCAACAGAGGAGGAAGCACACGGGGAAAGAATTGAATGCAGCACCGGGTTACATGGGGGACCTAGTTCAGTGCGGCACACAGGACTTGTGTCCCAATGCTTACATACTTACCCAATATCATGCTTATAGGCAGTTCTTGCAGATCTGGATAGAAGTTTGCGATTTAGTAATAATTTCATCCATATCTTCAAGAAGTGCCGAGGGTTAGGTCAGGGGCTAAAGGTCAATTTGGAACTGCATCACTTTCCCATCTTCTCTTCAAGGTCAGAATTCTCTGTCAAATCCATATACATCCAACTGCAATGAATTCCTCTTGGCTCATTGTGAGAATGTAAGATGTCTGATGGCCAAAGGAGATGGCAGGATGTCCCTGGACAACAGGGAGATGGCAGGAAGGCCCTGGACAACAGGGAGATGGCAGTAAGGCCCTGGACATCAGGGAGATGGCAGGAAGGCCCTGGACATCAGGGAGATGGCAGGAAGGCCCTGGGCAACAGGGAGATGGCAGGAAGGCCCTGGGCAACAGGGAGATGGCAGGAAGGCCCTGAACAACAGGGAGATGGCAGGAAGGCTCTGGACATCAGGGAGATGCCAGGAAGGCCCTGGACAACAGGGAGATGGCAGGAAGGCCCTGGACAACAGGGAGATGGCAGGAAGGCCCTGGGCAACAGGGAGATGGCAGGAAGGCCCTGGGCAACAGGGAGATGGCAGGAAGGCCCTGAACAACAGGGAGATGGCAGGAAGGCCCTGGGCAACAGGGAGATGGCAGGAAGGCTCTGAACAACAGGGAGATGGCAGGAAGGCCCTGGACAACAGGGAGATGGCAGGAAGGCTCTGGACATCAGGGAGATTGCAGGAAGGCCCTGGACAACAAGGAGATGGCAGGAAGGCTCTGAACAACAGGGAGATGGCAGGAAGGCTCTGGGCAACAGGGAGATGGCAGGAAGGCCCTGGACAACAAGGAGATGGCAGGAAGGCCCTGGGCAACAGGGAGATGGCAGGAAGGCCCTGGACAACAGGGAGATGGCAGGAAGGCCCTGGACAACAGGGAGATGGCAGGAAGGCCCTGGACAACAGGGAGATGGCAGGAAGGCCCTGGGCAATAGGGAGATGGCAGGAAGGCCCTGGGCAACAGGGAGATGGCAGGAAGGCCCTGAACAACAGGGAGATGGCAGGAAGGCCCTGGGCAACAGGGAGATGGCAGGAAGGCCCTGGGCAACAGGGAGATGGCAGGAAGGCTCTGAACAACAGGGAGATGGCAGGAAGGCCCTGGACAACAGGGAGATGGCAGGAAGGCTCTGGACATCAGGGAGATTGCAGGAAGGCCCTGGACAACAAGGAGATGGCAGGAAGGCTCTGAACAACAGGGAGATGGCAGGAAGGCTCTGGGCAACAGGGAGATGGCAGGAAGGCCCTGGACAACAAGGAGATGGCAGGAAGGCCCTGGGCAACAGGGAGATGGGAGGAAGGCCCTGGACAACAGGGAGATGGCAGGAAGGCCCTGGACAACAGGGAGATGGCAGGAAGGCCCTGGACAACAGGGAGATGGCAGGAAGGCCCTGGGCAATAGGGAGATGGCAGGAAGGCCCTGGGCAACAGGGAGATGGCAGGAAGGCCCTGAACAACAGGGAGATGGCAGGAAGGCCCTGGGCAACAGGGAGATGGCAGGAAGGCTCTGAACAACAGGGAGATGGTAGGAAGGCCCTGGACAACAGGGAGATGGCAGGAAGGCTCTGGACATCAGGGAGATGGCAGGAAGGCCCTGGACAACTGGGAGATGGCAGGAAGGCTCTGAACAACAGGGAGATGGCAGGAAGGCTCTGGGCAACAGGGAGATGGCAGGAAGGCCCTGGACAACAAGGAGATGGCAGGAAGGCCCTGGGCAACAGGGAGATGGCAGGAAGGCCCTGGGCAACATGGAGATGGCAGGAAGGACAACAGGGAGATGGCAGGAAGGCCCTAGACAACAGGGAGATGGCAGGAAGGACAACAGGGAGATGGCAGGAAGGACAACAGGGAGATGGCAAGAAGTCCCTGGACAACAGCATTTACTCTTTACAGTGAAGTCAGGTGTGGTCAGGTGTGGGTTGTTTTATATGAATTCAATCACCTTTTGACAGCACCCATTTTGATTTGAACAAAGCCTTCCATACATGTTTGCCCATGATAGAAGTGGTCAGGCAAAGTGTGTAGTGCAATGACAAAAACAAAAATGTGCAACCATTTGTGTCCCCAAAACCAGGATTAAGAAACACTGAGTAACATAACTTTTGTAATTATGTTACAATTACTGGGATAATCCTTACAACATGGTAGGAAATGTTTAAACATAAATTCGACAACAGGTAGAAAATCAAATGAATGCATTGGTGGGAGAATAAGGGGGAACATGAATTCATGGAATCACACTGAGGCAGCGCAAAGCTGCAACGTCCATCAGTCATCACACATAGGAGGGCAGCCAAGGCATGTGAATAAGTGTGTCACTGAGGTCAATGACATGGCCACTAGGGGGCCTCCCTGCTCCAACATCACTGTTGAAGGACTGTATAGCTGGCTGTTTTTTATGTTCCTAATCAGATTCAACCACAGTTAACTACCTGTGTGTGTGTGTGTGTGTGTGTGTGTGTGTGTGTGTGTGTGTGTGTGTGTGTGTGTGTGTGTGTGTGTGTGTGTGTGTGTGTGTGTGTGTGTGTGTGTGTGTGTGTGTGTGTGTGTGTGTGGCCATTAATCTAAGTGATATAGCATGATCAGGTATACGGTGTGCTGAGCCAATGAAAGTACAACCCGCTAAGAAACCTGGCGCATAGAGAGTGGCCAGAAGAGATCGGTTGGGATAGACTGAGAGAAACTGAGGGTTGGGATGTGGAACTGGAATGACGAACAAAGATAAAAGTGAAAAATAAAGTCAAAATAAACACACATTTTGAATGACAAAGTGGGGCAACGCTGTCACATCCAATGCCTGTTTGCCTGAAGATGATGCCGCCCAGGTGCTTGTACTCACGTACACGTGCACACACACACACACACACACACACACACACACACACACACACACACACACACACACTCGCAGTCAAACACACACGTGCACACACACGTACACACATACATACAGTATATGTAAATTGTGCCACACATGCACTCAAACACATACAGTTGGCCTTGCTGTTTAGATTTTTGTTGTCTTTGATGTCTTTTGCTTGCATTGTTGTTTTCTGTTGTTCTTCTCTTTTGTTCATTTTGCTGGTTGCTGGCATATTGGGGACACTGGCTTGACGGGGGGGTTGGGGGGATTGTGTGTGTGTGTGGGGGGGGGGTCGGTTGGTTGAGTGGGGGGGGGTCTTGGATGGTTGGTGGCCTGTCGGTTGGGAGCTTGGGTTTGACTTGGTGGGGGATCTGACGACGTGCAGTTGTGCGGGACGCTTGACCCAGGTTGCTTCTGTGTGTCTCTCTGGATGGGAGTCTGCTCGATCACTGAATGTAATGTAAATGTTGAGCGGCTTCACTGCAAGTAGATTGTATGTTTTAAAAATTATAAAACTCTGCCCCTTCTTCAATAAACACAGTCATTAATATGGAGTCTAGAGACACAAGGCGGTGAAAACAGGGCTGGAGTGTTAACAGACATATTCAAACTCTCTTGAGAGGCTAGTTAAGGATCAATACTCCTCTACCTACCACCCTAGACCCACTTCAATTTGCTTACCGCCCCAATAGAGCCACAGACAATCACCATCGCACTGCACACTGCCCTATCCCATCTGGACAAGAGTAATACCTATGTAAGAACGCTGTTCATTGAATACAGCTCAGCGTTCAACACCATAGTGCCCTCCAAGCTCATCACTAAGCTAAGGACCCTGGGACTAAACACCTCCATCTGCAAGCTGGATCCTGGACTTCCTGACGGGCCGCCACCCGATGGTTAGGGTAGGCAACAACACATACGCCATGCTGAGCCTTAACACAGGGGCCCCTCAGGGGTGCATGCTTAGTCCCCTCTTGTACTCTCTGTTCACTCACGACTCACAAATGTGTTATGTTACAACCATATTCTAAAATCCTTAAAAAATATATTGATTTTTTAAAATCAATCTACACACAATACCCTATAATGACAAATCAAAAACAGATTTTTTTTAATTTTAGAAAATGTATTAAAAATTGAAATTGAAATAATACATAAGTATTCAGACCCTTTACTGAGTACTTTGTTGAAGCACCTTTGGCAGCGATTACAGCCTCAAGTCTTCTTGGGTATGACACTAAAAGCTTGGCACACCTGTTTTTGGGGAGTTTCTCTCATTCCTCTCTGCATATCCTCTCAAGCTCTGCCAGGTTGGACGAGGAGTGTTGCTGCACAGCTATTTTCAGGTCTTTCCAGAGATGTTCAATCAGGTTCAAGTCTGGCTGTGCCACTCTAGGACATTCAGAGACTTGTCCCAAAGTCACTCCTGCATTGTCTTGGCTGTGTGTGCTTAGGGTCGTTGTCCTGTTGGAAGGTGAACCTTCACCCCAGTCTGAGGTCCTGATCGCTCTGGAGCAGGTTTTCATCAAGGATCTCTCTGTACTTTGCTCCGTTCAATTTCCCTCGATCCTGACTAGTCTCCCAGTCCCTGCCGCTGAAAAAATATCACCACAGCATGATGCTGCCACCACCAAACCACCAAGCTGGTTTCCTCCAGACGTGACGCTTGCACTCAAGCCAAAGTGTTCAATCTTGGTTTCATCAGACCAGAGAATCTTGTTTCTCTTGGTCTGAGAGTCTTTAGTTGTCTTTTGGCAAACTCCAAGCGGGTTGTCATATGCCTTCTACTGAGGAGTGGCTTCCGTCTGGCCACTCTACCATAAAAGCCTAATTGGTGGAGTGCTGCAGAGATGGCTGTCCTTCTGGAAGGTTCTCCCATCTCCACAGAGCAACTCTAGAGCTCTGTCAGAGTGGCCATTGGGTTCTTGGTCACCTCCCTGACCAAGGCCCTTCTCCCCCAAATGCTCAGTTTGGCCGGGCGGCCAGCTATAGGAAGAGTAAATGTCAGCTCTATGGACAATTCCTTCAACCTCATGGCTTAGTTTTTGCTCTGACATGCACTGTCAACTCTGGGACCTTATATAGACAGATGTGTGGCATTCCAAATAATGTCCAATCAATGGAATTTACCACAGGTGGACTCCAATCAAGTTGTCAAAACATCTCAAGGATGATCAATGGAAACAGGATGAACCTGAGCTCAATTTCGAGTCTCAAGGCAAAGGGTCTGAATACTTGTGTAAATAAGGTTTTTCTGTTTTTTTATTTGTAATACATTTGCAAATATTCCCAAAAACCTGTTTTCACTTCATCATTATGAGGTACTGTGTGTAGATTGCTGAGGAAAATGTTTAATTTAATCAATTTTAGAATAAGGCTGTAACGTAGCAAAATGTGGAAAAAGTCAAGAGGTCTGAATACTTTTCAAAGGCACTGTATTACCTCAATTACCTCAACTACCTCGTACCTCTGCACACCCCTGCACATTGACTCGGTACCAGTACTCTTTGTATATGGTCTCATTATTGTTATTTTGTGTTTTTAAAAAGTATTTGTAGCTTTTTAACTCTGCATTGTTGGGAAAGAGCTCGTAGTAAGCATTTCACGGTGAAGTCTATACCTGTTGTATTCGGCATATGTGACAAATAACATTTTATTTGATAGTGATTAAGTTGTAAAAAAGAAAATGGCTCCGAAGCACACACAACGCCACTTGCCTATGACTTGAAAAGCACGTGTCCTGCCTTCTCAAATGTGCACGCTAGCTATTACTAGCTAGCTTAATTGACAAACACAGAGATGATACTTTGCTAGCTAGTAGTGATTTTGGGCACCACTTGTAGCAGCTTGTGCTTTACTCATAATAGTTTGACAGCTTGCTGATGGTGAAGATGTAGACATGTTCTCAGAAATCAGTCCTGACCGCAACCAGCAGCTGACTCCATACTGTCTGCAGTTCACTGACTTTTTCATGCACATTTTTTAAACTTGAGAAATACTGTACAAAACACGTTGGCTCGATTTACGATTGCGCAACTAAAACCTTCTTGGCAAAACAATTTTTGTTTGTTTGTTTTAATTCTGACTATTTTGAGGAAGTGGCAGTGGCAATGTTGTTGCTACCGTGACTCAAGAGGGAAAAACAACAGTAACTGCCAGCGTACAATATGCAAACATAACACACCCACATCGAACCACAGCTCAAAGACCCAAATCAAATTTTTCTTAATGAGCAGCAAAAAGACACATGCGGAATCGATGCATTCAGCCCCCCTTTAACTCTCATATCCATAATCTCGGACAGACAGAACTAAAATCTTGCATAATTGTATCAGATGCTGGATTAAGTTCTGGGGGAGATGTCTTAGAAAATATACTAATGAAGTTTACACGACTAACCGGAAACTCTCATCCAGTTTCGGACAAATCTTCGGGTCAAATGTCCCATGGACATTTGCGAACACCTGTAAAATTGTGATTTGTCCAAATGATCATTGACAAAAAAATCCCCACCCGTATCCCCACCCAGATATCACGGGTTGACAAGGTTTGACTTCAGTATTCAAAGTTTTTCTAGGGTTAAGTTTAGGCATTCTTTCTGAATGGTTAAGGTAAGGGTTAAGGTTTGGGATAGGGTTATGAATGGTTAAGGTAAGGGTTAAGGTTTGGGATAGGGTTATGAATGGTTAAGGTAAGGGTTAAGGTTTGGGATAGGGTTATGAATGGTTAAGGTAAGGGTTAAGGTTTGGGATAGGGTTATGAATGGTTAAGGTAAGGGTTAAGGTTTGGGACAGGCTTTTGAATGGTTAAGGTAAGGGTTAAGGTTTGGGATAGGGTTATGAATGGTTAAGGTAAGGGTTAAGGTTTGGGATAGGGTTATGAATGGTTAAGGTAAGGGTTAAGGTTTGGGATAGGGTTATGAATGGTTAAGGTAGGGGTTAAGGTTTGGAACAGGGTTATGAATGGTTAAGGTAGGGGTTAAGGTTTGGAACAGGGTTATGAATGGTTAAGGTAAGGGTTAAGGTTTGGGATAGGGTTATGAATGGTTAAGGTAAGGGTTAAGGGTTGGGATAGGGTTATGAATGGTTAAGGTAAGGGTTAAGGGTTGGGATAGGGTTATGAATGGTTAAGGTAAGGGTTAAGGGTTGGGATAGGGTTATGAATGGTTAAGGTAAGGGTTAAGGTTTGTGACAGGGTTACAACAGAAACAACTTGGCGGTTAAGTTTAGTAAAAAAATAAAAAGGAGTGCCTGGCACTGATTGAACGCGCAACATCTGAGCCCCAGCTCACGGCTCACACCCATTAGCATCCCCATCCACAACGCCCTAGCAAGCTGCAAGCCTACTTGATGGTAATAGCGCTCACCATTGCCTCTAGTGGACGGTTTTGAAGGCATTTCCCGACGTCCTGGTGAGTGACTCAGTGTGTCAACCAATGGCGTTTATGTTAAATGCATCTGTCCACAATATATTATTTTATTCATAATATGTGGGAAATATCAACACGGCTGTGGTTCACTCCAAAAATGTGTTCCTCTACCTTCTATGCTTGCCCATTCATCTTCAGCAAGAATAGGATTGTATAGGTAAAACCAACATGGTGCAAACTCGGTGAAGTTATTGCTTACACCTATTCAGGTATCTCGGATGTAGTGAAGAGTGTGTCCTGTGCATGGAATGAAATGCAGCTCAGATCTTATTGGTTTTAAATGAATAGGAATGTAATAAACCTTTATTCGGTGAGCACATGAGCACAGTCCTCTAATGAGCTTAAGAGTCACACTGCCCACAATCTAATTGTAACATGCTGCAACTCACAGCCAGAAGAGAACTCATAGGAGGGATGGGAGAGTGTTGATGAGAGAGCTTCCGTTAACTGAGGGACTGAAATGGCAAGCAGGGACACTGACCTCCCTCCATCTCCATGGTAACTTGGCACCATCACACACATACTGTATAAAGACACACACACACATAAAGACACACATGCACAGATTGGGGAACAGGTCGAAACGAGGAGACAGTGAGTGACGGATTGATTCGAGACTAGAGGGGATGACTGAAGGCCCTGATCAATTTGTATTTTTCCCATCCATTATTTTATCAGATACCAGGGCATCCTCAAATACCTCATATCTGATGCAACCGAATATGTCCTTCTCCTCAGCAGAACTAACTAAACAAAGCTGTAACGGCTGTTGGAAGGAGAGGACCAAGGTGCAGCGTGGTACGTGTTCATGATCTTTATTCAACTGAACACTGAAATAACCAAAATAACAAAGCCGAACAAACAAAACAGTTCTGTCTGGTGCAGACACACACAAAACAGAAAACAACTACCCACAAGACACAGGTGAGAAAAGGTTCCCCATCAGAGACAACGATAGACAGCTGCCTCTGATTGAGAACCACACCCGGCCAAACACACAGAAATAGAAAACATAGAACACAAAAACAGAATGCTCACCCCAACTCACACCCTGACCAAACCAAAACAGAGACATAGAAAGGTTCTCTAAGGTCAGGGCGTGACAAAAGCTCCTCTTAACTCAACATCTCATTCTTCCATCACTATTCGGCTTGCGTTCAACATGTCTTAACGTTGAACGTAGAGTTCCGGTTCAAGCACATCACAGTCAAGAATAAAAAATGAACTGTCCAGTCGTGATCCAAGGTAGCGAGATAACAGGACACAAACGGACACAACTCCCACAACATCACACAAGAGCAGTCAACAGAACGGCAAGGAAAGTCCTGAATGACCCATTCCAACGTGCCCAACTCATTTAAGCTCCTGCACTGATGTTACAGGTTCAAGTGCTACTTTAAACGTTTGTTTGTGCCCAGTGCTATTGCACAGCTGAACGGCAAACAGAAGGAGACTACTGAAATGTGGTACTGAAAAGGACAATCATTTTAGCCAAAACCTTTTTTCACAAGACACTTACTTGATGATGTTAACGTTGATTATGATAGTATTGATGTTTATTTATTTATTATGCTATAATTTAGGCCTATTGATTTGTATGCAATGAACATTGTCACTGTCAACTGTCATATTTCATTTTCCCCACACATAGCTGAGACGATAAACCGCAAATTATCGACAACTACCATAACGATCACTTATAGCAGGCATTTTTCTGATATCATTCATGATAAGTAGCTTATACTAGAGAAATACGTTTGAAATTAAATACGTTTGCTAATGTGGGTGATTGATAATGGGACAATTGAGATATCTACTGCAGCCCTCCTCCTCCACATACAACAGCAGTTCTGCCAGTCACATTCTGTCAAAGGTCCCCAAAGCACACACATCCCTGGGTCTCTTGTATTTTCAGTTCGCTGCAGCAAGCGACTGGAACGAGCTGCAACAAACTCAAACTGGACAGTTGTATCTCAATCTCTTCATTCAAAGACTCAATCATGGACACACTTACTGACAGTTGTGGCTGCTTTGCATAATGTATTGTTGTCTCTACCTTCTTGACCTTTGTGCTGTTGTCTGTGCCCAACAACGTTTGTACCCTGTCTGTTTTCTGCTGCTACCATGTTGTGCTGTTGCCATGCTGTGTTGCTACAATGTTGTTGTCATGTTGTGTTGCCACCATGTTGTGCTGTCATGTGTTGCTGCAATGCTATGTTTTCGTCTTAGGTCTCTCTTTATGTAGTGTTGTGTTGTCTCTCTTGTCATGTTGTGTGTTTTGTCCTATATTTTTATTTAATAATAAAAAATAATAATAATCTCAGCCCCCATCCCCGCAGGAGGCCTTTTGGTAGGCCGTCAGTGTAAATAAGAATGTGTTCTTAACTGACTTGCCTAGTTAAATAAAGGGTAGTTAAATAAAGGATAGTTAAATAAGGGCCTTCCAGGTGGCGCAGTGGTTAAGGCACTGTACTGCAGCGCCAGCTGTGCCACCAGAGACCCTGGGTTCGAGCCCAGGCTCTGTCATAACCGGCTGCAACCGGGAGGTCTGTGGGGCGATGCACAATTGGCCTAGCGTCATCCGTGGAAATCTCATCGCACACCAGAGACTCCTGTGGCGGTCCGGGTTAGCTGCCAGGTGCACAGTGTTTCCTCCGTGCAGCTGGCTTCCGGGTTGCGCACTGTGTTCAGAAGCAGTTGGGTGGGTTGGTTGGGTTGTGTATCAGAGGATGCATGGCTTTCAACCTTTGTCTCTCCCGAGCCAGTACGGGAGTTTTTAACAATGAGACAAGATAGTAGCTTCTAACAATTATTGTATACCATGATAAGGGGTAAAATATTTCAAAAATAAATAAAGGATAAATAAAAAATGTATGGCTTCAACCATGATATTAGTAGTTTAAAAGATAATACAAAAACTGTGGTGCACATTAATGTTATAAACCGATCAATCTATTTATCGTTATTGCATCAATTCAATAACGATAAATAGTATTTATCGCGATTTAGGCAATTTATCGCAACATGGATTCTTGTCCTTAATGCCCAGTTTTTGTATGGGGGCTGTCCGATGGGAAGTATTGGGAAGTGCAGTATGGGGCTGTCCGGTGGGAAGTATTGGGAAGTGCAGTATGAGGCCTGTCCGGTGGGAAGTATTGGGAAGTGCAGTATGGGGCCTGTCCGGTGGGAAGTATTGGGAAGTGCAGTATGGGGGCTGTCTCTGGCTCTATGAATGTTTTCAAAACTGCAAGAAGTGGTAGATTGGAGTCATATGACCACTGTGTTTGAGCATGTACATAAGATAGCAAGCCAGGTCTGTCCTAAAAAACAGCCTTTCAGATATACTATACAGAAACGATGTGGACAATTCATAACTTCAACATCCATCCTGCTCTCACTCATGGTCCACCATATAATACACTAACATGGACACTGGAATGTGGCCAGTGCGTTCTGGGTAAATGTAATCAGACTGAGAGTTGATAGTACCTGATCTAATATTTAATGTTTATTTTGAGTGATAAGGAGTTGACATTTTTATCACAGACAGACTGGCACTCAGTCAGTATAAAATATGTCTTGTTTTTCAGAAGCCTACTCATCGTTGCACATTTAGAAAGATTTGATCTGAAATATATGTCTCTTTTTGCACAGATTTGCATCCAAACTCACACAATCTTTCCTGTCTCATATTGCTCCAGGACATTGGTGAAACAATGGTAAGATGTCATCTCATACTTTTCAAAAAACCTACTTCTCAAATGATACATTTAAAACAAATGTTGTATCACTTTGGCACACATTTCAGATATCAGTTGTACATTTTTAAAACTCTTAGTACAAAACTAAAAACTGAGAACACTTGTAATGCTCCATGTATTATGTTTAGAACCTTTAATTGTGTACGAATTGATGATGTATTAACCTTTGATTTTGTATTAATGCAAATAATGTGCAAAGCTGTCATCAAGGCAAAGGGTGGCTACTTTGAAGAATCTCAAATATAAAATATATTTTGATTTGTTTAACACTTTTTGTTTGGTTACTACGTGATTCCATATGTGTTAGTTCATAGTTTTGATGTCTTGACTGTTATTCTACAGTGTAGAAAATAGTACAAAAATAAAGAAAAACCCTTGAATGAGTAGGTTTGTCCAAACTTTTGACTGGTACTGTCTATAAAACACAGGAAAATCATATTTTTGAATGCACTGGACATTTAAGAGGTGTGAAAATATAGCCCAAAACATAACCTTACTTGTGAAAATATAGCCCAAAACATAACCTTACTTGTGAAAATATAGCCCAAAACATAACCTTACTTGTGAAAATTGCACCAAAGGGATTGAAAAAACTGTCATAGACACCGACCATACCGATCACTTATCGCAGGCATTTTGCTGATATTGTTCATGATAAGTGACCTATACTAGAGAAATGTCAAGTTTGAAATTAAATAAGTTTGCTAATATGGGTGATGTTAATGGGACAATTGATGACTACAACCATCAAACTAGTAGTAGTTGCAGAGAACCGGGATGAAAGTAACACTTTTTGTTTTTCTTCCATAATTACTCAGAGATCGATAGAGCTCAAGAGACCATATTTTATGACAAAGAATTTACACAGAGCCTTCAGAAAGTATTCACGCTCATTAAACTTGTTCCACATTTTGTTGTGTTACAGCCTGAATTTAAAATGGATTAAGCCTCCAGTATACTCAGCCTCCAGTATTTATGCTGGAGTAGTTTATGTGTCGGGGGGCTAGGGTCAGTTTGTTATATCTGGAGTACTTCTCCTACAGGCTTCCTTCTAACTCAGTTGCCGGAGAGGAAGGAAACCGCTCAGGGATTTCACCATAAGGCCAATGGTGACTTTAAAACACTTACAGAGTTGTGTAAATTTGCTTGTAATCGTTAATGACTGGGGAGTTTTTCAGGATAAAAAATAAACTAAATGGAGCTAAGCACAGAAAAAATCCTAGAGGAAAACCTGGTTCAATCTGCTTTCCTCCAGACACTGTGTCACGATCGCCATCTTCGTGGAAATGACCGGACCAAGGTGCAACGTGGTGAGCGTACATTTTTATTTTATTTGATAAATGTCGCCAACACAACAAGAAACAACAAAAACGAACGTGAAGATTACCAGGGCTATACAGGCCACTAACAAAGACAACTACCCACCAAATACAAAAGGAAAAAAGGCTGCCTAAGTATGATTCCCAATCATAGACAACGATAGACAGCTGTCCCTGATTGAGAACCCTACCCGGCCAAAACCTAGAAACACAGAACATAGAGTTTCCTACCCGAGTCACACCCTGACCAACCAAAAATAGAGAAAAAAAAGATCTCTACGGTCAGGGCGTGACACACTGGGAGATGAATTCACCTTTCAGTAGAACAATAACCTAAAACACAAGGCCAAATCTACACTGGAGTTGCTTACCAATTAGACAGTGAATGTTCCTGAGTGGCCGAGTTACAGTTTTGACAGTCCTTTCCTGCAGTCAATGACCAAAAGCGCCACATCTGGCCTCATGGGTGGAATATTTTTTTTCTTCTTCATAATTTCATAATTAATAGAGATTATTTAAAAAACAAGACGAAAATCTGGTGTTTTCTAAGTCAAACTGTTTTGTTACATTTCAGTCTTCTTTGATATATATAAAGTGTAATATTCGGATGCAAACTCAAAATGGAATAAATGTCAACTATATATCTGACGTGGTACAGGTGTCTTTTTTAAAAGTGCTTAACCATGTGTGTGAGGTGTATGCTTTTGTTTCAAAGTATAGGGGAGTAAATACTTACAGTTGATGTCGGAAGTTTACATACACCTTTGCCAAATACATTTAAACTCAGTTTTCACAATTCCTGACATTTAATCCTAGTAAAAATTCCCTGTCTTTGGTCAGTTAGGATCACCACTTTATTTTAAGAATGTGAAATATCAGAATAATAGTAGAGAGAATGATTTCTTTCAGCTTTTATTTATTTCATCACATTCCCAGTGGGTCAGAAGTTTACATACACTCGATTAGTATTTGGTAGCATTGCCTTTAAATTGTTTAACTTGGGTTCAAACAATTTGGGTAGCGTTTCACAAGCTTCCCACATTAAGTTGGGTGAATTTTGGCCCATTCCTCCTGACAGAGCTGTTGTAACTGAGTCAGGTTTGTAGGCATCCTTGCTCGCACACGCTTTTTCAGTTCTGCCTAGAAATTTCTATGGGATTGAGGCGAGTGCTTTGTGATGGCCACTCCAATACCATGACTTTGTTTTTCTTAAGCCATTTTGCCACAACTTTGGAAGTATGCTTGGGGTCATTGTCCATTTGGAAGACCCATTTGCGACCAAGCTTTAACTTCCTGACTGATGTCTTGAGATGTTGCTTCAATATATCCACATAATTTTCCATCCTCATGATGCCATCTATTTTGTGAAGTGCACCAGTCCCTCCTGCAGCAAAGCACCCCCACAACATGATGCTGCCACCCCGTGCTTCACTGTTGTGATGGTGTTCTTCGGCTTGCAAGCATCCCCCTTTTTCCTCCAAACATAACGATGGTCATTATGGCCAAACAGTTCTATTTTTGTTTCATCAGACCAGAGGACATTTTTCCAAAAAGTATGATCTTTGTCCCCATGTGCAGTTGGAAACCGTAGTCTGGCTTTTCTACGGCAGTTTTGGAGCAGGTTATGTCGATATATGACTTGTTTTACTGTGGATATAGATACTTGTGTACCTGTTTCCTCCAGCATTTTCACGAGGTCATTTGCTGTTGTTCTGGGAATGATTTGCACTTTTCGAACTAAAGTACGTTCATCTCAAGGAGACAAAATGCACCTCCTTCCTGAGCGGTATGGCGGCTGAGTGGTCCCATGGTGTTTATACTTGCATACTATTGTTTGTACAGATGAACGTGGTACCTTCAGGCGTTTGGAAATTGCTCCCAAAGATGAACCAGACTTGTGGAGGTCTACAATTTTATTCTGAGGTCTTGGCTGATTTCTTTTGATTTTCCCATGATGTCAAGCAAAGAGGCACTGAGTTTGAAGGTAGGCCTTGAAATACATCCACAGGTACACCTCCAATTGACTAAAACGATGTCAATTAGCCTAACAGAAGCTTCTAAAGTCATGACATTATTTTCTGGAATTTTCCAAGCTGTTTAAAGGCACAGTCAACTTAGTGTATGTAAACCTCTGTGATACAGTGAATTATAAGTGAAATAATCTGTCTGTAAACAATTGTTGGAAAAATTACTTGTGTCATGAACAAAGTAGATGTCCTAACCGACTTGCCAAGACTATAGTTTGTTAACAAGAAATGTGTGGAGTGGTTGAAAAACTAGTTTTAATGACTCCAACCTAAGTGTATGTAAACTTCCGACTTAAACTGTAAGTAAATGAGATATTCCTGTATTTCATTTTCAATAAATTGTCAAACATTTCATTATGTCATTATGGGCTATTGTGTGTAGATGGGTGAGACAATACATTGATTTAATCCATTTTGAATCAGGCAGTAACCCATTTTTTTAATAAGTCACGGTGTAGGAATAGTTTCTGAACTTCCACAACATTTATTTTGTACCTGCCAGTGAGGTGCCAGAAACACAGCCTGGTATTTATCGCTGTGTTTCCTGTCTCTCTGTGCCAGTTCGTCTTGTATGTTTTCAAGTCAACCAGCGTGTTTTCTCTTGCTCCTGCTTTCTATTGCTCTTTGCTCGTCCTCCCGGTGTTGTTTTCTGGACTCCATTCTGCCTGCCCTGACCTCGAGCCTGACTGCCACTCTGTACCTCCTGGACTCTGAACTAGTTTTGACCTTTTGCCTGTCCACGACCATTCTCTTGCCTATCCCTTTTGGATTGTTAATAAATATCAAAGATTCTAACCATCTGCCTCCTTTGTCTGCATCTGGGTCTTGCCTTGTGCCTTGATACTGTCAGCCATAAATTCATGTTCATGTCGATTTGAATAATTAATGCATTACTGTAGATTCTAAATGTATGTAAATGAACCAACATCGCAATGTTATGCAACCACAGTATTTTGCCTTACAATATTAATCAGACTAAAATGGATCACATAATAGCTATATTAACCATGATTTTCTCATCTCACTTCAATGGGAATATAGTAGGAGGTTTTTCACCATTTTCAATGACTATTCATGCGTAGCCCTACCAATCAGGTACGCTCCAGCTTTCCTTATCATGTGCGCTCCTCGTGTCTTGATAGAATAAAGGTTTTTATTCTCTTCATAAAACTCATCCAACTCATCATGCTTATCACATTTCCATGGCTTGACACAAGGTAATTGACCCTCAGAATCATAAAGTGTGAGAAGCTGATCCATCAAGTCAATTTTTTAAGGCATAATTCGAATGGTGTCATATACAGTACCAGTCAAAAGTTTGGACACACCTACTCATTCAAGGGTTTTTCTTTATTTGTACTACTTTCTACATTGTAGAATAATAGTGAAGACATCAAAACTATGAAATAACACATATGGAATCATGTAGTAACCAAAAAAGTGTTAAACAAATCAAAACATATTTTATAGTTGAGATTATTCAAAGTAGCCACCCATTTGCCTTGATGACAGCTTTGCACACTCTTGGCATTCTCTCAACCAACTTCATGAGGAATGCTTATCCTTCACTCTGCAGTCCAACTCATCCCAAACCATCTCAACTGGGTTGAGGTCGGGTGATTGTGGAGGCCAGGTCATATGATGCAGCACTCCATCACTCTCCTTCTTGGTCAAATAGCCCTTACACAGCCTGGAGGTGTGTTTTAGGTCATTGTCCTGTTGAAAAACAAATTATAGTCCCACTCTGGGACCCCACTAAACGCAAACCAGATGGGATGGCATATCGCTGCAGAATGCTGTGGTTGTCATGCTGGTTAAGTATGCCTTGAATTATAAATAAATTAGACAGTGTTACCAGAAAAGCACCCCACACCAGCACACTTCCTCCTCCATGCTTCGCGGTGGGAACCACACATGCGGAAAACACACATGCAGAAATCATCCGTTCACCTACTCTGCGTCTCACAAAAACACAGCGGTTGGAACCAAAAATCAGAAATTTGGACTCATCAGACCAAAGGACAGATTTCCACTGGTCTAATGTCCATTGCTCGTGTTTCTTGGCCCAAGCAAGTCTCTTCTTCTTATTGATGTTGTTTCAAAGTTCAACCATGAAGGCCTGATTCACGCAGTCTCATCTCAGTTGATGTTGAGATGTGTCTGTTACTTGAGCTCTGTGAAGCATTTATTTGGGCTGCAATCTGAGGTGCAGTTAACTCTAATTAACTTATCCTCTGCAGCAGAGGTAACTCTGGGTCTTCCTTTCCTGTGGCGGTCCTCATGAGAGCCAGTTTCATCGTAGTGCTTGATGGTTTTTGTGACTGCACTTGAAGAAACTTTCAAAATTCTTAAAATGTTTGTTTCTCTTTGCTTATCTGAGCTGTTCTTGCCATACTATGGGCTCTTGTCTTTTACCAAATAGGGTTATCTGTGTATAGCACCCCTACCTTGACACAACTGATTGGCTCAAATGCATTAAGAAGGAAAGAAATACCACAAATGTACTTTTAACAAGGCACGCCTGTTAATTGAAATACATTCCAGGTGACTACCTCATGAAGCTGGTTGAGAAAATACCAAGAGTGTGTAAAACTGTTATCAAGGGAAAGGATGGCTACCTTGAAGAATCTGAAATATAAAATATATTTTGATTTGATAAAAACATTTGTGGTTCCTACATGATTCCATATGTGTTATTTATTTAAAAAAAATAAAGATACTAAAGAACTTTTGACTGCTACGGTATAATTTTCAAACATTCAACAATATCAGTCACTTGTTGATATTTTGCTAAAATTATTAAAGCAATATGAATTAGAGACAATGGCCTGTGCTTTTAAAAAATTGTATTCCAGGTCATCAGTTAACCTTGTGTTACTTTCGTCCCACCCGTCTCTCCTGTAACTTCTCCCAGGCTAACACCAAAGACTATCTAGCATAATACATAAAACCTATGCTGTCATTTAGTCACTAGATTGGTTAAGAAAATGACATGTGTTTGGAACCTTAAAAAAATAAACACAGCTCTTCAACTTAAACACATCTGGGCCCATTTTTTATTCATTTACATCGCTCAAAACCACTTTTTGTGGACAACTCTGCGAAACATGGTGGAACTGGATGGGTTTTTTTGCAGGGAGCTTGTCCTCTCCCCTAGTTTAAAGGATAATAATAAAGACAACTGTGGCGCACATTAATGTCATAAACCTATCGTTCTATTTAGCGTTATTGCATCAATTCAGCAAGTGTATCACATTATGGATTTTTGTCCTTATTGCCCAGCTCTTGTATAAGGCCACTCCGGTGGGAAGTATTTGGGAAGTACAGTATGGGGGCTGTCTCTGGCTCTATGAATGGAGTATTATGTGAATTCATAATTGATTTTTTCCAAAACTGCATGACGTGGTCGATTGGAGTCATATGACCACTGTGTTTGAGCATGTGCGTGAGATAGCCTTTCAGATATATTGTACAGAACATATTACGTGGACATGACAGATCATAACTTTTTCATCCATCCTCATTTCACTCATGCTAAACCATATAATTGGAAATCAAAAGCATAGGATGTTGATTCAGTTTTTAGCAGCAATACAGTGGCTTTGTTCCAATATCTTCACAATACACCACCTACAATGCATTGGAGTACTGTAAGTGGTACACCACTATGGACACTGGAATGTGTCCAGTGCCTTCTGGGTAAATGTCATCAAACTGACTGTATTTAATGTTTATTTTGAGTGACAAGGATTTGACATTTTTACCACAAACAGACCGCCACTTGATAAAATATAAAAGATGGTTGAGTCTAGTGTTTTTCAGAAGCCTACTCATCATTACACATTTAGATAGATTTGATCTGATATATATATATATATATATATATCTATATTTTTTTTTTTTTGCACAGATTTTCCTCCAAACTCACAATCTTTCCTGTCTCATATTGCTCAAGGACATTGGTCGGACAATGGTAAAATGTCATCTGATACTTTTCAAAAAACCTTCTTCTCAAATGATACATTTAAAAAAAAATGTATCACTTTGGCACAAATTTCAGATATAAGTTGTACATTTTTAAAACTCTTAGTACAAAACTAAAAACTGAGAACACTTGTAATGCTCCATGTATTATGTTTAGAACCTTTAATTGTGTACTAATTGATGATGTATTAACCTTTGATTGTGTATTAATGCAAATAATGTGCAAAGCTGTCATCAAGGCAAAGGGTGGCTACTTTGAAAAATCTCAAATATAAAATATATTTTGATTTCTTTAACACTTTTTTTTGGTTACTACGTGATTCCATATGTGTTAGTTCATAGTTTTGATGTCTTCACTGTTATTCTACAATGTAGAAAATAGTTTAAAAAAATAAAGAAAAACCCTTGAATGAGTAGGTTTGTCCAAACTTTTGACTGGTACTGTCTATAAAACAAAGGAAAATCACATTTTTGAATGCACTGGACATTTAAGAGGTGTGAAAATATAGCCCAAAACATAACCTTACTTGTGAAAATATAGCCCAAAACATAACCTTACTTGTGAAAATTGCACCAAAGGGATTGAAAAAAACTGTAATCCATGTTCATTTGACTTCAAGTCTCAAAAATACCATCTTTGTTCCATTTTTTTTATTGCTGTTGCTCTTTGTTGTTATTGCTAAAGGTTTTTTAATATTAGGAGAAATAACTCAGTATTTACATATGATTCAAAATAATATATTGAGGTTTTCTTTCCTGGAAATTTGAGAAATATCTCATCGAGCAAGACACGTTTCATATGGGATGTGATTTACTAGTGCGACTGTTATTTGGCCTACGTAGTAATAGGCATGTGGCTTTTACTATAACATAGTTAGGCCTAGTAACACATCACACTAATAGATCACATCCCATCGGAAACGTGTTTTGCTTGATGAGATATTTCTGTCATTTCCCAATGGGTATGAGGTAGAGCTGTGACGATAAACCAAAACATTATCGACACCGACCATACCGATCACTTATCGCAGGCATTTTGCTGATATTGTTCATGATAATAAGTAGCCTCTACTAGAGAAATGTGAAGTTTGCTAATATGGGTGAATGTTAATGGGACAATTGATGGCTACAACCATCAAACTAGTAGTAGTAGCGGAGAAACGAATTGTGATTAAGTGAAATAATCTGTCTGTAAACAATTGTTGGAAAAATTGCTTGTCATGCACAAAATATATGTCCTAACCGACTTGCCAAAACTATAGTTTGTCAACAAGAAATTTGTGGAGAGGTTGAAAAATGTTTTAATAACTAACATAAGTGTATGTAAACTTCCGACTTCAACTGTACATGACATCAGTGTAAACCATTTAAAACAAGACCTTGTATCAAGTACAAGATACAACTAGCTGAAACGAGCCACCTACGATTCCCCACATGGCAGCTTCTTGTCATTGTCTGCTAGCTATCTGGACATTCAGAATCACAAGACCTGGCCTTCTGCTCCATTGTAGCAAACGCATAATTTTTGCGACCTTGTCTGCTAACCCGTTGTGAAAAGCAGTTCATTTTGCATATGTATTCAAAGTAAAAGACTGATTTGGTGCAGTGAACAAGTGACTGTGAATTTGTTTGTTATACTCAAGTCAATTGGAAATGTGCTAAGACTTTTGAAACATTAGCCAGTTTGATTATCTGTTTTAATTTTTGTGTTAAAGGTCCAATACAGCTGTTTTTATCTCAATATCAAATCATTTCTGGGTAACTATTAAGTACAAACTATTAGATTGTTTTAATTTAAAATGGTAAAAAAGAAACAAATAGCTTCTGAGCTACTTATCTAGCAAGAACTTTGCTTTGACTATCTGAGAGGGGAGGGGATAATTGAAAACCAGCTGTTATTGGCTGAGAGGTTTGGAACTCTCTTTGTTATTGGTCTATTAAATAATTTCCCGCCTGGTGAGGCAGGCCAAAACTCCATCCCAACCAAAACAGGCTGTTTAAGGCAGTCTTTTCAAACAGCTCATACACTTAAAGAGCATTATCATTTTCACAATTTCACTGTATTATTCCAACCTCATAGTGTGGAGATATATATAAAACACAGGAAAATCACGTTTTGCATCAAAGTGATAAAAAAACTATATTCCAAGTTAATAATTTGACTTCCAAGTCTCATAAATAACATTTCCGTTCCATCTCTATTGCTATTTCTCTACTGTATTGCGGAAGTTGCAAAGGTTTTGCGAAGTTTTGTTTATATTAGGAGAAATAGGTCAGTATTTACATATTATTCAAAATGAGATATTCAGGTTTTTCCTGGAAATTACATAAATATCTCATCAAGCAAGACATGTTTCCTATGGAATGTGATCTATTAGTGTGACTGTTATTTGGCCTACGTAGTAATGGGCATGTGGCTTTTATTATAACATAGTTAGGCCTAGTGCTAACAGGAGACAAGAGGCTTATCAGTTTTGAGTGCTGTCCTCATACTTGTCAGCTAGGCTACTGTAAGTCACGGTTTGGCCTATAAGTAGCCTCCTCTCTCCTCTCCCAGTCTGCTGTAGTACTCGGGCTTTGTAAATTCACTTAGCTAATTGATTTCAGCATGTCTTCCTCTAGGCATCACGTTGTTCGCCATCATGTGATGACACTGGTCTCAAGCCTACTTGTTAACCAGAACCGAGGGCATCACTACCCGAAGGAGAGGGCCGAGACGCTATAGATTAACAAAAAGGCGACCCTATAACCTGCAACTGCGTGTTTTTTTAGTCTCAACTATGACCACGCCTGTCTTCTCAAAATGAGTTTTGCTGTGATGCCGGTAGCTTTAAGAAAAACGTAGGTCGAGCATCTTTATTTTCCCACCGCCGAAAGTTAAAGAGGAAATATTTAACGAAAGATTCATAAATGGCTGAAGAAGTTTTAATAACGCCAGCAGGGAAAATAACGTCGGTAAGATTTTCAAGTTTGTTTTTGTAAATGACCTGCTATTCTGTTTGATTTTGATATTCCATTCAGTTCACCTTCTTTACCTGCATCCTATCTTGGATGCAATATTTTATTTATAAAGTTGTTATAAACAATTTACCACATTTATTGTAGCGACCCTGTGTTTATAAGCGCGGCATCGACTGCCACAAAAGCATGTTCAAGTGGCAGAGTCGAAACCCGCGCATATAAACACAGGGTCGCGCTACACTATATTGAATTAAAATATGCCTGACACATTGAAATCTGTAAATTGACATTGCTCTGTCCGAACATAGGCGCCTAAATGTTACATGAGCAGGCACTGTCAGCGATAGGCTAGATGCACCTAAACGTGTCTTTCTTTTACAAAGTAACGTTAGAACTCATATTATGACCGACAAGTCAATACTTTATCTTTACTTAAACATCATGCCTCTGTCCTCAGAAGAGGAGGTGAGCACTCATTACATGTCACAAGACAATGTCTAATCTACACAACCTTTCTCACGTGTGTGCGGTAGGCAAGTGACTGCATCTGACCACTTAGTGCCCAAATTAAGTTCCCTGACCTGACCTGGGTTCTGGACCAGAGTACAGTCACACTTCCTGACTGCTGATTAAACATTACTATTCTATTCTGAACTGTGGCTTGAGCCCCTATGTTTTCTCCTATCCATTCCACTTCATCACTTGTTAGAAAGCATTTCAACTAATCTTAGTCCCCTTGAGGCTATTATAGTAAGAAAGGTAATGTATGCATGCAGTTGAAGTCGGAAGTTTACATACACTTAGGTTAGAGTCATTAAAACAACATTTTCAACCACTCCACATATTTCTTGTTAACAAACTATAGTTTTGGCAAGTCTGTTGGGACATCTACTTTGTGCATGACACAAGTAATTTTTCCAAAAATTGTTTACAGACAGATTATTTCATTTATATTTCACTGTATCACAGTTCCAGTGAGTCAGAAGTTTACATACACTAAGTTGACTGTGCCTTTAAACAACTTGGAAAATTCCAGAAAATTATGTCATGGCTTTAGAAGCTTCTGAAAGGCTAATTGACATCATTTTAGTCAATTGGCGGTGTACTTGAAGATGTATTTCAAGGCCTACCTTCAAACTCAGTGCCTCTTTGCTTGACATCATGGGAAAATCAAAAGAAATCAGAAAAGACCTCGGAAAAAAATTGAAGACCTGTTTCCGTGTGAGTGTTTGTTGCCACATGGTACTGTTTCGGTTTTCGTTCATGTTCACGTTTATTGTTTTGTATTTCATAGTGTTCAGTTTATGTCTTAAAATAAACATTATGGACACTTACCACGCTGCGCATTGGTCCTCTGATCCTTCTCGCTACTCCTCCTTAGAAGAGGAGGAAGAATGCGGTTACAGAGGCCTACAAACCTGACTCAGTTACACCAGCTCTGTCAGGAGGAAGTTCACCCAACTTATTGTGGGAAGCTTGTGGAAGGCTATCCAAAACGTTTGACCCAAGTTAAACAATTTATACCCAATGCTACCAAATACTAATTGAGTGTATGTAAACTTCTGACCCACTGGGAATGTGATGAAAGAAATAAAAGCTGAAAGAAATCATTCTCTCTACTATTATTCTGACATTTCACATTCTTAAAATAAAGTGCTTATAATAACTTACCTAAAACAGGGATTTTTTACTAGGATTAAATGTCAGGAATTGTGAAAAACTGAGTTTAAATCTAGTTGGCTAAGGTGTATGTAAACTTCTTACTTCAACTGTAGGATGGGCATCTGGCCCTAATTTCTGACTTATGCAAACTGGTTTAAGAGCGTTTCATATTATACTCTACATAAATCTGATACTCTCCATTAGTATGATATAATATATTTCGTATGGTATGTATTCATTTGTGGATATTCATCATCCATTTCGGATTATATATTACGAATTACAATTCGTATAATGTGTTACAAATTTACAAAATGTACAATATGTTAAGAATTTGCAAAACGTATTATGTGTTACGAATTCCAGTTTGTTGTGGCTAATGTTAGCTAGGCAGTTAGGTGGCTAATGCTATTGTTAGCTAGCTGACTATCGTTAGCTAGGCTAGGGGTTAGGGTTAAGGTTAAGGTTAGGAGTTAGGTTTAAAGGGTTATGGTTAGGGGAAAGGTTAGATAAAAGTGTTATGGTTAGGGGAAAGCTAAGCTAAGTAATTGCAAAGTAGCTAAACAGTTTTAAGTAGTTGAAAAGTTGCTAATTAGCTAAAATGCTAAAGTTGTCCGTGAAGAGATTTGAACACTCAACCTTTAGCTTGGTAGACGTAACCTTCTGTCTTACAAAAAAAATGCTATCTAGAACCTAAAAGGGTTCTTTCGGCAGTCCCCATTGGAGAAACCTTTGAATAACCCTTTTTGGTTCCGGGTAGAACCCTTTTGGATTTCTTACATGGAACCCAAAAAGAGGTTCTACCTGGAACCAAAAATGGTTCTACCTAGAACCAAAAATAGTTTTCGTATGGGGATAGTGGAAGAACCGTTTTGGAACCCTTTTTTCGAAGAGTGTATGTAACTGTACCAAACATAACATATCATACTAATTTACTTTTACTATGATATGTCTAGTCTATGAAACCAGGCTGAGGAATAACATGTACAGTGCCTTGCGAAAGTATTCGGCCCCCTTGAACTTTGCAACCTTTTGCCACATTTCAGGCTTCAAACATAAAGATATAAAACTGTATTTTTTTGTGAAGAATCAACAACAAGTGGGACACAATCATGAAGTGGAATGACATTTATTGGATATTTCAAACTTTTTTAACAAATCAAAAACGGAAAAATTGGGCGTGCAAAATTATTCAGCCCCCTTAAGTTAATACTTTGTAGCGCCACCTTTTGCTGCGATTACAGCTGTAAGTCGCTTGGGGTTTGTCTCTATCAGTTTTGCACATTGAGAGACTGAAATTTTTTCCCATTCCTCCTTGCAAAACAGCTCGAGCTCAGTGAGGTTGGATGGAGAGCATTTGTGAACAGCAGTTTTCAGTTCTTTCCACAGATTCTCGATTGGATTCAGGTCTGGACTTTGACTTGGCCATTCTAACACCTGGATATGTTTATTTTTGAACCATTCCATTGTAGATTTTGCTTTATGTTTTGGATCATTGTCTTGTTGGAAGACAAATCTCTGTCCCAGTCTCAGGTCTTTTGCAGACTCCATCAGGTTTTCTTCCAGAATGGTCATGTATTTGGCTCTATCCATCTTCCCATCAATTTTAACCATCTTCCCTGTCCCTGCTGAAGAAAAGCAGGCCCAAACCATGATGCTGCCACCACCATGTTTGACAGTGGGGATGGTGTGTTCAAGGTGATGAGCTGTGTTGCTTTTACGCCAAACATAACGTTTTGCATTGTTGCCAAAAAGTTCAATTTTGGTTTCATCTGACCAGAGCACCTTCTTCCACATGTTTGGTGTGTCTCCCAGGTGGCTTGTGGCAAACTGTAAACAACACTTTTTATGGATATCTTTTTTTTCCACTCTTCCATAAAGGCCAGATTTGTGCAATATACGACTGATTGTTGTCCTATGGACAGAGTCTCCCACCTCAGCTGTAGATCTCTGCAGTTCATCCAGAGTGATCATGGGCCTCTTGGCTGCATCTCTGATCAGTCTTCTCCTTGTATGAGCTGAAAGTCTAGAGGGACGGCCAGGTCTTGGTAGATTTGCAGTGGTCTGATACTCCTTCCATTTCAATATTATCGCTTGCACAGTGCTCCTTGGGACGTTTAAAGCTTGGGAAATCTTTTTGTATCCAAATCCGGCTTTAAACTTATCTCGGACCTGCCTGGTGTGTTCCTTGTTCTTCATGATGCGCTCTGCGCTTTTAACGGACCTCTGAGACTATCACAGTGCAGGTGCATTTATACGGAGACTTGATTACACACAGGTGGATTGTATTTATCATCATTAGTCATTTAGGTCTACATTGGATCATTCAGAGATCCTCACTGAACTTCTGGAGAGAGTTTGCTGCACTGAAAGTAAAGGGGCTGAATAATTTTGCACGCCCAATTTTTCAGTTTTTGATTTGTTAAAAAAGTTTGAAATATCCAATAAATGTCGTTCCACTTCATGATTGTGTCCCACTTGTTGTTGATTCTTCACAAAAAAAATACAGTTTTATATCTTTGTTTGAAGCCTGAAATGTGGCAAAAGGTCGCAAAGTTCAAGGGGGCCGAATACTTTCGCAAGGCACTGTATATGGGAATTTCCGCATGAGATTGGCCCAAATATAGTCATGGTGTTTTGTAGCTTCCTGAAGTAAAATCAATATCCCAGTAATGATCATCACTGTATACAAGTGGGGACATTTGGCCTGTCCTCAAATGGAAAAAGGCTATTTTAGGCATAAGGTTTAGGGGTAGAATATAAGGTTAGGGGTTGAGTTAGGGGTTAATGAAAAAAAGGATTTTGAAAAGGAACCAATTGTTTGTCCCCAAAAAGTCCTCACACGTATAGTAATACCCTGTTGCGTGTGTGTGTGTGTGTGTGTGTGTGTGTGTGTGTGTGTGTGTGTGTGTGTGTGTGTGTGTGTGTGTGTGTGTGTGTGTGTGTGTGTGTGTGTGTGTGTGTGTGTGTGTGTTGATGTGTGTATGTGCGTGTGTGTGTGTGTGTGTGTGTGTGTGTAGATTCTCCAGATTCTCTACCAGATACAGTCACATAATTAACATGTTAAGGGTTAATGTGGCTTATACCAACAGTTCCTCAGACCCATGGATTCCTCCAAACTAAAGGCCATAGAAGAGATGAATGAGAGCCCAACAGTAAAGACAACTTTGACTGTCATTCATATGCACACAAATCTTAAACCTTTGACTGTAAATGACAGAACAAATGAACTCCTCAAGAGCAAAGGCTGGAGTACAAACTAAATAATAAAACATTAGATGTTGGTTTATGACAAGTTTACTGTACCCTTTCTCTCTCTCTCTCTGCAGCACCTGACCTCATCTCTGTTGGCAGTAGCGTTCCTCACCTCCTTTGGGAGCTCCATGCTCTATGGCTACAACCTGGCAGTGGTCAACTCCCCTGCAGTGGTAAGTCCATTGAACTACACTCATATTATCTGCATTGTACATGCCATACTTTCCTGTATTGAATACTCTGCCACAGCCAACTCCTAACTTGTGGAACCCGGAATCTCCCCCAAATCGTGTATTGTTGATGTAAAGAGAGATTTGCGTGATCGTTGAAGTTACATTTAAATTTAGAATTCAATTTACTTTCACCAGTCTACACTATTGACTATGTGACTATGGACTGTGTCCCACGGACATCAATTTGATTTATGAAGTTTGAATTATGAGTATACATCTCACATACAGTATACAGTGCATTTGGGAAGTATTCAGACCCTTTTCCACATTTTGTTACGTTACAGCCTTATCCTAAAATGGGTCATGTCAAATTTTTTCCTCATCAATCTACGCACAATTTAAAGAAAAACATAATAACAAAGTGAAAACTGGATTTTAGAAATGTTTGCAAATGTATTAAAAATAAAAAACATAAATACCTTATTTTCACAACTATTCAGACCCTTTGCTATGAGACTCGACATTGAGCTCAGGTGCATCCTGTTTCCATTGATCATCCTTGAGATGTTTCTACAACTTGATTGGAGTTCACATGTGGTAAATTCAATTGATAGGACATGATTTAGAAAGGCACACACCTGTCTATATAAGGTCCTACATTTAACAGTGCATGTCAGAGCAAAAACCAAGCCATATGGTCGAAGGAATAGAGAGCTCCGAGACAGGATTGTGTCGAGGCACAGATCTGGTGAAGGTTACCAAAACATTTCTCCAGCATTGAAGGTCCCCAAGAACACAGTGGCCTCCATCATTCTAAAATGGAAGAAGTTTGGAACCACCAATACTCTTCCTAGAGCTAGCTGCCCGGCCAAGCTGAGCAAGAGAAGGGCTCCAGAGTTCATCGGTGGAAATGGGAGAAGCTTCCAGAAGGACAACCATCTCTGCAGCACTCCACCAATCAGGCCATTATGGTAGAGTGGCCAGACGGAAGCCACTCCTTAATAAAAGGTAAATGAAAGCCCGCTTGGAGTTTGCCAAAAGCCACCTAAAAACTCTCAGACCAGATTAACAAGATTCTCTGGTCTGATGAAACCAAGATTGAACTGTTTTCAGTGGCAGGGACTGGGAGACTAGTCAGGGTCGAGGGAAAGATGAACGGCGCAAAGTACAGAGAGATCCTTGATGAAAACCTGGTCCAGAGTGCTCAGGACCTCAGACTGGGGCGAAGGTTCGCCTTCCAACCGGACAACGACCCTAAGCACACAGCCAACAAAACGTAGGAGTGGCTTCGGGACAAGTCTCTGAATGTCCTTGAGTTAGCTAGAGCCCACACTTGAACCGAACATCTCTGGAGAGACCTGAAAATAGCTTTGCAGTGACGCTCCCCCATCCAGCTTAACAGACTTTGAGAGGATCTGCAGAGAAGAATAGGAGAAACTCCCCAAATAATGATGTGCCAAGCTTGTAGCGTCATACCCAAGAAGACTCAAGGCTTTAATTGCTGCCAAAGTGGCTTCAACAAAGTACTGACTAAAGGGTGTGAATTCTTATGTAAATGTTATATTTCAGTTTTTTTATTTTTAATAAACTTGCAAAAACTTATTAAAACCTGTTTTTGCTTTGTCATTATGGGCTATTGTGTGTAGATTATTGAGGGGAAAGATACAATTTAATCCATTTAGAATACAGCTGTAACGTAACAAAATGCGGAAAACGTTAAGAGGTCTGAATATTTACAGAATGAAGTGCATCTTTTACACTCTTACCCTCATATACATCAGAGTGAGACCCCCAATGCTGTATCTAATACTGCTCACCATGATGAGTCCATGCTTTCACACAAAACATGTGAAAGTCTGTGGCTTAGCCTACATTTTAACACTGATAGTTAAAATGAAAATGATTTGTCAGTGTGAGGTAGTTTAAACTGTGTGTGCATCTGTGAAAGGTTTGTTCTCACCAGGAATGTGGATTGAATGAGGATTGAATGAGGAACCAGGCTGCTCTTTATCAGAAGGAATGCAGTTGAGGCCATGCAGTTGGAAGGACTGTTGAACCAATCTCTCCGAAGCTAATGCCAAAAATATCCTACAGCATAAAGATTATGCTAACTGCATTCTTCAGCCCAAAGCTAATGCCAACTGTCTCTCACAGCCCAAAGCTAATGCTAATTGTATCCCACAGCTATAGGGTCACTGTTGGGGTCATTGGGTATTGTGTCTTTGTCCCTTTAGCCCAATTACAGGCCACTGGTTACCAGTGTTGACTGTTGGGGTTTGGGCTTGGGCGGCAGGGTAGCCTAGTGGTTAGAGCGTTGGACTAGTAACCAGAAGAGCCCGGAGCTAACAAGGTACAAATCTGTCATTCTGCCCCTGAACAGGCAGTTAACCCACTGTTCCTAGGCTGTCATTGAAAATAAGAATTTGTTCTTAACTGACTTGCCTAGTTAAATAAAGGTAAAAATATATATATATATATATATTCTTGTTTCAATTGGTGGTGGCTGATGCAGTATTTGCTAAGACATAATACTAGGTAAATAGCAGGACTGTCAAATATGATTTACATTAATTTAAATGTACAAATATTTGTTATTTTACTTTGAAAGTAGTCTATGGACAAGGAGTGACTGCAACCCATACTGTTCTTTTTTAAACTAGCCGCTAGAAACATTTAGCGAGATTATATAATTTGTGGATCAATTCCCATGTACAGTACCAGTCAAAAGTTTGGACACACCTGTCACGACTTCCGCCGAAGTCGGCTCCTCTCCTTGTTCGGGCGGCGTTCGGCGATCGACGTCACCGGCCTTCTAGCCATCGCCGCTCCATTTTTCATATGTCCATTTGTTTTGTCTTGTTCCATACACACCTGCTTTTCATTCCCCAATCAATCTACATGTATTTAGTCCTCTGTTCCCCATCATGTCTTTGTGTGTAAGTGTTTATTGTTACCTGATTATTTTGTCAGGCGCTGCACTTTTGTTATAGACTGTGTTTGTGGCACTAGTATGTTTTTTGTGCTGTCATTGAAGACATCAAAACGATGAAATAACACATATGGAATCATGTAGTAACCAAATTAGTGTTACACAAATCAAAATATAATTTACATTTGAGATTCTTCAAAGTAACCACCCTTTGCCTTGATGACAGCTTTGTACACTCTTCTTGGCATTCTCTCAACTAGCTTCACCTGGAATGCTTTTCCAACAGTCTTGAAGGAGTTCCGACATATGCTGAGTACTTGTTGGCTACTTTTCCTTCACTCTGAGGTCCAACTCATCCCAAACCATCTCAATTGGGTTGAGGTCAGGTGATTGTGGAGGCAAGGTCATCTGATGCAGCACTTCATCACTCTCCTTCTTGGTCAAATAGCCCTTACATAGCCTGGAGGTGTGTTTGGGGTCATTGTCCTGTTGAAAAACAAATGATAGTCCCACTAAGCGCAAACCAGATGGGATGGCGTATCGCTGCAGAATGCTGTGGTGGCCATGCTGGTTAAGTGTGCCTTGAATTCTAAATAAATCACAGATAGTGTCACCAGCAAAGCACCCCCACACCATCACACCTTCTCCATGCTTCATGGTGGGAACCACACCGTTACATCCGTTAGATGAATGAGACCAAAGCGCAGCGTGGAAAGTGTTCATGATTTTTAATACTGAACTCTGATAAAACAACAAAATACAAAATCGACCGTAAAGTTCTACAGGGCTAGACAGCTACTATGCAAAAACATAGTCAAGGTCCCACAAACTAAAGGCTGCCTAGGTATGATCCCCAATCAGAGACAACGATAGACAGCTGCCTCTGATTGGGAACCATACCCGGCCAACAAAGAAATAGAAAAACTAGAATGCCCACCCAAATCACACCTCGACCTAAACAAATAGAGAAATAAAAAGGCTCTAAGGTCAGGGAGTGACACACACATGCGTAGATCATCCGTTCACCTACTCTGTGTCTTACAAAGACACAGAGGTTGGAACCAAATATCTCAAAAGAAAGATTTCCACTGGTCTAATGTCCATTGCTTGTGTTTCTTGGCCCAAGCAAGTCTCTTCTTCTTATTGGTGTTCTTTAGTAGTTGTTTCTTTGCAGCAATTCAACCATGAAGGCCTGATTCACGCAGTCTCCTCTGAGCAGTTGATGTTGAGATGTGTCTGTTACTTGAACTCTGTGAAGCATTTATTTGGGCTGCAATTTCTGAGGCTGGTAACTCTAATGAACTTATCCTCTGCAGCAGACTGCTTTTCCTGTGGCGGTCCTCATGAGAGCCAGTTTCATCATAGCGCTTGATGGTTTTTCTGGATTAACTGACCTTCATGTCTTTAAGTAAGGATGGACTGTCATTTCTCTTTGCTTATTTTAGCTGTTCTTGCCATAACATGGACTTGGTCTTTTACCAAATATGGCTATCTTCTGTATACCACCCCTACCTTATCACAACACAACTGATTGGCTCAAATGCATTAAGAAGGAAAGAAATGACACACATGTACTTTTAACAAGGCACACCTCTTAATTGAAATTCATTCCAGGTGACTACCTCATGAAGCTGGTTGAGGGAATGCCAAGAGTGTGAAAAGCTTTCATCAAGGCAAACGGTGGCTACTTTGAAGAATCTCAATTATAAAATATATTTTGATTTTGTTTAACACTTTTTTGGTTACTACATGATTCCATGTGTTATTTCATAGTTTTGATGTCTTCACTGTTATTCTACAATTTAGAAAATAGTACAAATTTAAGAAAACCCTTGAATGAGTAGGTGTGTCCAAACTTTTGACTGGTACTGTAAGTCAATCTTATGTTGAAATTGCATGCTGTTCTACATCAGGTTCCTATGTTTTAACACCCATCAGAACACTCTGTTACACTTTTAAGGAAGTAGGCAGTGTAATTCAAATTTTACCATGTGTTTTTTTAAATTGCAGTTCAATTACCAAATCACCCTCTAGTGGGCTCATGGGTGGAATGTTATTCAATTGTTTCATAATTCCCTAAATAATAATCAGGTTTCTATGTCAACCGCTGTTGTTATATTTCAGACTTCTGTGATGCACATTGAGTGTATAAAAAATTTAAGACACCTGCTCTTTCCATGACATAGACTGACCAGGTGAATCCAGGTGAAAGCTATGATCCCTTATTGATGTCACTTGTTAAAGAATGATTTTTAAGCCTTGAGACAATTGAGACATGTATTGTGTATGTGTGCCATTCAGAGGGTGAATGGGCAAGACAAATGATTGAAGCACACCATTTTGGGGGGTGGGGGGGTTGCAACCCAATATTAGGAAGGTGTTCTTTATGTATGTTTTGTACACTCCGTGTATATAATGTGTATTATTGGGATGCAAACTCAAAATTGAATACATTTCAACTCTATATCTGACATGGTACAGGCATCTTCTTATTTTAAGACTATTACCATGTGTGTGAGGTGTAAACTTTTCTTCCCAAAGTAAATTTGTTTAAGACTACTGTCATGTTCGTTGTATGAATTGGACCAAGGCGCAGCGTTGTATGCGTACATTCTTATTTTATTTAGCGAATGAGCACTGAACAAACTAACCAAAATAACAAACCATGAAGCTATTCAAACGAGTGCTGAGAGGCAACTACACATAGACAAGAACCCACGAACACAAAAGGGAAAATGGATACCTGAGTATGATCACCAATCAGAGACAATGATAAACAGCTGCCTCTGATTGGGAACCATATAAGGCCACCATAGACATACAAAAACCCTAGACAATACAAAAACTAGCATACCCACCCTCGTCACACCCTGACCTAACCAAAATATAAAGAAAACAGAGATATCTAAGGTCAGAGCGTGACGACTACCAAGAAAGACTCTGTGTGACCCTGATTTAGACCATTGCAGTAACATTTTAGGTTAACAGCTGGACTGTAAAGGGAAGCTTGGCCAACAGTTGTCCATTCCAATTCTATAGTTGGAACTGTAGAGATATGGTTGGAACACTGCTTTAATATCTGCTCAAGTGAACTGTGAAATAGAGCATGACCAGAATGTTTCTGTTTGTATGTTTGAAATACACTAAGGTCTGATTACTATCATCAGAATACACATACGCACGCACACACGTATGCACACACACACACACACACACACACACACAGTGCAAGGTCTCTTCATTTCTCACCGTTCCTCGCCTGAGTCTGTGAGTAGTTGAATTGATCCTGAATTGGCCACACTGTAGATTAAGAGGTTAATTAAGTTTTTTTTTAAAGGACATAGCAGTGGAATTGAATTAGTTCTGGTCTGTGACCTGAAAATGCCACGGAAAGAGGAGAAGCATGGGCCACATGACGAGGACTCCCAGTTTGGTTATGATTTTGCGTTCCCCTCTTTAGGCCCCTTTTGGCCAGATAGCGATGGATTAAATGTAAGTGGGGCGGTCTCATTGACATTGGCATTTTGGGAATGTAAGAATGATAGTTATATAGTGTTTTGTACAGTTTGATGCTGGTAACAAATTGAGGTCTTAGTGACATTATGTAACACATTGTGTGCTGTATGGCATACTGTGTGTCATACAGTCATTTGAATTGTGTCGCACCAAGTTTATTTGATAACTCCTCTTTGCCCCTCTCAATTTAATTCTACTCAATGAGCTCTATTGGCATGATAGGTATCTTACACTGGCAAAGCAAGAGCACAGGAACACATTAAATAAATCATAGTGATAAACAGTAGTAATACTGTTTTCTCCCCGCTTTGTTTCTCTCGCTCTCTCTCTCCTTGTTTCACTCTCCCCCACAGTACATTAAGGACTTCTACAACAGGACGTCAGTGAGCCGTAATGGTACGGGGCTGGATGGCGAGGCTCTGACCCTCATGTACTCTCTCACCGTGTCTGTCTTTGCCATTGGGGGTCTACTGGGATCCCTCATGGTGGGCATGCTCGTCACCAGGTTCGGCAGGTGAGACCCTTACACGCTCCCCATACGCACACTCCCAGTGACACACACTCCTATACAGGTTTTTCACAATATTCTCTGCTCCCCATTCGAGTCAGTGTTCATCTGTAAATATTAGGAAAGTTCTGTCCTTTGAAGACCTTTGTTTTGGTTTAGGCCAATGCCTGAGACCTCCAGACACTGTGGCTGCAGGGTGGCTGTTGGCCAGTTGACATGAACAGCCTCAGAGACACAGTGCAGCATCTGGACTGGAGCTCTGGGCACTGCCACCCTGCCTGGCTTTCTGAGCTAGTCACACACACACACACACACACACACACACACACACACACACACACACACACACACACACACACACACACACACACACACACACACACACACACACACACACTGAGGGCATTAGAGCAGCGCCCTCATCTATCACCCCTGGGTGACCTTCTGCCCTCTGATCCCAAGGATAACCATGCCCTCCCTCCTTTGCTCTCCTCTGCCCTTCAGAGTGCACACTGTTCGTCCTGTCTGCCCTTCAGAGTGCACACTGTTTGTCCTGTCTGCCCTTCAGAGTGCACACTGTTTGTCCTGTCTGCCCTTCAGAGTGCACACTGTTTGTCCTGTCTGCCCTTCAGAGTGCACACTGTTTGTCCTGTCTGCCCTTCAGAGTGCACACTGTTTGTCCTGTCTGCCCTTCAGAGTGCACACTGTTTGTCCTGTCTGCCCTTCAGAGTGCACACTGTTCGTCCTGTCTGCCTTTCAGAGTGCATAGTGTTTAGTTACACTGCCATTTAGAGTTTAAACTCTTTGTACAAGCTACCCAATGTGCTACACTTGTTCTGTTCCCTCTGCCCTTTAAAGTGCACACTCTCTGTCCCCTATACCCTTTGGAGTGTAGTCAGTGCGATCTCTGTCCCCTCTTGCCAGCCCTCTAAAGAGTGTTTTGTATTCAGTGCAGGCTTAGATCTCATTTATCTAAAGGACTCACATGATCTGACTGGACATTTACATGCAAATGAAAGAGAACAATTTACGAGCCCAGTTATGAGCTGATCATCTTCATCACCCAACGGTGTTTTATGGCCGATCAGAACTCAAAACGCCCTCCCTGACTGTATATCAGGGGGAGACTTTACTATTCTATGTCATAGAAGTAATGAAGGTGTACTTGCTATTGCCTATGGTCCACATGCTTTTATGCACAGCTTCATACATTGGTACATTAATTAGCTAGTTCTGATAATCCACACATTTTAATGGTGGACAGAGCCAACCATAATGTGTGTGTGTGTGTGTGTTGTGCGTGTGCGTGTAGGAAAGGCACGGTGGTGAACTCGACGGTATTGGTGTTCATCGCTGGATCTCTCATGGGCTTCAGCAGGATCTGTGGCTCTCCAGAGATGGTCATCTTTGGCCGCTTCGTCACAGGGATCCACTCAGGTACAAACACATCAGCGTGCCCACTCAGTGAGAAGGGTAAGGTTCAGGGTTGAGAGTTAGAGTTAAGGTTATAGGATAAGGGTCAAGGTTCAGGAATGGGTCACTGTTTAATCAGCCAGGAATGTATACATATGGTATAAACGTGGCACGGTAGCTGGGCAAAGTTGTGAATGTAGCAATAACAAGAAAGTGAATGTTTGCTCACTGTTGTGTCTTATCTTGATTTTTGGTCGGTGAAAAAAAATGTCCACGTCGTCATCGTTGTGTTGTGTAGGTATCTCTCTGAGCGTGGTGCCCATGTACCTGGGGGAGATAGCTCCTAAAAACCTGCGTGGTTTCCTGGGGCTCGTGCCCAGCCTCTTCATTTGTGCTGGGGTCTTCTCGGCCCAGATTCTGGGTCTACACGAAATTCTGGGGAAGGTACGCCAAATACCATTTCCAGGAAAAGCTTTACACTTGCCGTTCATAAGTTTAGAGATTGATTCATTTTCAATGGTTTGCGTGTTGCATTTTTGGGGTTATGTGTGTACTGCACAGGAGGTTGGTGGCACCTTAATTGGGGAGGACGGGCTCGTGGTAATGTATGGAGCGGAGCGGAATGGTATCAAATACAAACACATGGTTTCCACGTGTTTGATGCCTTTCCATTTGCTCCGTCCCGGACATCATTATGAGCCGTCCTCCTCTCAGCAGCCTCCACTGGTGTACAGCTGTACATCATGTAGGTGATGATTGTGAGTCGTTTTCTCATGTTTACAGGAGGATCACTGGCCCCTGTTTCTCTCTCTGGTGGTGATACCCACCTTCATTCAGCTGATGCTGTTGCCATGGTTTCCGGAGAGCCCACGATACCTGCTGATTGAGAAGCACAATGTCCACGCCACCATTATAGGTCAGCATGCTAGACGACACCATTGAGACTGGGACACATACTTAGTGTGTGAATAATGTAACCTCAGGGCTATGCTTATTTCCTGTGGCAACGTTGTCAATTCGAGTCATGTGACAAACTGTTTAGTTAACCATCAATGACAAAGTTCAAGTCATATTTCATTTTCATTTGATACAAACGCATTGTCATTGCCTGTTTAAAGTGTAACTTCCTGTTTTATTTCCTACCTCAGCGTTGAAGTGGTACCGGGCCAAGTGTAACATCCAGTCAGAGATCGAGGAGATGCAGGAGGAGCAGCGCTCTCTGTCGTCGGTGGAGACGGTGTCGGTATGGCGACTGATACTGGACCCTTTGGTGCGCTGGCAGCTGCTCAGTGTGGTGGTCATCAATATCGGCATGCAGCTCTCCGGTATAGACGCTGTAAGATTACTCATCTGTTCTCTATGGTGCTCCTCTCCTTCTCATATCTCTCTATCCCTCTGTTACTCCTTTTTTAGCACTCCTCGCCCTCGCCTCCACCTCTCTCTTTTCACCCGTTTTCTCCCCCCATCACACCCTGCTCATTCTCTGCCATTCACATGTCCTTTCCTTACTCTCTCACCCTCTCTCTCTCTCCTACACTACACCTCTTATCGCTCTCTCACCTTCTTCCCCCTCTCATCCATTACAGTCGGGCCCACTACACCGAGAGGCTCAGTTGAAAGGCAGAATGAATGATTCCTCATCTTTTACAAGCCTCATGTGATCATGTGGTGAAGAACCCAAAACTACGAGTCATCATTTAACAGCAATACGATTAGCTAAATCCCTTCCTGAATTATGCTACTGAGATGCATTAATTATTCAAATGATTACCAGGACACTGGGGCCAACAAGTGCACATTTTACCCATCAGAGCTGAACTCATTAGCAGCCTCATCTCTGCAATGTATTTTTAGCAGCTAATTAGCTTTGGCAATCTATTTGAGGCAGCTTTGAAACACAGGTAGTGAGGGTGAAGACGGTGGTGATGGTGATGAGGATGATGGTATCAGGCAGATACCAGAGGAGAGCTGTAGGCTAAGTGGAGGTGACCGGTGGCAAGCCTTGACACTATTCTGTGACTGCTGCAGGAGAGAGGAGTGTGTTTAATGGGTGTGTAGACTTGTGTGTGTGTTGGTTTCTTACTACCTCCAACTCCTGATTTACCCCCCTGTCTAAAGTTAACCTCCCCAAAGCCCCAAATTGAAATCAATTGAATGTGAGTGGTTGTCCACTGTTACTCTGTGCCCATGCTGTGCCACCTGTTCCAGGCTGTCCCACTTGTGCCCATGCCCCACAAGCTCAAAAGTGTCTTTCAATTCAATTCAATTCAAGGTGCTTTATTGGCATGGGTAACATGTGTTAACATTGCCAAAGCAAGTAAGGTAGATAATATATAAAGTGAAATAAACAATAAAAATTAACAGTAGACATCACACATACAGAAGTTTCAAAACAATAAAGACATTACAAATGTCATATTATATATATATATATTCAGTGTTTTTACAATGTACAAATGGTAAAGGACACAAGATAAAATAAATAAGCATAGATATGGGTTGTATTTACAATGGTGCGTGTTCTTTCTCTATTGTAGCTCTGGTTCTATACCAATGACATCTTTAGGAACGCGGGCATCCCAGACCCAGAGATCCAGTACACTACGGTGGGTACAGGAGCCATCGAGATCATTGCCGGCCTCATTGGGGTGAGTCTATGGAGGAGACATGGGATTGGTTGTAAGTTTGCCCTGTCATATTTTTCTCTTTTAATGGTTGTGTTATTCATGTTTTGTTGCTTTCTGTCTCTTTGTATCTTGTGTTTCTCTCGGCCCCTTCTCTCTCTCTCTGCCCCATCTCTCTCTCTCTCTGTCCCTTCTCTCTCTCTGCCAATTCTCTCTCTCTCTCTCTCTCTCTCTCTCTCTCTCTGCCCCTTCTCTCTCTCTCTCTCTCTCGGCCCCTTCTCTCTCTCTCTCTCTCTCTCTCGGCCCCTTCTCTCTCTCTCTCTCTCGGCCCCTTCTCTCTCTCTCTGCCCCATCTCTCTCTCTCTCTCTGCCCCTTCTCTCTCTCTCTCTGGCCTCTCTCTCTCTCTCTGCCCCCTCTCTCTCTCTCTCTCTCTCTGCCCCTTCTCTCTCTCTCTGCCCCTTCTCTCTCTCTGTGTCCCTTCTCTCTCTCTGACAATTCTCTCTCTCTCTCTCTCTCTGCCCCTTCTCTCTCTCTCTCTCTCTCGGCCCCTTCTCTCTCTCTCTCTCTCTGCCCCATCTCTCTCTCTCTGCTCCTTCTCTCTCTCTCTCTCTCTCTGCCCCTTCTCTCTCTCTCTCTCTCTCTGGCCTCTCTCTCTCTCTGCCCCCCCCTCTCTCTCTCTCTCTGTCTCTCTCTCTCTCTGCCCCTTCTCTCTCTCTGTCTCTCTCTCTGCCCCTTCTCTCTCTCTCTTTCTCTCTCTCTCTCTCTCGGCCCCTTCTCTCTCTCTCTCTCTCTCTCTCTCTGCCCCATCTCTCTCTCTCTCTGCTCCTTCTCTCTCTCTCTCTGCCCCTTCTCTCTCTCTCTCTCTGGCCTCTCTCCCTCTCTCTCTCTCTGGCCTCTCTCCCTCTCTCTCTCTCTGGCCTCTCTCTCTCTCTCTCTGCCCCTTCTCTCTCTCTCTCTCTCTGCCCTCTTTCTCTCTCTCTCTGCCCCCTCACTCTCTCTCTCTCTCTCTCTCTCTGTCTCTCTCTCTGCCCCCCCCCTCTCTCTCTCTCTGTAGTGTTTTACCATAGAGAAACTGGGCAGGAGGCCTCTCATCATTGGGGGGTTTCTAGTCATGGGATTCTGCTGCGCTGGGATCACTCTTTCCCTCGTTCTACAGGTCTGTATTTGTGGTGTGTGTGTGTGCGGGTGGGTGGGAGGTAGGGTGCACTGCATTTGTGTTTTTACTATATTAATTATATCCTTCTGATACGACAGAGAGTACTTTAGTATAGTTTATCAATCAATCAAATGCATTTTATAAAGCCATTTCCAGCAGTTGTCAGAAAGAGCTTTACAGATCCCCAGCCTGAAACCCCAAAGAGCAAGCAATGCAGAGGCGGGATCACAGTGGCCAGGAAAAACTCCCGAGAAGGCAGGAACATGTAGGGAGAAACCTAGAGAGGAACCAGGCTCCGAGGGGTGGTCAGTCCTCTTCTGGCTGTGCCGGGTGGAGATTTAAGAGTGCATGCGGCCAACTATAATAGAAATCTCCTTATGGAATATACTGACTCAGTTAGGTCATGGCGTCTTGTGTCTTCCACTACACTATGCTTACAGGTTCACTTACCATTCATGCGTTATGTCAGTGTTGGATGCGTGGTCGGTATCATCGCTGGTTTCTGCATTGGGCCAGGTGAGCTGCATTCTTCTACTTACTCTATCTTACTCTTCTCTGAGTTATGAATTTACTTTCCATTCATTTGAGCAGAGAGCACACATGCAGATACGCGCACACAAACACACACACACACACATCCAGGCTTCATACAGGGATACACCGGGGTGTGTTGCCAGATTTGCTGGTTTCCGACCTCCTGGTGTGTATCGAAAGGGCGCCCTCTGGAGGTCAAAGTTGAGCGCTTGTTAATGCAGCTAATGGCCTTGATCTCACCTCCTGATTATCTGCCTGTGTGTGATGATGATAAAGTCTATATCCCCTCTAAGATAGACAAATGAGAGTGTGTTCTGTAGAGGGACGTATGTATGTACATACCCGACTACATCCCCCTCTGGTCCTTAGTGGATTGGCTCATTCTGTCGAGGATCCTGTCTTTAATTAGGCCTCATCACGCCTCATTGGTCAGAAAGGTGATGAATGCTGCCGCTCAACAGCAAATCAAGATGAATAATGAATCCGGGGCCTAACTCCTCATCAGTCGAAAAGTGTTATTCCTCCGCCACCCACAATGATGAGGCACGAATAATTATGCACAAATAAGGCAGCCTGGGCTCATGTTCATTCAAAGGGTCATTAGCAGTGTAGTAACACAAGGCGTTGCATATTCATCACTTGTGACCAAACGGGATTAGCTCGCTTACTACCACATTACAATGGTAAACTTGCTCAGGTGCCGTCCAGAGCTGGGTTTAAATAGTTTGCCTGAACGTTTTCTTGAGCCTGCCTGGAGTACCAGATTGGCAGGTCGAGTTTACACTTTTGGGACTGTTCCATTGATTCCATTGTGCCAGGCAAGCTCAATCAAACGCAGCTAGCTCATGTATTTGAAAGATACCGTACCTACGGCTGGTGCCATCCCCTCTGTGATTGTTGCCTTTAGCCTGGTGTGTGAATAGTGTGTCAGGGGTTTGGGTACTGTGACAGTAAAAATATAAATTGGAAGATTAACATTTTATTCAAGGGGACTTTTATTTTGAAAACTCTGTATGAATGCTGTTGAAGGTTGTTGGGAATGAAGGTGTTATGACTGATTTCATGAAGTTGTTATGTATACCCCCTTCCTTACTTCCTGGATATGTAGCTACAGTAGATAAAGAACTTTTCTTAAAGCCCCTTTATCACTCTACCTTTCAGTGTGTTTACATAGTCTGTGTTTGTATATGGGCTGAAATTATTGGTTTATTGTGTGTGTGTGTGTGTGTGTGTGTGTGTGTGTGTGTGTGTGTGTGTGTGTGTGTGTGTGTGTGTGTGTGTGTGTGTGTGTGTGTGTGTGTGTGTGTGTGTGTGTGTGTGTGTGTGTGTGCAGTGTACTAACGGTCAGTGTATATATTGTAGCGGGTGTTCCTTTCCTGATAACGGCAGAGCTGTTTAAACAGTCTCACCGCCCAGCAGCCTACACTGTGGGAGGATCCCTCAACTGGATTTCCAACTTCACAGTCGGCTTCGTCTTCCCCTTCCTACAGGTAACCAACTGCCTCTGCTCTCACTTAATCTGTCCTCACTTCACATGGCCTCTGTCCTCACTTAATAATATGCCCTCTGCCCTCAATTAACGTGACCTGGCTGTGGCCCTACTTAACATGGCAGCATCAGGGTTGCTGGCATCAGAACTTCAGGTGCCACCTACTGCCGTTGTGCCCTTGAGCATGGCACTTAACCCCTAGCCTGCTCCAGGGGCTCTGCAGTGCAGCTGACACTGTGTTGCTTCCAGCCTTTCGTGTATATGTGTGTTGCCCGGGGGTGGTATTCTACTTTGCCTGGCCTCAGCATGGCTCTGCTTCTTCCTGACATGACTTTACTTGACATGGTGTCCACCCTCACTCAGCATGGCCAACGTCTTTGCTCCTCAGGACCAATGCCTGTGCAAAAAAAAACAGAAATCAGGGCCAAGCACTATGGATATTAGAATCGAAACCCTGTGTCTGTCTGTCTGTCCATCCATCCCTCCCTCCCTGGTGTCAGATGTCCGCTGGGTCCTACTGCTACCTGGTGTTCTGCTGCGTGTGTCTGGCGGTGGCGGCCTTTGTGTTCTTCGTCATCCCGGAGACCAAGAACAAGACGTTCGTGGAGATCAGCCAGATGTTCGCCTCCAAGGAGGCGGTGCCAGAGACCCAGGGCCTGGGCCATCCCGACCAGCTCAAACTGAGGAAGATGAACGGATACGGAACCCTGGAGAATGGATCGCTGGAGTTTGACAGCTCCTCCTCCGTCCCCTGATAGTGGCTCTGAGAGAGAGGCTGGCTGCATTCCAAAACTCAGAAGTAGCTTTTTTTTCCCTTCAGTATGACCATTGATAGGTAAAAAGCTGGATTGGCTGCCACAAAAAAAAAAAAAAAAAATCATGGGAGGAGCAGGATACAATATCATGTCGTACTGATTCACTTTCAGATGAAGCTGTGATTTTGAGATCATGCAGTAACAGAGACATGTACACATACTGTAGGCACACGTAAATATACTGCACATATGCTTTCTTTTTGCCTTTCACCTTCCGATTCCAGATCAGGCCTTTGTTATTTTGCAGTCATTTAAAGGGTGTGTGGGTTATGTCAAGACTGACAGATCTGTACATTTTTCAGAAGGGTGTAGCTTGATGTGTTTTATACATACTGTATGGTTTTATCAAAAGCCAGAGTTTATTTTCTAATATATAACTGTATTTGAACTGTGTACATTCAAATATTTTATCAAAGTAATAACATGCAAAGCTTTATGATGTTTATGATCAATTATATACTTGTTTTCAGAGCAAATCCTTGTTGTTGTCTAATACCTCTCAGGAGAGACATTCACTTTGTTTTAGTCATTAGAATCTAACACAAAACATGATGTATGGGTTTTGAAAATTCACTTTTGGGGTTTGGGGTTGTTTGGGATATGTTACAACCAGTATTGTTTCAAGTGTTCTTGTGCAGCATATATAACTTCTCTGGCAAGCTCTGCAGATGTATTGCACATACCAGCTAACAACAAACGTTCCCACAACTTCAGAGAACGTTCCATTAAGAGTCTCATTCGGTCACTAACTAATGTTTTCATAGGAATGTGCCCATGATGTGCAAGGAATGTTTCCAAGAGACCATCCCCTTCATGTAAAATTGAACTTACCCAGGAAGTGGTTACCATGTTCTCAGAATTTACAATATTAATGTTTTCGACATGTTTCATGATAACGTTGAAAGAACATTCATGTGTCGACCATTTCTGAGGGTTCGGAGAATATTCCATCAACGTCCCACCAAACAAAGACAGAATATGGTTGCCATGTTCTCAGAACAGAAGATATGAATGTTCTAGACACGTTTCATTTGAACGCTGCAGGAACATTTCTGCATATCAGTTGTCAGGACGTCGCCTGATGGTCCCAAAGAAACGTTCTCCCCCTAAAAAAAACATGTTTCATTTCACATCACGCCTTGTTACGCCTTCATTGTTGTACCAGTGATCCAATTATAGCTCGTCGTCTGTTGACAAGGTCAGGAATACTCTCACACGGTGCTTTTCACCTGGGAGTTAAACTGACAAACTCTTAATTCACCACATTCAGATCTTCCTGCTAGCCACCATGTCTGTGTCAGGTATTGGTTAATCTGATTATTCTCATCATTGATTTGATTGGTTTATTTCAGCAATTTAAGGGTTTTCTGTATAATTGTCTAATCTTGGTGGGGCATGTTAACCTGTTTTAATGATACTCCTGAATCACTATGATCAATAAAATACTTTGTTTCGTGGACTTTGAAAAGAGCTGAGATTTGCTTCAAAGTACATTCAGCCTCTTGCTTACCTATCAAGTTGTTTCATCTACATAAGTTCCTAGGGAGGAGGGGTTAGGGTTTCTTATGGGCAGGGACTAACTATACTGGCCCAGTAAGCACATGCCCTAGAGATATCTTTTATTGGGACAGTGGTTAGGGTGTTTGTCATTATTTGGCAACAGTTGCTACACACCTATCTGATTTAATTCAAATGAGTTATCAATGACATGTGTGTTCTACATGGTATATTTGTTGTGGATTTCAAAAAGACGACAGAGTTCTCATTGAGATGCTCAGATATATAGAATTAATAAATGCTGATCATTTATGAGGTCGTGGAAATGTGGTCATGATTCGTGCTCAAGGGGAAATACTACAGATGTATAGTTTGTATAGAAAATAGATGCGACAATTGCCTTTTATTAAAACTGTCTTGTGTCGATAAAAACAGCTGGACGTTATGACGTTATGAAAAAGTGATTGAAGTGTTGCCATTATACATTTAGGCAAATTGTGCATTAATAAATTGGCGACAGGTTGTATGTCCTTCTACCTATCGGGTTCACGTCTCAGCTCGCCCGCAAAAATTCAGCATGGACGGAATGCAAGAATTGACACATTTTTGCCATAATCTTATAATTATCACGTGCCAACGTTTCTCCACGGTCCGTAGTCTACTACAGTGAAACTTGCACTCCTGTAAATCTGAAATAATTGGATGGTAAAACTTGCATCCAGCCAACTATAAAAGCAAGGCGAAGCAATTCGGCCATTCTTGAAAGTCAGGACAAACCTTATCCTGCAAATAAACATTATTTTCATAGTTTAAACAATAGGCATTTATAATTAAATGTGGAGTGGAGCTTAATAGTTAAGAGTTGACATCACCTGCCCCAAGATTCGGCAATCAACATTTATTCGAAAACACCATCGTAATTTCCATCATAATTTATCACAATAACGAAAGTTTGACGAAAGACAATTACACAACTGTCGAACAAGTAAAAATGTTGTTTAGCTGCCGTTTTCATTACACATGTCGCATTGCTTTTGTCGAATAAATCTGCCTACTAAGAAACTAACTTTAAATAGATCAGATAGGTGTGTTGGAACTGTTGCCAAATAATGACATTAACACATTTAGCTAAGACTGCGAGAGTAGGATGACTCCCCTAGCAGGTCACAAACCCAGGCCATCAGCACCAATGACGAAGGCCCTTAATCGCTTTGCCAATAAGAAATGTCTCTAGGACATGTGCTTATTGGCAAGATCTGAAACAACTTGGTCGGTGTAAGGTAATAGGATGAATGCACTTTAAAGTAAATATCAGCTCTGTTAAAAACAAACTCAAGAAAAACTATTGCCAACATGTGATTTGGGAGTATCATTGAAAAAGGTTAACATGCACCACCAACATTAAACTATACTGAAAGTGTTTAAATTGCTGAAATTAGTGGGCCTAAATCAAATCAATGCATGAGCACAGTCAGATTAACCAGTAGATGGCATGGTAGCGTAGCAGGAAACTCAAGCTAGTGTAAATCAAGAGGTTGTGAGTTCAAATCCCATGGGAGGACATGTGAATAATAATTACTGTATTAACATGCATAATGTATTACAAAATGTAAAAAAGTTGTAAATGCTAGAAGCACTGTGGGTAAGTGTGAGTATCCCTTACCTATGAAAGGATCAGTGATTCATCAATTGGCGTATTGATTAGATCATTAACAAGGTGTAATGAAACATACAATTTGTTGGGGGAATATTTCGTTGGAAGCATCAGGCGATGTTCCCATGAAACGTGTCAAGAACATTAATACTGTATGTTCTGAGAACGTGGCAACAATTTTCTGTTGATGGAATATTCACCTTACCCTCAGAAAACTGGACACGTTAATGTTCTTGCACTGTTCCATGAAACATTTTGATTTTACCTTTATTTAACTAGGCAAGTCAGTTAAGAACTAACTATTATTTACAATGACAGCCTAGGAACAGTGGGTTAACTGCCTTGTTCAGGGGCAGAACGACAGAATTTTACCTTGTCAGCTCGGGATTCAATCTAGCAAACTTTCGGTTACTGGCCCAACGGTCTAACCGCTAGGCTAACTGCCACCCCATAATTTCTAGAACATTAAAATCGTATATTCTGAGAGCATGGCAACCATTTTCTATGTATGTTTGGTGGAATGTTGATGGAATATTCTCCTAACCCTCAGAAAACTGGACACATTAATGTTCTTGCAACGTCCCATAAAACGTGTCTATAACATTAATGTTGAGTATTCTGAGAACATTGTAACGTTCTCCTAACTTCAATACTAAAACATGCTAAAAATGTTCTCAGAAGATTTTTGCTAACATAGATAGAATGTTCCCCTAACTACAGAAAACACTCAAACATTAGGGTAACATTACAAAAACGTTCTCTCCCCTAGAATTGTTAGCTGGGATCTCTGCCTCTCAAGCAGCTCCCTAGCCAGGCAAAAAGTGACAGAGGGTATCCCCAACTGACTGACTCATGCTTGGCTCTGTAACATGTGGACTTGTGCCCAGACAGGGGGAGATATTTCACTGTGACACCACACTCATGATAGAGTTCCTTTCTCCCAACAGGATGTTCAGAGGCAACAACCTCTGTCCAATTAGTAGAGGAACCTACTGACTCTCAACTGACAGGGCAGACTCAACTATGACGCCCAGTGGCCAGAAAGATAATTGCTGTTAGAATTATGTAGGGTGGTCTACAGTATAATATGGCTGTGGTAGGTCTGTAATCTACTTTAGAAACGAATACAAAACAGTACTATATTCTTACAGACATCACTACATGTTCATATGTACTTTCTCACTCTCGCTGCAGTAGCTCACTCAAACACAAGCATGTATTGCATTGCATACAAACACACTACATTACACAGCTCTCTCTCTGTCTCTGTCTCTCTCTCTCTCACTCCACCTCTCTTCCTTCGACCTCTCTCTCTCTCTCTCTGTCTCTCTCTCTCGCTCTCTCTCCAACTCTCTCTCTCTCTCTCTCTCTCCCTCTCTCTCTCTGCAGCAGTGTAATTAATGGCAGCAACCCTGACTTCATAAGCTCTGTGAGGAGCCTTATTGCGGTGTGTCCCTGTGGCTGTGGAAGCCTGCCGCTGACGGATGAGGGTGTCGCCGTGACTCCCTTGCTGCGCCGCTGTCACCAATGCTGATGGCATTAACGTGCAGGCGATGCCGTGACAAATGCCCGTTATCAGCGAACGAGGCTGGTGACAAATGGAAGGGGCGCTCCACGGCCAGCCCTGTCATGCCGTAATAAAAAAAGATGGATGAGCCCCCCACACAGCTCTGTTAATGCAATTTAGGCAGCTCTCGCTGGCTCCAATTAAGACTATAGGAGAGAGGAAGTAGGACGGAGAGAAGGGAAGGAAGCTAGGTGGAGGGAGAGCGAGAGATATGGGTGGAAGAGGAGTGTTAGCTAGGTGGAGGGGGAGAGAGAGCGAGGTGGAAGGAAGAGAGGTAACTAGGTAGAGGGAGAGATAGGTGGAAGGATGAGAGGTAGCGAGCGAGAGAGAGAGAGGTGGAAGGAGGAGAGGTGGAGATAGAGCAGGGACGCAAGGCCTTCTCATGACATAGTTTTACCATCTCAGGTCATTTTGGACAATTTTCATCAAACTTTGCTAAACAAGCTTCATGCTTTACCCGTAGGCCTAGCGACAACATACTGTAATTATAAGTAATACTATTCAAACTCTCTCATCATTATCTAGCTAGCCAATTTACACCCCATCTCCAATGTAACAGTATGTCCCATTAAAGGAGTAGTTCACTATTTTACAACATCATGTCAGATGGTTCCTCAACCTGAAAGTAGTCTATGGGCCATGAGAAATTGCAATTCATGATTCGGTTTTCTTTAAACAGCCACTATAAACTTCAGCTAACATTAGCCACAGCTTAATCCCAATGGTGATGATAGGAGCATGTCAACATGTTTTTGTTGTTTATGTCCAAATCACCTTTAAGTAACACTAAACCAAATATGGAGTTGATTTCAGGTGATTTTGGTAACGGGATCACATGCCCCCATCATTTCCATTGATTTTTAGCTGGTGGTGGCTAAAGTCAGCTGAAGATTGTAGTCACTGTTAAAAGATAACTGAACTGTAGATTACAATTTCTCCTGGCCCATAGCCTACTTTCAGGATGAGCAACCATCTAACAGCATGTTGTAAAATAGTGAACTATTCCTTAACTCCAACATCTTACCCCTAATGTTATCTGTCCACAATACCCACTTTGTACAGCCTCATTCTTTGCAGGGAAGACATAAGAACCCAGGGATCCATAAAATATTTACTTTACATTTATATATCTCTCTCTCCCCCTCTTTCTCTCTCTCTCTCCCCCTCTTTCTTTCTCTCTCTCGCTCTTTCTCTTCTTTCTCTCTCTCCCTCTTTCTCGCTCTCTCTCTCCCCCTCTTTCTCGCTCTCTCTCTCTCCCCTTTCTCTATCTCTCTCTCCCCTTTCTCTATCTCTCTCTCCCCTTTCTCTCTCATGCTCCCTCTCCCCTTTCTCTCTCTCTCCCTCCCTCTCGCTCTTTCTCTCCTTTCTCTCTCTCCCCCTCTTTCTTGCTCTCTCTCTCCCCTTTCTCTATCTCTCTCTCTCTCTCTTGCTCCCTCTCCCCTTTCTCTCTCTCTCTCTTTGTCTCTCTCCCCCTCTCTCCCTCTCCCCTTTCTCTCTCTTCCTCTCTCACTCTCTTGCTCTATGTCTGTCCCTCTTTCTCTCTTCTCATTGTGTCAGAGCTGTTACGGTTCTATTTGTCGTCTATAAAGCAAAGAGAGGTCATACTTTACACTCCAGATGTATAACCCCCCAGTCATTTATTGGGTCAAATTCACCAGCGTCTCGGCATCACAGGTTAAACATATGGAGTGTGTGACTCTCTTTGTTTATAGCTTACAGTTTATTCCCCACACCTCTACACTAAATCATTTGCTCTGGTTGTGCGCCAGCTCATGCTTTTTATTAGACTGTTCCATTTGTCAACATGGTAGCGGGTAGCCGCTAAATGTGGCACTTCTGTGCTACTGGGTCTCCAAGTGTGTTACTGCCTGGGTCTATTCTCTCCCGTTTACCACGGCCTTGTGACCCACACATACATGCATACACTCTCATACCTCACACACACACACACACACACACTAGGGCAGGGTCCAGAGGTGTATTCCCCGGGGCCACAGTGAGGTTGTTTTAAGTGCTAACTATCCAGCCCTGTCCGAGGGCCACAAACAGCATTGCTGATGCCAATGTGGAAACCAATAAGCATCCTGGGAAGGTTTCAGGCTTTTAGGGGGCAGAGCTGGATTCTCTGGTGTTCTGGCATGTTCACATGTTTATTCCTAGAGATGATTAAAGCCCTAAGATGTTGATTGGCCCCTTTCATTGTCTGATGTGTGTTTGTCAGGGCGTTTCTACCTGTTGGCTTTGATGTCAGAGAACTAGCTGTGTTGTTTAGTTTATGTGGTGTCTGTCTCATCTCATGCCTGCTGGTTGTAAAGTGAGTCTGTTCAGTGTAGGTTAGAGGTCATGCTTTATGTCATACAGTAGCCTACAGCCGGAAATAATGCTATTATATGGGTTAATGTCGTGAATGAAATATTAGTACTTACTAGTAAATATCGCTTATGCTATGAGCTTGGACTTTACATAACGTAAACATATTTCTAAGCTACAAGAGGGTTGAAAGAGAGGTGTTTGTTGCTGCCTCTGCCTCTCGTTTTGTTGTTACATCAGTTGCGTTTATTTTCTGGGAGTTAATCTGTAGCTTTCAAGTCCTTACAAGATTAGTGGGTAAATGTAACGATCTTAATACCTGCTTCATTTTGTTCCATTTCGATTCATCAACCAATGCCTGTGTGGGTTTGTTTGATGGTATATTGACCTCATTGTTCAAATTCAGTGCTGTCAGCTGTCATTCAAATGGACCTTTGCTCCTATAGTAAGTCAAGTCTGCCTCCCTGCCACAGAGGCACCAAGCACAGCCGAGCACTAGAGGGCGCCACATACACTCTCATGCCGGTTTAGTGGAGGAACCTCGGAGTGACAGGGCGACAAGTATGACAGCTAATGCACCATTTACAGAGAAACAACCAAGATCAAACTTCATACTTCGGTCAGGCCACACTCCCTATCACTCATGCCCCTTGAATGAACCAATTACTACAGTTTCTTGCCTTTGAAAGTACACCCTTGATGTACAGTATACAACACTTGTTTTCAGTATGCACAGAATGTAGGCCTACCATTACACTGGCCCTGTGTTCCTACTTCACGTCATTATTACTCTGTGGGGTCATGACAAAACCAGCCCAGCTCTCTGCCATTCACTCACAAATTCAGGGAGACGCCTGGGCAATCCCATGGTGACAGAATGATGCTGAGACTCACATTTTTCACTTTAAAATATACGCCAAACGAAAAACATTGATTGCAAAGTTAAACAACTTTATGCACAAGGACAACTTCTGATAATTTTCCATAGAAAATTTGACTAAAACACATGTTGAAGACCAGTGCAGATGCGAAGTTTGGGAACTGAATGACGGTGTGTGCTGCTCGTGCCATCAATCTGTTACCAAAGTGGTATGGTTTGTTTAACTTTGCAATCATTGACTTTTGTTTGCCAGACATTTCAAAGTGAGAAATCGGAGTCTCAGCATCATTCTGTTATCGTGGTATCGGCCATCTTTCTTTCTTCATTTATCAGGGTAAAAAAACAATGCACCAATATACAGCAATACACGAGGTGCCCATGTCTGTGACTTGTCTTGCCTTTTCTTCCACTCTAAAGGGAGTTTACCTTGAAACCTATTTGAAGTCATTGTGTCTCTATTTCTTGTTGTGTACTGGGCCTAATCTCAACGAGTGGTGACAGTTCACAACTACCTGTAATGACGGAGTCCCCCAGTCAAAGGGGCCGGAGTGTCTCCCCCTACGAATAACAATACACACCGTTTCCCAGTTTGCATTGTGACTGTGTGATTCCGCAGTGAGCGCTGTCCTCTGGAAGGCTATTTTACAGCCCTAAAGAGAGAGTCTGTAGTCGAGCTGAGTTAACCTGTGACTGGAGCGTTAAACAGGGTCAGGGGTCAGACCATTCCTGGGTTAACAGTGTAGGGCGAACCTAGAACCTATCAGGATACAAATGTGGTCCGATTTTTTATTTTATTTTACCTTTATTTAACCAGGCAAGTCAGTTAAGAACAAATTCTTATTTTCAATGACGGCCTGGGAGCAGTGGGTTAACTGCCTGTTCAGGGGCAGAACGACAGATTTGTACCTTGTCAGCTCGGGGGTTTGAACTCGCAACTTTCCGGTTACTAGTCCAACGCTCTAACCACTAGGCTACCCTGCCGCCCCGATGTTTGACTGTGCAGGGTTAACCATGTGCGGTAGGGTTTACCTATCATGCTAAAACATGGTCAGAGTTTTGACCGTTCATGGTTAACCAGTGTAAGGTAGTGAGCGTTAAGTGTGGTTAACCTGGTCAACCTATGAGGGTATCCTGTGTTATTAGGGGTTTTGACAGTGGTAGGTTGAGGTGTGGGCGTATGATGTGGGGGTCAGAGTTTAGACCTTGTGGTTGAGGAGGTGTGTTCAACGCTTTTGCTTGTGTAGTCAAGTCATGAGCCACAGCTCAGCGCATGAGTCAGCATGCACTTGCAAGTCTGCATGGTGTTCTCTGTTTCTGTGGCTGATAGGCCCGAATAAATCACCTTTCTTTCCCCATCATGGAATACCATACAGAATACACTGTAGGCAGGTTCAAACTTCACACTGGTGAAAATGGTTAGTACAGCCTTGTTTGAAATGTTTTCAAATGAGTTTTTCTTCTTTTACTGTCTGTCTGTAGCTTTCAGAAGAATGGGTTATTTTCTGTCAATAAACAGACTTGTTGTATTCGGACGATGTTAGATATCCGTCCGTTGCTCACCACTTCCAGTTTCTTGAATTGTGCGACAGAAGCTCTATGAGATAGAAGAGCAGCGAGACACACCACAGAGGAAATAAATCTGAGTTTCTCTTCCCTCCACCTCAATTACTATTGTCATCCAACGCTCTTGTGTCCTAACCAACGTTTTTTCACTCCCGGAGAGGCGAAGACGTCTCATCACAATTTGTCCAAATCACCCTGTAGGACAACCTGTTGTTTTCTGTCTGTTGAAAACAACCAAAACTATGATGATTACAGCAGTGACAGTGGCTATCACATAGCCATAATGGTTACTGAGCCTTACCAGAAGGGAAAGAGGGCTGGACGGAGGGAAGGAGAGAGAGAGCAGAGCTAACCCCAGGATAAAGACACCCATATGGGCTGGCATTGCTTCTCGACCCTGAGACAAACAGAGTTTTACCTCAACACACACACACACACACACACGCACATACGCGCATGAAAGCAACACACACAAACATCACAGTCATTATTCTACACAAACACACACACACACACATATGCAATACCCAACACCTGATGACCATATGCCAACCAATAGGCCTACCACCAGCCCCTAGCACCCTACTATAAAAAGAGCTCAATCACTCAGTTATATTGTGGAAATCATGACACTCTCTCACACTGTGCTCTGTTTCTTTCATATGATTTCCCTTAGGGCCCCTCAATCTCTCCCTGATTGAGTGATGCCTGTGTTTGTGTGAGAGGATAGTGACAGAGTCACAGGCTGTCTTTGTGTGTGCGGACAGGACAGTGTGTGAGTGTGGTCCCTGCCGTGGCCTGGTTAGATGCAGCCTCAGAGCAGGGCTTTGCTCTCGACAGGGGGGCTTTTCAGCCCTCTATTTATGAGCTCTGCTTTACATATTCATTCTGCTACTGTTAAACAAAGGCAACAGGTCGCCTTCTCCCTCTGAAGCACTCAAAGAGCCACAGAGAGTGTACTGGGGTGTATGTGGATGCCCTAAACCTAACCATAACACGTAGCTCATGTATTGCTCATCTATTCTTCCCATAACTCCCATCTTGTCCCTTCTAAAAATGTCTGTCTCGGGCAAACCATTCTAGTTGTGGCTCTATGACTCGTTCCCCTCCTACAAGCCCATCTCAGGCTGGCAGAGAGAGGGAAAGACAGCTGGGCAGATAGCAGGGCTGTGGTTGTCACGGTGAAGCTGTTTGATTGGCAGATGGGGGGGTTGATTGATAAGGACCCCCCTGCTATTCCAGCGACAGCTCCTGTCAGAGAGCCAGCACGTCTTACATCAAATGTATCAACTGGTCCCCTCAACCCCCCAACCTACTCCCAAACCACTAAACCTACTTCATGACAGAGGTTTCCTAGAGTCACAACTCACAGACATGACTTAGAGAATGATAAAGAATTGTTTACTTTCCTGATTACATTGACTGTTTTCGAGTAGATATTTAAGTAACTTTTGTACAAATTATACTAACGGATTCACATAGAAAGTAAGTCATTGTACTTCATGGATTCATAGGAACATTTCTAGCCCCTGGTGAGAGTCAAATTTGTGACAGTACACAAAATGTCCATAAAAAGACATCAGTGTAACAGTTTAGAATATGTCTTATTGTCCATTATGGCCTTAATGACATGAAGTGGTGGACTTCGTGTGAGGTTGCAGCAGGGCAGGTGTCAGACAAAGCTTCTCATTGACTCTGGTGGCTATTTCAGTTCTCTGATAACAGGAAGGACGTACAGGTTTTTGGGGGGAATGAGGTCGGTGGGAGAGGGAGGGGGACTGGTGGCAGAGTGAGTAGAGTGGGCCATTGGTTTCCAAACCTTTTTGATTTGACCCACCGAAAGCCTGTTTTACTCCACAACCTATAGGGAACTAACTGTTCAGGAAACACTGACTGATACTGTTGGGTTACTATAGATATTTTTTTTTTTTGGGGGGGGGGGGTTGGAATATGTGGATGAATTAGGACAGTGTGTACTTAGTTAGAGGCTGTATTGAAGTGTGTGTGTGTGTGTGTGTGTGTGTGTGTGTGTGTGTGTGTGTGTGTGTGTGTGTGTGTGTGTGTGTGTGTGTGTGTGTGGGAGGGGGGGTGTGTAGGCAGGGCCCTGATGGCTTGTGTGTTGGTGGAGATGAGGGGAGATCGGTCAGTGCGTCTCACTGGACATTGAGGATATTTCTCTGTGGGTCCGGGTGTTATCAGGGCCTCAGATATGAGGGTCCCTCTTGTCAGCGCAGAGGGGTGACGGCCACACCGACAGGGCCGCGGGGAACACAAAGATAACACACCTGATTGATGCCTGAGGGGAGAAAACAGAGAACGTTGCTGGTGGAATGTGCGCTCTGTCGGCTGTCTTCCACCCTTTACCCCCACCCCAGCCGTAGAACATTCCTCAAGGTTCCACCACAGCTCTAAATACAGACTGTTTACCTAATTAGGTATAAACAACAGTGATGGGAGGAAATTCAATACAAATCATTCACAATAGCTCATGAATATTACACACTGTAAAAGCTGCAGGAATAAGTTTTGGGGGGGTGAGAATTCTTTGTCACGCTACAGACAGCTATATTGGTCCGTTAATAGAGGACTATTAAAGGCCCTGTGCGCTTCTTGTGTGAAAACAATATACAGAAATATCAATATATCTTTTTTTAAAATAACTATTTATTTATTTATTTGTTGATCTTTCAGGCACCCCTACTTCCCACAGCTATGACAGAATCGGAGTCATTTGAAAGGTAAAAATAGCATGGTTAAGGATGACACTGATGACATGACAGTTAGCCCATAAATAAATGATCTGGCAAGCGTGCCGTAGCTTTGTGTGTTAGCAACAGCAAGGATGTTCGCAGGGTTGGGCTCAGTTCTGGATTTCAACTGACCTGAAATTCTATTCATGATATACAAATGAGAAAGGTAATCCTATGAGAGTTTTTCAGTTTCCGAATGTTTACTTTCAATTCAACCCCAGATCCAATAGAATATTACATTGGCGTGTGTATTTTCTCTAGTAGCCTACTGGCTAATGCAGGGGTTACAGTTCTATACCCGAACCACAACCCAACCACTTTTAGGACCCTGAACCCCACCCCTCGCTCACTGCCCACAGGGTCACACCAGCCCTCATAAGTCAAAGGTTAGACCCTGGGGTGTACAGGCGTGCGGCCTGCCGGGTGGCAGCCGTGATTAGTTCCCCAGGTTGTCTGTGGAGGTAACATTAAGTTGCCATGACGACACACTAAACAACTGTGTTTTACAGTTGGAGGGACACTGGAGGGGATAGTTGGAAGGGGTGGACCTATAGGAGCATGGGCTCATTGTAATGGCTGGAATGGAATGAATGGAACGGAGTCAAACATGTGGTTTCCATATGCTTGATGCGTTTGATACCGGTCCATTGATTCCATGCCAGCCATTACAATGAGCTCATCCTATTTACTCCCACCTGCCTCCTCTGGACCTCACAAAGGCCTAGCCTAGCACAGCTCAGTTCAGCATAGCTCCGCAGCAATCAACACAAAAAAACCCTCACACAGCCATTATGTCATCCTTATTGAGCCCCAATGCATGTATGCCTTATGCCTGCTCTGTGCAGGTTCATGTAGAGTGTGTAGGCTGCAGACTGTGTGGTGTTTCAGACTGCCTGAGCCCCAGCCCCACTGGTCCTACCCTGCAGTCCTGAAGCGCATGGTAAAGACATCAGGCCTTTCCCTTTGAAGGGGACCACTGAAACACAGCAGCTCTCAACATGCTGCGTCTCTCTTTTCAACTCCCCTCTCCCTCTAAATTCCTGCAAGACCCTGCTCCCCTCTGCTTTTTCAATTTACTCCCTCACTCGCAGATCCCTCTTTCGCTCCCTTTCTCCCTCCTTCCCTGCTGTCAGTCACTCACTCACTCTACTTAACCCCCCTCCCTTTCTCACTTTACTTATTGCTCTCCCTCCCCCACCCCTCCCTCACACTCCTTCTTTCACTCCTTCTCTGAATGTTTCTGTGAGTGAGGTCATAAGATACAGTCTTCTCTTGAGTTCTCCGAGCAAATTGATATGGTGCTATGTTGTGGCCATTGAAAATCCCAATCCCTTTGTAGGGATATGTGTCCTGCGCTAGTCTGAAGATAGTGTTACTGTTAAACATAGGGAGAGAACATTGGTAAAGCAAAGGAAGCATTAGTCGTTGACCAATTAAAGCCTAATTCGTGACTCGACACAAGCAATTACAGTCTTTGCTTCCGTGATTGCCGCCCACATTAACTTTTGCATTGTGATATTGCGTTCTGTCCCTGGGTGACATAAATAGGGGTCTCTCTCTGTTGCAGAGGGAGCTAAAATGACAAGATTTACATTCTATTAGTTGTACATCCATGACTGTCCACATGGTCTTTAGTAGGTGACATTTGGGGTAGCTCTGTGACATTTGGGGACCGTGTCCCCTGCCATAGAGGAATGCAACGTGTCCAGTGTCTGTTAGAGACATCACACATGCTCCTCCACTCAGCTCTCTTCTGCCCATATGGTGCCGCCCTGGCCTCCCAGGAATGTGAACACTGTCACTGCACTGACCTCCGACCAGTTAGGGAAGCACTCTAATGTCATTGTCATGGTGGGACTTTCCCTCCGCACTGTTAATTCATCTGTGACGTATTGTCTCTCATTTTCTGGAGGGAAAAAATGTAGGGTGTTGACTGTGGCGCTGTTCCAGAGTTGGGGATTGGGGTCAATTCAGATTCAGAGATTCAGATTCAGTGTTTAACCGTCACATATACAGCACACCCACACAATTCAGGAGACACATTTGAGAAATGCCATTTCTTTTCAAAGCTGATTTTCTTGAATTTAAATTTCTGTTCAGTTCCTGAATTGCTCAGGAACTGCTCGGTCTTCCACACATTTTGCTTTTCAAATCAAACAGTGAGCGGGAAAGTGGCATCTTCAACAACGTTGAACTGCCACTGAATCCGGCGTTACCAAACAACAGATAAAAGAGGACAAAAGAAGCAATGAGAGGATGAAGAGGGATGTGGAGGAGAGGATATGATAATGGGTGGAGTAGGGGGATTGACTAGGAGTTGGCTGAGGCAACAGACAAGCGTCAGAGTCCCTAAAGGACGTGGCATCCCCTCTCCTCCCTTCCTCCTCTCTTTCATCCCCTCTAACTTTCAGGCTTCTCCCTTTCCTCCACCGTTGGTTTGGCATCGCTCTGTGTAAACCACATTGCACCATGGAGAGAGAGAGAGAGAGAGAGAGAGAGAGAGAGAGAGAGAGAGAGAAAGGAGCGGGAGCGAGTTTTGTTCACCTTTATTGGCTTTGTTAAGCAGTTAACAATGTTACTTTGGGGATTTTTATGAGACAGCAGGATATCCCACCCATTTCAGGAGACAGGTACATACGTAGAGAGAGAGAGAGAGAACTACATAACACAAATGAAATGACCTCATCTGATGACCTCATCTGACACTTTCAGCTCGGTAGCTGAGAGGTTTTCTGGGAGATAACACATTAAGTAATTAATGATTCTCTTTATCCAAATAATCTCTATCAGAGGATAACTGACGATACCCATTAACACAGGACATCACATCTCTTTTTCTCCCTCCCTCACGCACACACACACAAACACACACACACACAGACAATGGCTCCAGTATAAAAGGATTGAATAAGGACAAGTGAGCTGAATTGGTGTGCTCTCTCTACTGGACGTTTTGTTCATCTGGCTTAATTAAATTTGACACACATCGTCCACCATTAGGACAGACAGGGTTACCATCAAGTCTTATGTTACATTAGAAAATATTAATTTTTAATTGAATTAATATCAGAGCATACCGGCCTACTACATTCTTTGTAGCTTGATGAATTGATTCGATTCACGGTGGTTTGAGTTGGTAGCATTGTGTCAGATTCTCGCATGCAGATTGCGGACTTCTGAAGCATCATCACTTTGACACACTATACGTTGTGTGTGTGTGTGTATTTGCTTGTGCATGATTGAAACACACACAGACTAGCAGGGCATAGAGAGACTATATAAACTCTATGTTAACCCCCCCTCTCGCACACACACACACACCTCACAGAGAAACCTCTGGTCAGGCATCCATAGAGACCTATCCATAGAGAATTATTCCCACTCTCTCACATACACATCCAGGCCACTAGCATGGAGGGTCAGTCTCTCACATACACATCCAGGCCACTAGCATGGAGGGTCACTCTCTCACATACACATCCAGGCCACTAGCATGGAGGGTCAGTCTCTCACATACACATCCAGGCCACTAGCATGGAGGGTCACTCTCTCACATACACATCGAGGCCACTAGCATGGAGGGTCAGTCTCTCAAATGCACATCCAGGCCACTAGCATGGAGGGTCAGTCTGAATGAGGAACTTCAGGCACAGTTGGGATTTTAATCACAGGAATACTTCTCCCCCCACCTCACACTATGAGCACCACTTGAGACCATCAGGCTTCCGCCGCTCCTGGCCTTAAACCCACGCAAGTCTGCGCAATGCAATTTGCCAACTGGTGGGAACATTTTCCCACGCTTTTTTCCATTCCACATAAAGGCCGGACTCTCCATCCTTGCCCCGGCTACCTCACTCCTTCCAATTCTCTCCTTCCTGTGGCATTAGATGTGTTTTTATGTCCCGTCTCGGCCCAGGGGATAAGGACTGTGTGTGTCTGTGTCTGTGCCTGTGTCTGTGCCCGTGTCTGTGCTCGTGTCTGTGCCCGTGCCGGTGTCTGTGCCCGTGCCGGTGTCTGTGCCCGTGTCTGTGCCCGTGTCTGTGCCCGTGCCTGTGCCCGGTGTCTGTGCCCGTGCCGGTGTCTGTGCCCGTGTCTGTGTCAGTGCCCGTGTCTGTGCCCGTGCCGGTGTCTGTGCCTGTGCCCGTGCCGGTGTCTGTGCCCGTGTCTGTGCCCGTGTCTGTGCCCGTGCCTGTGCCCGGTGTCTGTGCCCGTGCCGGTGTCTGTGCCCGTGTCTGTGTCAGTGCCCGTGTCTGTGCCCGTGCCTGTGCCCGTGCCGGTGTCTGTGCCCGTGTCTGTGCCCGTGTCTGTGCCCGTGTCTGTGCCTGTGCCCGTGTCTGTGCCTGTGTCTGTGTCTGTGTCTGTGCATAAGCCGAGTCTGGTCTTGCAGCGGGTCTCAGACATTCACTCACTCAGCCCCTCTAATTCTCAGCAGCGGCAGATTGCCAGGTATTTTACTACCTCCCAGCCATGTGTCTGTCTCGCGCTCGTAGCAGCGTGGATGGTGTTAGCAGACGAGAGATGTGAAAAGCAGCCCAGAGACACATAGAGACCTGTGTGGACGCACTAAGAACATGGCGCTGAGAACATGGCAATGCTTGGAGGGCATCCAAACCCATCACTCCCACCACCAAATGCAGACCTGACCGTGTGAAACATGCTAGAACCCCAACGCTAAGCTCGTGTGTCCGAGACACGGAGTGGACCTAAATGCTCATGTTGGGAAACATATTAGGCTTCATAGCCACACATGTGAAAACTGAACTGAAGGTGTGTACAATATGCTAGACTCCAATGCTAAGCGTGTGGGGAAGCACATGGTGGACTGAATATTTATAGTATGAAACATGCTAGAACTCAAGACCACCCGTGTGATAGGTGTGATACATTCATGAACTGAATACTACATCTATGACAGAGGGGCAGAACTGTTGCCTCTGTGTGTGACCTAGCATGTCTGGGTCAGTAGAAGTGGGGTTAGGGTGAGGGTTGGAGCCAATAGGCAGGGATGCCTGGAGAGTGTGTGTCAGAGGGCAGTGTGTAATTGAGAGTGTGTGTGGGTCTGTGTGTGTAATTAGAAGTGTGTGTGAGAGAGTGGTGTGTAATCAGGAGTCAGAGGTCACCTTCTGTCTCTCCTAGTGTACAGTTGTAGCACACCTTGAAGCGATACTTAGGGATTTTGGCAATGGCATCCATTATCTACTTCCCCATAGTCAAGTGAACTTGTGGATACCATTTTTATGTCTCTGTGTTCAGTACAAAGGGAGTTAGAGGTAGTTTTGTGAGCCAATGCTAACAAGCATGCTAGCAGATGCCCATAGACTTCCAGTCCTTGCGCTAACGCTAGTTAGCAATTGCGATGGCGCAAGTCAACAACTTCCTTCAAATTGCACACAGAGACATAAATATGGTATCCATGAGTTCATCTGACTCTGGGGGAGTAGGTAAAGGGCCTCATTGTCAAAATCCTGAAGTATCCCTTTAACACTATAATACTTTATTCTCTCACGAGACCACAGATCCCACAAAGACTGAGTAAACAATGAAACAGCATAGAAATGTTGTGGAATAGAGCATACAACATAAAAATAGACTAGGAATAGACTAGTCTAGGGCACAGTTTAGTGAGCTGGGACTGAGCACCTCTAGTATTATTATAGCCTGTTTAACTGGTTCATACCACATTTCTATTGGCATGAGGAGGGAGACTGCTAAAACAAAGGGCAGGACCCACTCCCATGCTATAGATGCTAAAACAATGGTGTTGCTGGTTGCTCATATGGAATAGGTATTACTAGCATGTGTTCAGTGAAAACACATATATCTGGGTGAACCCAACGGGGCTATGAAAGCACCCCTGGCTTTGAGACTGGGAATGGAGCTGCTGTCTGGGGCTCTCAATAAGTAGATGCCAGGGAGAGACCTCTCTCTCTCTCCTTCTCTCTCTCCAGATGGATAAACAGTTGAAAAGCACACCTAATGAGCAGGATGGCTGAGAAAGTCACTGGGGTTGGGTGACTGCAGGTCTATAGGCGATTCCAGAGTGAACTTAGCTTTATTACTATAGCTTATAAGGTATTGTATTAGGTTTTAACTATGGTATTGCATACCTAAGGTTTGAGAACAGCATGATGGCAGCTATGACTGACAAGAGGCTGCCATGCATATTCAAATCTAATTTTATTTGTCACGTACGCCGAAACAACCTTACCGTGAAATGCTTACTTACAAGCACTTAACCAACAATGCAGTTCAATATATTTACTAAATAAACTTGAATTTAATAAAAAGTAACACAATAAAATAACAATAACGAGGCTATATACAGGAGATACCGGTACCGAGTCAATGTGTGGGGGTACAGGTTAGTCGAGGTCATTTGTACATGTAGGTAGGGTTAAAGTGACTGTACATAGATAATAAACAGCGAGGAGCAACAGTGTAAAACAAGGGGGGGGGGGGGTCAATGTAAATAGTCTGGGTGGACATTTGAATAATTGTTCAGCAATCTTATGGCTTTGGGGTAGAAGCTGTTAAGGAGTCTTTTGGTCCTAGACTTGGCACTCTGGCACCGCTAGTCGTGCGGTAGCAGAGAGATCAGTCTATGACTTGGGTGACTGGAGTCTTTGGCAATTTTTAGGGCCTTCCTCTGACACCGCCTAGTATATAGGTCCTGGATGGCAGGATGCTTGGCCCCAGTGATGTACTGGGCAGTACGCACTACCCTCTGTAGCACCTTATAGTCAGATGCTGAGCGGTTGCCATACTAGGCGGTGATAACACCGGTCAGGATGCTCTTGATGTTGCAGCTGTATAATGTTTTGAGGATCTGGGGACCCATGCCAAATCTTTTCAGTCTCCTGAGGGGGAACAGGTGTTGTCATGCCCTCTTCACGACTGTCTTGGTGTCTTCGGTCCATAAAAGTTTGTTGGTGATGTGAACACCAAGGAACTTGAAACTCTCAACACGCTCCACTACAGCCCAATTGATGTTAATGGTGACCTGTTCGGCCCTCCTTTTCCTGTAGTCCACGATCAGCTCCTATGTCTTGCTTACATTGAGGGAGAGGTTGTTGTCCTGGCACCACATTGCCAGGTTTCTGACCTCATCCTTATAGGCTGTCTCATCGTTGTCGGTGATCAGGCCTACCACTGTTGTGTTGTCAGCAAACTTATTGATGGCGTTGGAGTCGTGCCTGGCCATGCAGTCATGAGTGGACAGGGAGTACAGCAGGGGACTGAGAACACACCCCTGAGGGGCCCCCGTGTTGAGGCTCAGCGTTGCGTATGTGTTGTTACCTACCCTTACCACCTGGGGGGGTGGCCCGTCAGGAAGTCCAGGATCCAGTTGCAGAGGGAGGTGTTTAGTCCCAGGGTCCTTAGCTTAGTGATGAGCTTTGTGGACACTATGGTGTTGAACGCTGAGCTGTATATTATGACTTCTGATGACTTCTGTGGATGAGGAACATTTAGCACTTCTGATTGGCCATGATGATAAAACAAGGATTAATGATCTGTTACTTCAGTCTACCAGCCTTGAATATCTATATCCTCTGTCATATCATAAATAGTCTAATGAATGTTTAAGTTCCCATGGAGTTTCTGTTTTGTTTCAATTTCTCACGAGAAGAGAGCTGACATGATGATTAGCAAGTTTCTAGTTCCTCCTGGGTGAACATGGTGTTTGTCTTTGTAATAAAAACTGAGAGAAGGTGTGTGTTTAGCAATTAAATATTTCAGTTCTTATGGGTCCCCGTATCACGTCCACTTTAAATGATGGCATAGATGGAAAGGAAAGTAGAGATAGCGGGAGAGAGAAGGAGGAGGGCGCAAAGGAGGAAAAAATAGGTTATGGGGTGAGTGAAGGATAAGGGTGAAGGTGGGGGAGAGAGGTAGTGGGGGGTGAAGAGGGATAGCAAAGGAGGAATTAATAGGTAGTGGGAGAAAGATTGAAGGGGGGGAGAGAGCGAGAGAGATGTTGTGAGGGAGAGTGAAGAGGGAGCGAGAGAGGTGGTGGGGGAGGGATGGTGGTGGGGACCCCCACAGGGCTGCTGATGGATGTGGGACTCCTGGGGTTCAGGGGAGGGCAGGCAGACCTTGTGCCGGGCTCCAGAGTGGCAGCTACCTGCCGCTCATCTCACACACTTGTACGCGCACAAACACACACAAACACAGAGATAGAGAGAACAAGAAGACAATGCTAATGGGAGGATGGGAAGGGAACATAAATACAAAGCAATTAGCAATGAGAGGTCTGACAGTTCAAGACAGGCTAGGCCTAATACTCACAGATGAATAAAGTTCAGCATAACGAAATTGCCGTCAATGAGAGCTCATCAAATACATAAACCCTTTCATTTTAACAGTCATTAAACCTCTGTATAATATTGCTGACCATTATCTAGGGTGATTTTAGAGACTAAATACTGCATCAGTTCAATAAATATCTGTTGTTGTTTGCTAGACCTACTATAATATGTCTTTCTTGTACCATGTAGTAGAGTAGACAGACATGGTGCCCCCTGGTGGTTCAGATGAGTAACTGCTGGCAGGGTGACAAGGACAAATGATAGTGTGATTTGTCAATGACAGTGTTAAGTCCATCCATTATTACGTTCTTCAATAGTCCTTCATTAAAATCTATAATATTTTAGTACGCACTCACATGCATGATATGCGGCACCTGATTGAAAGAGGGATTGAAAACATTTGTAGTCTCTGTCAGACAACACATAACGTATCAATATTAGACACCTGTGCAATTCAATATCGAACGCATATATTATTTTCATAATAACAATTACCAAGACATGACTGTAGCCAGGGGGAACGTGAGGCTACTGGTTGGCCCTACACATGAATTTAAGAGCTAACAAACTTCAAATGATGTCAATCAAACGTTAAAAGAGTGGCGGGGCTCTGGGCATCTGTCTGACCACCATGTGGCTGAAACAAAACTCTCAATCTGACCACCTGAAACGCCTGTGCTTGCTGGACCACAACCTAATTAATGGCAGGCAGTCAATAAACCAGAGGTTCTTCCTGGTTATGGATATATTCTAAGGGTCACATGTAATAAAGGGTGGGGTGGGGTCTGCATTTAAGGGGATAGTTACTCCAATGCTTTCAGTCTTTGTGCTAAACTAGGACTAACCGTAGTTAGCATTGGCTCAGGAAACTGCCCCTAAATTCCTTCATATTGGATGCAAAGACATAAAAATGGTATCAACAAGTTTACTTGGGCTCATGAGGGGTGCAGTGGTCTAAGACACTGCATCTCAGTGCAAGAGGTGTCACTGCAGTACCTTGTTCAAACCCAGGCTGCATCACATCCTGCTGTGATTGGTGGAACAGTTGGCCCAGTGTCGTCCGGGGTTTGGCCAGGGTTGGCCATCATTGTAAATAAGAATTTGTTCTTAACTGACTTGCCTAGTTAAATGAAGGTTATATATATATTTTTTTTTATCTGACTTGAGAAGTAGGCTGGATAAAGGGTTTCATTGCCAAATCCTGAACTATCCCTTTAAGGGGTCTTCACGCTTCACTTAACCCAAATAAATTAATTGAGTGATTAATTTGAACACTTGGCCTCTAATGGCCCATTCACCCATCCTAGGTGAGAACGTCCTCTTGCACAAAATGTCCACAACGATGAAAATTGTTCTGTCTGATTTCTCTCATAATTAAGTGAGTTTTCGTTGAAGAAGTCTGTTGCATTCGGGACAGTGTGACTGAATGATCAATTGGATAGGCTATTCAATAGGCTATCGTTTCAGCTATGCTGTAAGTTTACATTTTGCAAAGATATTCATGTTGCCTAATGTTTGTTAATCTACCCTAGTTTTCTTCGTTAAAATCCCCAATGTCTAAGAGCCCATGAGGAGCATCGGGTGAGAAGCGGCTGTTTAGGCAAGTGGAGATGAATGGTCTCCCTTTATCAAATGAAGGGAGGGGGTGTTTAAAAAACGTTAATCGCCTGTAATCCTGTTAATATACCAGTCTCTCACTTTTCTTCGGCAATACACAAGACACAGCTAAAAGTATCCATAGCTAATCCCAGTGACATATCCCAGTTTCATCCAAAAAACAAAAAATATTCAATCTAGGCATAATGGAAATAATCTTCGCATTGATGGAAAGAGGCTATTGTCCTGAAATGGACTGCAATTTTATGTTTGGATTTTTCTCTTTCAATTTGGAATATACTTTTTAGGATAATCTAGGAACGTTCCTTTAACTCGTTTTTATTTAATTAATTCAGAGGGTCGTTTCGGTGAAGAAGCGTCATTGCGCACTGGATACGCAAGACTCCTGCTTCACCGCAAGTGTTGATTTTCCTCAGGTGAAGATATGTTTTAAACGCAGGGGGAGGAGGGACGCTTTTGTTCTGCAGAAAAAGGGGGCTTGTTCCTTGCAGATCGCCCTTCCATTTTAACCAGGGGTGTGAGTGCGAACAAGGGGTTGACATTGGAGCCTGCGATGGGAGTAGAGGAGGGGAGACGGGAGTCGCCAGTCCTGCACTACCGAACACTGAAGCAACATCACCCGCTCTGAACGCACGGGACGCGCACGTTATCCACCACGCAAAAGCCAGATATAAACTCTCTACAACAGGATACACTGGATGATAGCGATTGAGGATTCTCTGAAGGAATTACAAAGAGATAGCAATCTGCAGCAAATTAACTGTCATCTTCATTGGCTTCGGATGACCTTGCATTTGTATCCTTATTATTAGGACACTCATCCAGCGTTTTCTTTGCCAAAACTTGAATGCACCTCTCGTCTAAGTAAGTGCACTTAAACGTTGCTAATCGAGAGGGCCGCCTGACAGATAGACAGTTATTATCAATAATCAATTATCATTAATCATTATTATCAATTATCATTGTCACAGTTTCACATTTTACTGGCAAGGTTGCCGATCAGTTGTAAGCGCCAACCTTGCCAAAACAGGCTATGGACATTTATTTGACATGAAATGTACCCACATTTGTACAAAAAAATAATAGGCTTAATCACTTCTTTCACCATCTTTGGTCGTTTTGGATTTCAATGAAGTTTTTGAAGAGCGACTACTTAATCAATTGCAACCGACACCAGTGTTTCACACAGCTTACCTTTACCAAATAACCTCGATTTTGGAACACTGCAAGCCCTGTGGTCTGTATTTATCGAAGGAACAATCAACACAATCAACATGCGACGCCTCCCTTCCCGATTGAGTTATCTGTGAGTATTTCCTGCGAGTCTCAATTATGTTGATTAATGTGCCCTGATGTATTATAACTCATTAATTAAGCTCTTTTTCAGGTTCCTACACTTCTTCGCATTCTGTTACTATGCTCAGGTATGTTCATATGCATGCTTTGAAATAGCCCAAATATTTTGTATATCAGCAGGCTTTGTGAAAATAATATAGCATTCTTGATTAGGATTTTAAATATCTCACGCGTTTTCGGTAAATTTGCAAATAATTTACAAACTGTTCAGTCTATCAGTGGGTTATTGGATACAACTGTAAATCTCCTTGAACAACAAGTAATTATTTTACGCATCTTGAAAATTCGTATAACTAACCTACATCAAATGTCACTGTTAAAACATATGGTTAGGTTTCTGGGGGTGAAAGCACGGTGTAATAATGGCGAGCAGTGAGGGAGAGAGAGACGAGAGCTCACATAATTTGTGATATAACGACACATCAGATGGGTCCCACCGCGCAAAGGGCAGCGGGCGCGCTGCATGCCGCCCGCGTCACATTTTGGCACGATGTATGTTGCGAACATACTGCCCTCGCGCAGGATGCGTGGGCACAGAATGGGCATCGCGCGGGGAAAGGCGAGTCTGTGAAAAATGTCGTGGGGTTCAAATATAAAGGCCAAAGTTAATTCCTTCGTTGTCCTCCTTGGAACAGAATGAGTGCGTATGGCTAAGTGTCAAATAGGGAAGCTTTTAACATAGGCATTAATATGTCCATTTGCTCCGTTTAATGTGAGGGAAGTAATGAGCATTTATTATGTAGGCTATAGCCTGTTTGATATTTTGGACATGTTTTTTAACGTCTACCTCCACTCACTTTTACGCACAAGCTGGTGCAGATTGCGCGCCCTTTTTAATTTCTAGGTTTTCATGCTTTTAATTATGCATGCATACTTTAAGGAATGTAGGCCTTTGTATCGGCGGTATATTCACGTGGTCTATTGCATGTTATAAAGTTATGTGTTATTATAGCCAATCATGCCAAGTAGGTCTAAAGAAAATGGGAAACATCCCTCCAAATTTGCTTCTGTTGGGTTTAGAGCTAAATAATGATGCTATTATTGCTTAATACATACGCTACTGTAATTACATTGAAGCAATTTTTGCAAATACTGATTGTGATGAAATTTAATTTCTGACAGGTAACCAATCAGTCCTCGCCTAATTTCACGCAGCATGTAAGCGAGCAGAGCAAGGTGACAGACCGTGTGAGCCGCAGGTTAATTCGGACCTATCAACTTTACAGCCGAACCAGCGGGAAGCATGTGCAGGTTCTGCCCAACCAGAAGATCAACGCCATGGCAGAAGATGGAGACATACACGGTAAACCCAATATCCAAACTTCATGGATTTGTTTCAAGTTCCTAATTTTTGTCGGTTTTAACTTGCCGAAATCCATTGCTAATATTTCTGAATCTCTAAACTAACCTAATAAAATAAACGTATGTCTACAACAGACTTAGGCTATGCCTATATAGTCACAGGGCCTCAAGGCCCATTTTGGCATAACAAACTATCATGTGCAAGAGGTTAGTAGGCAAATGCCTACTGTGAATTCTACAGAAATTGTTTTTCTCTCGTCGTTTTTGACAGTAAATAACACGGCTACTGTATCAGCTGGTATTGCTAAGAAGAGGCCGCGGACCGTCAAAAATATCTCAAATGGATTGAAGATTGTGCTGTAGGTGATTCTCCAGAGATACTCATGTCTGGAAGAGCCATTAGAAATAATCATCCTTCAACCTCCTGAACATTTCCTGCATAGCTCTCCTGCTCTCTCTTTCCTCGGACCAGCTTCAGAACCAAAATAGGGCCCGCCGAATTTTCAACCAGCCGCCTGCATTTTACGCAGTTTCCCCTTGCCAGCCAGTCAACATTTAGCCTTATCTATTATCTTTGCATATTCACAAATTAACTATTTTTTTCAAACGTGGATTTTAAAATTATGTCCATTTTTTTTGTGATTTTTCATTGGGATATTCCCATTGCCAGGGTAGCCTAGTAGTTAGAGCGTTGAACTAGTAACCAGAAGGTTGCAAGTTCAAACCCCCTAAGCTGACAAGGTACAAATCTGTCGTTCTGCCCCTGAACAAGGCAGTTAACCCACTGTTCCTAGGCTGTCATTGAAAATAAGAATTTGTTCTTAACTGACTTGCCTAGTTAAATAAAGGTACAATTAAATAGTGTTAGATTTAAACATAATTTTGCTGGATCTTTGATTCTCTGTGTGTATGCTGCTGTAGGTCCTGTCTAATGTGGTGTGTATTCACACTTGTGTTTGTGGTTTGCACCAGAGGGTGTGGAGGTGCTCGGGTTACCTATGCCAGTGCCACCTGTACCATGGTAGCAGGTTGTACTTGTGGGTCTAAAGCTGTGGCTTGCATGAGGCATTTATTACTTAGCCCCACACCAACCATCTAACCACAACCTCAACCATAACCATAACTCAATGACCACGTGGGTGTGCATGGATCAGGGAATGGTTAGAATCTCTAGTAAGGGACATACACGTGGCTAACATTTTGAAACAACATTGTGCCTATCTGTTGAATTTTGCCGTGTTTAACAAGAACAGAGGTTGAGCAGTAAAATGATCAGATGCAACAAGGGTTATTCACTTCTCCAAATGTTGGTCCAGGAATGTGTGCCATCATCATGTATGTCGGGGGATGGGAAACCCGGACCAGTAGGGGCTGCCTTGGCCGAAGCTAATGGGGACCCTGATAAAATACTCAATCATAACTCTTAGTAAGCCTTTGAAAAGTTTATTCATAATGGCTAGGTAGACATTGTGTGCCTCCGTGGAAGGCAACAACAAATTAGATAAACATATTTTAGTTTGGAAAATAAGGATATCGGTGTTTTCAATCATAGAAGCAGTTGTGAGACTTACAGTATCTATGAACACACATTAAGATAAGCCATTTAACACGCTTCTATTTATGTCCATCTGTCTCCAAGCGTGATCTATGATCTATGATAGAGATGAATGTGGTGCTTATGTGTGACGTGAGTACAGATTTAGAGAGAAAAAAGTTGATAGTCCTTCCAGGATGGCCTCTTTAGTTTTCAAAGAATTGAGGTACACATGTTTTTATGATTGTGCAAGATTTTAAGCTTGCATAAATCCTCAGGAATGGTCCCCACAGGTTTTGTGTGTGTGTGTGTGTGTGTGATATATAGAAATTTCTCTTGTAAAAATATAAACTGAATCAGCTTAACCGTGTCTTTAAGCAACATCCTATTACTAACAGTGCATTAGCCCTGGTTGATAATACAAAACCCTTTGTTTCCTCAGCCAAACTCGTCGTAGAGACGGACACGTTTGGAAGTCGCGTGCGGATTAAAGGAGCAGAGACAGGATTCTACATCTGCATGAACAAGAAGGGAAAGCTGATCGGGAAGGTAAAGAGAAAAAAATCCTTTGAGCACTGCACTGTGGGTAATGATCTATGGTAATGCCAGAATGCTGCCCTTTTCCATTGGCTCTGTTTTCAAGCTTCTTAAGCTGTGGTTCCAAGGTTTGATTATATTGTCGTTCTGTTTGGGTTTTCTAAGACTTGTGGTTTTGTATGGCGACTCGGCAGCAGTTCTCACCATAGTTCTGTGTGGCTGTGGTTCTGTTTGGTGGTTCCCTACAGCTGTAGCTCCAGGACTGTCCACCTCTGGTATGTTCTGCATGGGAGAAGGTTAGAGTCATTGTATGCTGTTGGAAGTCACCTCCTCTGTGTAGCGTGTTGTGGGTTCGAGGGTGTCTCTGCTCCTCTCTTGCTGTGCTGGCTAATAAACAGGGCTGCCATCTCCGCCCCCCTACAGAACCCTGCCAGGTGCACCATCTGCCCTGAGCTGCCTCTCTCTGCCATACCGGCCCAGCAACAGCCTGTGTGTGTGTTTGAACGACTGTATGTGTATATTTGTGTATGTTGCACATGCTTTCTGGCTGCATGGGATGCTAGATGTATTTTTAACAGCCCATTTTGTCCAGCTAGGTTGTTGAGCAGGTTTAGCTACATTAGTGTTGCCGGTGTGTGATGTGTCACAGACCAGTGGAGGTTGGACTGGAGCGGTTGTGGGAGGACGCAGGGCCTAGCTACTGCTCATAGTACAAGAGGACAAACCCCCCCCCTTCACCCTCAATGTAGAATACTAGATCAACAGAAACAACATCTACCCCGTCGTACCATTTCTCAAAATGTAGAGATAGAATAAATGCAAGACAACCACGTATTTGATTGTACCAAAGGGAGACTAGAGTCGTTTATTTCAGGATCTATTGATTGATATTCAAGTCGATGAGCCCTTTGTAGTTCGATTCAGCCACAATCGAGACAGTGCAGCGCTAAATAGAAGGAAATCCACACATGAAGCTGATAAAGAACTTGAACTCCTCAGGTATTTCTGCTATGATGGCTTGTCTTAGGCTGCTAACTCTTGAGTGGTCCTCATGAATGCATCTCTATGTTTACTGAGGAGGGAGACTCCTTGCTTACTGTCATCCCCTCTCTCTGATCTGAGCCTGTAATGGCTGTAGCATATGCTTCATGCGTGTGGAGAGCGCTGCGTGCACACGTGTTTGTGTGTGTGTGCGCAGGGACATACTGTTCGGGGTAGCCTTCTTACATCTGATATTTCCTATCTGTAAATCTTCATAGAAAGCTCCTTCAGACGCTCCGACTGACCTGGTGTGTGTGTGTGTGTTTGTCTTTCAAAGAAAAATGGGCAAGGCCGCGACTGCATCTTCTCAGAGATTGTCCTGGAGAATAACTACACAGCGCTGAGGAACGCACGCTTCGAGGGTTGGTACATGGCTTTCACCAGACGTGGACGCCCCCGGAAAGGCTCGCAAACACGGCAGCATCAACGCGAGGTCCATTTTATGAAACGACTGCCTCGGGGATCCAATCCCACTCACCCGGCCCAGCACAAGGCCTTTGACTTCGTCCACTACCCCTTTAGCCCCAGGACTAAACGCATACGCTACTCAGCCGAAGGCTGAGGGGGGCAGAGAGGGTGAGACAGAGGATAGAAAACAATGACTGAAGCAAGAATTAACTCCTTTCCAAAACCTCTAGAGACATTTTGTTTGTACTGAGCGTTACTATACCTAACATGTAGTTTTTCTATTTTTTTCAAAAAGTACATTTTTTTAAAAGAAAAACCCCATAACAAATATATTTTTGTACCTGATACTTTTAGTACTGATGTGTTGTTTTTAGATGCACATAACTCATCATCGAACATTTGGGGTGCTGACATTTTAGTAAAGCGTGGACTTTGTATTGTCTCTCTGTATTTTGGGTTGTGTTTTTGCTTTTGTTTGACTGTTCAGAGTCGTTTGGACTCACACCTGCTGCTCCAAGAGACTTGAAGGGCCCTGATCGACCGCACTGACAGAAAATGCTGCGTTCAGAGACACATACAGTACATACACACACACACACACACACACACACACACACACACACACACACACACACACACACACACACACACACACACACACACACACACACACACACACACAGCATCGATGCTGCATTCAGGAGCACCACGTTGAGTAACGTTGTGTTCAGTATCACACACAGCCACAACACCTCTGTTGAACGCTGTGGTGTGACCTTGCTACTTTGGGAATTCTATAGAGACAAACGCTGTTAAAGCAAACAGTGCTTTAGGTACACACAATGGAAAATGTGGCAGCTATATTGATAATCACAGGTTTCCTGCAATGGTTATAACTGTAAATTAGAGGTGTAAAAATGCATTGATATGTCGGAAACCCCCTTTGTTTTTGTTACCCTGTCTGTTTTTATACATATATAAATCTATTTTTATTTTAAGGATGTGTACAAATAATTTTAATGATGGATTATTTATTTAAAATGTGTAATAAATGTACATTAGAATACTGATATTAAACTCTTGTTTGTGATGTGGTTGTTTTACACACTTTGAACAGTAGGGTTGTGTGGGTAAAATCACTGGAAAAGCCAGAAAAAAAGCCATATTGCAACCTATGTCTTGTGATAATTGTGTTGTTCGCTCTATAACCTGTTAGTTCATATGTCTTGCCACCGTGATTGAATAATGTATGACTAAGGCCGAGACAATAAGTAGACACAGTGGCAGGATTTATTCAACCATACATTTGATTAATCACAAAACTAGAGCAACCTCTGTCTGGTGAAGTCCTCAAAGCATATTGCATGTAACAAACAGTTACATGACCTACAGCATGGTGACGTAAGTTAATGTTTTTTGAACTACTAAACAACTATTGCTTCAGAACCACTGAGAGCAACTGCAAGTCGCAAAGAAAACAGGAGCTGCCTCCATATTCCAGCACCATTTACATTTCAACATCATCAAATCACCTACGCTTAGTCTACTACAGTGACAACTAAAAGATACCAAAAACAATTTAGTCCAATCGACATAAGCTAAATATGATGTGGCTGTCCATGATTTAGATATTTTTTTGTGGAATGTGTGTGCGTTCACGCAAGTCACTCTGTCATACAGTGCACACTTTTATTTTTTTGTCGTCCTAGGCTACCTGTCTAAAATGCTTACCTCCTTTCATGGGCAACGTTAGCTAGTTAACATTAGTCTTCTACATCTAGCTACATATTGAACTTCCATCCTCTCAGTCCAGGGGCACAATGTATGAATTTATGGTTGGATCAGAATCGCCATTATAATCATTAGCCAGTACAGAGAATTAAGTCCAAATCCCTATCTCTATCCATGGCTAATTTAGGAAAGGGTCAATTTTAACTAGCTAGCTAGCCACCGGAGGACAACAACACATTGAGATGCAACAATTCAAGTAGTTTCTGTCAGTTACGTATTTCTGTCAATGCAATGTGATAGTTGTGAAGCCAAATCCAAACTGGCTTCCCTTGACACTTTTTTAAAGACCATTCACAGATGAGATCTCAGTTTAGCACAACGCTGATTGGCTATTATTTTATACTTTTTTATCAAGGGAGGCCAAATGCTTGCTGGCTTCCCTTGCATTCAATGCTACGGGCGGCAACAATGTCATACTCTTTTTGACCAGACAGCATCAGATAGATGGCCTACACATACAGAGACAGAGGGGCACTGTTTCGCTCGCTCAGATACATTCAGCTGAAGGAAAATGATGAAACAGAGAGACGAAAGATAAATCATTTGATATGTTTTTTGGGGGTTTCTGTAAGGGATTTCTTCCATTGACGGAGAGGCGGACCAAAGCACAGCGTGGTTATTCTGATTCATGTTTAATTCAAAGATAAACACAACAAAACAAGAAACGTGAAAACCCAAACCAGCCCTATCTGGTGCAAACACAGAGACAGGAACAATCACCCACAAACACACAGTGAAACCCAGGCTACCTAAGTATGATTCTCAATCACAGACAACTAATGACACCTGCCTCTGATTGAGAACCATACTAGGCCGAAACATAGAAATACCCAAATCATAGAAAAAGAAACATAGACTGCCCACCCCAACTCACGCCCTGACCATACTAAATAATGACAAAACAAAGGAAATAAAGGTCAGAACGTGACAGTTTCCCTTGGCATCATGAATACACGCCTCTGCTTGGGAAGTGGGAGTATCGTTCAGGCACACACTGGAGATGGCTTAAGTCGCTTCAAGCATGCACGCAAGCGCACAGGCACACACACACACACACAGGGCACTTGGATCACATCAGCATTCTAATGATATATAACACAGAAGGTCATCCCTTCCCAGCCTTCAAATCCTTTATGAATACATCATGTTGTTTTCATGAGTTGATCTTAGAAATGTGAACTGTAAAGTGGGAAATGTTTTCGTCCTCTAACCTTGCACTCCAAAAAAATATATCTGTAAAGTTTGATAGAGAGTTAGGTATAGATTTCCTCCTGCTCTGCCCTGTTTGGAATGCAACTCTTAGCCCCCTAGAAGGCCAAGCAGCAGTCTATAGCAAGCAGTGTGAGACTACAGCAGGTCATTGATGTTGGAGCCCTTTAGCAGATAGCAGTGTGTTGGTCTTCTACTGGTTGGTCCTCCAGAGACGATAGCAGTGTGTTTGTTTAATTAAGGCTTTTGGTTTCTCCGGGTTCAGTAACTGTCTCAGTGTCTCCTCGTATGCAGACGACTGTTTTTCTTTCATCTCACTCCTTTAACACCCTAGGTCTTAATCTGATTGGACAGCCCTGGTGTGTGTGTGTGTGTGTGTTTATAATCTGATTGGACAGCTCCAATGTGTGTTTGTTTGTTTGCTGACAGTGTCCTCATGGGTGGAGTGCTGTGCTGAGTGAGGGAGGTTGGGTTCTGACAACCACTTCGCCACAGGGATTCAGTTCCTTCCAACAAGTTGTCTTCAGACCCCTCTGCTGCCCTTGCTCCCGCTTATCAGACTAAGCTGAAGTCTCTTGCTACAGAAGGCTCTCTTGATGGCATGGCAGAGCAAGACTTGGCGATGCATCTCTGGAAAAGATAAAAACAGAACGAAGGACGGCCAAGCGCAGTAGGCAGCTGTTCCATCTGCCGAGCGGTGTAGAATCGGAGGGAAATGAACACAAGACCACGTCCGATATTTTGGTCAGAGGCACTCGCTTGCACTTGGCCACCCATCGTTCTGGTGTGTGTTCAGAGTAAGGCCTTCTGGTTGAGCTCTGTATGGCAGAGCGAGGCCTGGTCTAATGTTGGAATGCTGTATAGAGCAAGGCACAGGTTAGCATGGAAAGCTTCAAATCAAATTCAAATCACATACACATATTTAGCAGAAGTTATTGCAGGTGTAGCGAAATGCTTGTGTTCCTAGCTCCAACAGTGCAGTAGTATCTAACAATTCACAACAATACACACAAATCTAAAAGTAAAAGAACGGAATTAAGAAATATATAAATATTAGATTGAGCATTGGCTAAAATACAGTCGAATAGAATAGAGTATATACATATGAGATGAGTAAAGCAGTATGTAAACATTATTTTAACATTATTATAGTGACAAGTGCTCAATTATTAAATTGGCCAGTGATTCCAAGTCTATGTATGTAGGGCAGCAGCCTCTAAGGTGCAGGGTTGCGTAACCGGGTGAAAGCTGGCTAGTGATGGCTATTTAACAGTCTGATGGCCTTGAGATAGATGCTGTTTCAGTCTCTTGGTCCTTGCTTTGTTGCACCTGTACTGACCTCGAATTCTGGACGATAGTGGAGTGAACAGGCCGTGGCTCAAGTGGTTGACGTCCTTAATTATCTTTTTGGACGTCCTGTGACATCGGTTGCTGTAGGTTCCCTGGAAGGCAGGTAGTTTGCCCCCGGTGATGCGTTGGGAAGACCACACCACCCTCTGGAGAGCCCTGTGCATCTGTAAAAGTTTGTGAAGGTTTTAGGGGCCACCTCCTGAGGTGGAAGATGCACTGTTGCGCCTTCTTCACCATACTGCCTTTGTGGGTGGACTATTTCACATCGTCAGTGATGTATGCCGATGAACTTGAAGCTTTCCACCTTCTCCACTGCGGTCTCGTCAATGTGGATAGGGGTGTGCTCCCTCTGCTGTTGTTTTGTTGATGTTGAGTGAGATGTTATTTTCCTGGCACCACTCTGCCAGGGCCCTCAACTCCTCCCTGTAGGCTGTCTCGTTATTGTTGGTAATCAGGTCTAGTACTGGACGATTGAGTTGGAGGCGTGCGTGGCCACGCAGTCATGGGTGAACAGGGAGTACAGGAGGGGGCAGAGCACGCACCCTTGTGGGGCCCCTGCGTTGAGAAGGTGTTGTTTCCTACCTTCACCACCTGGGGGCGACCTGTCAGGAAGTCCAGAACCCAGTTGCACAGGGCGGGGTTCAGACCCAGGGCCCCGAGCTTAATGATGAGTGCACTGTGGTGTTGAATGCTGAGCTATAGTCAATGAACAGCATTCTTAATGAGGTATTCCTCTTGTCCAGATGGGATAGGGAAGTGTGATGTGAGATGGCGATTGTATCATCTGTGGATCTTTGGGGTGGTAAGGAAATTGAAGTGGGTCTAGGGTGTCAGGTACACCCCCGCCTTTTTTCTTCCTGGAGAGTTCTTTATTCATGTCTGCGCGATGTACTGAGAACCCAGATGACTGTATGGACGGGGAACGGTATATCCCGAGAGAGCCATGTTACCGTGAAACAAAGTATGTTACGATCCCTGATGTTTCTCTGGAAGGAGATCCTCGCCCTGAGCTCGTCTACTTTATTATCCAGAGACTGAACATTAGTGAGTAATATACTCGAAGCAGTGGATGGTGTGCACGCCTCCTGAGTCAGACTAGAAGTCCACTCCGAATTCCTCTTCTCCACCGGCGGTGGAGCAGCCTCTGGAATAACAAACAAAGGATCCAATTCAGGAAAGTCGTATTCCTGGTCGTAATGCTGGTGAGTTACCACCGCTCTGATAACCAAAAGTTATTTCCGGGCTGTACGTAATAACACAAAAAACATTCTGGGCTAATAATGTAAGAAATAACACACACAAAAAATGAAATACTATAAAGTTACTTGGGCGCTAGAAGCAGAACTGCCATATCTGTTGGCGCTATAATCAGGCTTCCCAGCTCATACTTCATTGTAGACTCAAAACAGATGAATTGAAACACATTATCGTATCTAATACTGTATCTAACCTCACGTCTTAACTGTTTTAAGTCAGTGCTAAGGTGTTGAAATGCTCTTCCACCCTTGAGGACTGAGTTAAAATGTCTATTCACAATACTTGACAGTAATCTGATTGAGTCCTTCCATGACGGATTAACAGGGTTTCTGTCCCCCTGGGCTCTCTGCAGTGACTCTCTTGTCTGCCCACGGACTCTCTAGTCTGCCCACACCTTCTATGACAGTAAAGCTCCAATGGACCCAGGGAAGGAGTAGGTTGTGGGAAAAGTCACACCTTCTGTGTAGCCTGCGATGCCATGCAAATGCAGAGCAATTCTGCTCCAGAAGAAGGGGGAAAATTGCTTTCATCCATTTTATTGAGCAGATAAACAAACAGAGCTACACTCTTAATTTGCTTCGGGAGCAATTTAGCCCCTGTCCTGAACCTCCCCCCCCCCTTGTAGGCTAGCAGGGGTGAGCAGGGAGCGCGACCCTGCTGGTTTAACCAGCACTGCTGCAGACTGACACACACTGCCTTGGTTAAACAGACTTTAATGAATGATCAGATACCACAAGCTTTCCTTCATTATCTTACCTTGATCTGGAGATACATACTGTGAGGCCTATGGGGGGTTTAAGTGTCCTGGGTCTCAGGTGTGTCCTTACATTAGGATGCAGTTTGGGGGTTGTTCATATAGCTTTATTTCCATGGCATGTTTACCATCTATTTTTCTCAATATAGAAAATATAACAAAAACACAAATCAGGAAACCCACAATAAGCAGCAATCAATCAGTGAGTCTGAGTTTTCTGTGTTTGACACTGTCCAGAAACAGAGTACAGTTAGTTAACTCCCCTTCTCCTCATTGCATTTCATTCTTAGAGCCTAGAGGACGAGTTGCATTGATTTTCATTCCAAGTGACAGAGATTCCCTTAAATCCATGTCCTTATTCTTCCTGCAATGTTACGGAAGAACCAGCAGCCAAACCAAGCTGGATAATTGAAATGCAAACACTGATCAAAGTGGAGTGCCAACTCGACAGTTTCATTGTTTATATACAGGCCGTACAGAAGACCTGTTAACTTTTCCAATTGGAGCTGTAAACTTTTGTTTGTCCAAGACTGATTGTCAGAATGATCTGAACAATTACCAGCTAAATGTGTTTGCCAGCTCAGGGAGAGTCCCCCCTCTCTGCCCTAAAAAGATGAAAAGGGAAGCCCCCCCTGGCCCCCCCGGCGCACCCCTCCGTCCCCCCAGCTCCCTCCTCCCGACCTCTTCATCTCCTTTTAGCCATGTCAGTTCAGCTGGAAACCATAAATGATTTTTTAGACGTCCCAGTGTTTGGGACATGGCCTTTCAGAGTGTGCAGCTTTCAACAGAGGACACGTCTCTAAAAAGATCTGCATATTTCAATGATGTGCTGTTATGCACAGCTGATCAAAGACTTTTGGGCCTGCCAGTTGTAACTAAAGGCTAGAGCAACCTCGTGATGTGAATGTGCACAAATTGAAGCTACTGACACTAAACGGTTACGGTAAGCTTTACGTACAGTTGAATGGTCGATGTTAGTAGTAATTTCACCATTGTACGACTTTTTGTGAATAGCATCTTAAATTCTGGACATAGATTGCTTAGGAAGACAGATGTAATCATTACAAGAGTATATGCACACCTGATAATAAGGTACTGCAGGTGGAAAGGAGGAATATTTAGCATGCAGATAGATTTAACAGAAGTTGTTCTCTTTGGTTTATGTTCACATGATTTACAGTGTCATATAAACTTGTTCAGAGATAAGACAACCCTTTGAACATTTTTTAAACCATTGCTCCTTGCATCATAAAGCCTTTCCCACAGCACTCTTTTTCATGTTATTCTAGTATTTCACAGTTAGCATCATCCGAAGAACCGCAGGTGCTTTTGCTTAGAAACTGTATTAGTCAGATACACACAGAGAGTCAATGATATTGTTGTTTTATAAATCATAATGTTGTAGGATGTGGTCCCATGGTCCTATGGTCGCAGTGAGCGGTGTAGTGTGGCCTGGTCGCCTGTGTTTGACCTGGTCACCGTCCAGTTACTGTGAGGAACTTGGTCGCAGTTCGGTCACCTCTCTGTGAGCAACACAGTCACGACGCTGAATGAGATGAGGTCACATTGGTCTAAATAGAAACCACCACCTAGGAGCTGCATTTCAGCCCATCAACACACCATGACCTCTGATCAAATGACCTATCACATACCATAACCCCTGACCATTGTGGCTCTAATAGAAAAACGTGTCAGACAATGACAGCTTTGAATACTGACATGAGATGGGGGTCTGCCAATAATGACAAGAAGCTCCACAAAAAAAAAAAAACATAACAACAAAACATCAGAGAGACTGGGTCAGTCAATACGCCACGGAACAGAAGAGGCATGGAGAGATGAGAATGACTGAGGGGCCGAGGGGCATTCCACAAGCCACGGAGCATGTCTGCTGCCGGGGAACTCATGCCCGGCCAGAATGGCCAATAGACGAGGAAAGCCAAAGAGGCCAATGAGCAATGAGCAATGAGAAGCCTGAATTCTGATTTAGTGGATAAAGCTGCTGAATCAATTAAACACTTCTCATAAAGTCCCTTGTCAGAGAACAATTGGGGACATGACCACCTTCGCCGACCACACACACACACACACACGCACAAGAAAAAAGCAGAATAAAACCAAAATGAACTTAAAAGAAGTTGTTGAAATGCTATAGGGCACTGTGGAAAAGCCGCATAGGCACGAGTGTGGAGCCAGGCCCAACCAATCAGATTGAGCAAAAATATATATATACAGTATTCAGTGCCTTCAGAAAGCAGTTACTCCCCTTGCCTTTTCCACATTTTGATGTGTTACAGCCTGAATGTAAAATGGATTAAATAGGGATGCCTTGTCTCAGGCCTACACACAATACCCCATAATGTCAAAGTGGAACGACAGTGCATTCGGAAAGTATTTAGACCCCTTGACTTTTTCCACATTTTGTTACGTAACAGCCTTATTCTAAAATGGATTGAAATAAATAAATCCTCATCAATCTACACACAATACCCCATAGTGACAAAGCGAAAACAGGTTTTGTATTAAAATATATTAAAAACAAAAAACAGAAATACCTTATTTACATAAGTATTCAGACCTTTTGCTATGAGAGTCGAAATTGAGCTCAGGTGCATCCTGTTTCTATTGATCATCCTTGAGATGTTTCTACTTGATTGGAGTCCACCTGTGGTAAATTAAATTGATTGGACATTATTTGAAAAGGCACATGCCTGTCTATATAAGGTCTTACAGTTGACAGTGCATGTCAGAGTAAAAACCAAGCCATGTGATTGAAAGGAATTGCCCGTAGAGCTCCGAGACAGGATGGTCACTCTGACAGTTCCTCTGCGAAGATGGCAGAACCTTCCAGAAAGACAAGGATATCTGCAGCAATCAGGCCTTTATGGTAAAGCGGCCAAACGGAAGCCACTCCTCAGCAAAATGCACTTGACAGTCCACTTGGAGTTTGCCAAAAGGCACCTAAAGGACTCACAGACCATGAGAAACAAGATTATCTGGTCTGATGAAACCAAGAGGTAACTCTTTGGCCTGATTGCCAAGCATCACGTCTGGAGAAAACCTGGCACCATCCCTATGGTGGGGATGTTTTTCAGTGGCAGGGACTGGGTGACTCGTCAGGATCGAGGGAAAGATGAAAAGGGCAAAGTACAGAGAGATCCTTGATGAAAACCTGCTCCAGAGTGCTCAGGACCTCAGACTAGGACGAAGGTTTACCTTCTAACAGGACAGCAACCCTAAGCACACAGTCAAGATAACACAGGAATGGCTTCGGGACAAGTCTCTGAATGTCCTTGAGTGGCCCAGCCAGAGCCCAGACTTAAACCCGATAGAACATCTCTGGAGAGATCTGGAAAAAAATATATACTGTATATATGGTCAACCAATGACGCCGCAGGAGATGGCTGCCATTTTACGGTTTCCTAACCACTTGTGCTATTGTGTGTTTTTTTTCCGTTAATTGTAACTTATTTTGTACGTAATGTTTCTGCCACTGTCTCTTATGATTGAAAAGAGCTTCTAGATATCAGGACAGCGATTACTCACCTCGTACTGAAGGAAGGTTTTTTTCTTTAAAGAGTCGGACATAAAGGATTTACATCAGACACCCGACAAGGCCAAAATCCCAGTGTTTCGCATGAGAAAGAGACGGAGATATCGGGAATATATAATTATTCAAAGCGGTCTATTTACCACCACAAAGTGATGCTGGAACTAAGACCGCACTCAATGAGCTGTATACGGCCAAAAGCAAACAGGAAAACGCTCATCCAGAGGCGGCGCTCCAAGTGGCAGGGGACTTTAATGCAGGGAAACTTGAATCTGTTGTACCTAATTTCTACCAGCATGTTAAATGTGCAACCAGAGGAAGAAAACTCTAGACCAACTTTACTCCACACACAGAGAAAGCTCTCCCTTGCCCTCCATTTGGCAAATCTCCTCGCCCCTACCTGGGCTAAAACCAGGAACACATCGACAACAGTCACCCTCGAAGCATCGTTACCCATCGCTCCACAAAAGCCGCGGCCCTTGCAGAGCAAGGGGAATAACTACTCCAAGTCTCAGAGCGAGTGACATTTGAAACGCTATTAGCGCAAACCCCGCTAACTAGCTAGCCATTCTACATCGGTTACACCAGTCTAATCTCGGGAGCTGATAGGCTTGAAGTCATAAACATAAATGCTTGAAGCATTGCGAAGAGCTGCTGGCAAAGTGCTGTTTGAATGAATGCTTATGAGCCTGCTGCTGCCTACCACCGCTCAGTCAGACTGCTCTATCAAATATCTATCAAATATCAAATCATAGACTTAATTATAACATAATAACACACAGAAATATGACCCTTAGTTCATTAATATGGTCAAATGCGGAAACTATCATTTCGAAAATAAAACGTTTATTCTTTCAGTGAAATACGGAACCGTTCCGTATTTTATCTAATGGGTGCCATCCTGTTACTTTGCACAACCTTCAATGTTATGTCATAATTACGTACAATTCTGGCAAATTAGTTTGTAACAAGCCAGGCGGCCCAAACTGTTGCATATACACTGACTGCGTGCAATGAACGCAAGAGAAGTGACACAATTTCCCTAGTTTAATATTGTCTGCTAACATGAATTTCTTTTAACTAAATATGCAGGTTTAAAAAGATATACTTCTGTGTATTGTTTTTAAGAAAGGCATTGATGTTTATGGTTAGGTACACATTGGTGCAACGACACTGCTTTTTTCGCGAATGCGCTTGTTAAATCACCCGTTCAGCAAAGTAGGCTATGATTCAATGATAAATGAACAGGCACTGCATCGATTATATGCAACGCAGGACAAGCTAGATAAACTAGTAATATCATCAACCATGTGTAGTTAACTAGTGATTATGTTAAGATTGATTGTTTTTTATAAGATACGTTTAATGCTAGCTAGCACCTTACCTTGGCTCCTTTCTGCACTCACATAACAGGTAGTCAGCCACGCAGGCTACTCGTGGAGTGCAATGTAAACGGCCATGATCGGTGTCCAAAAATGCAGATTACCGATTGTTATGAAAACAGGAAATCGTCCCTAATTAATCGGCCATTCCAATTAATCGGTCGACCTCTAGTACATACCCCAACCAGAAGCCATGGATTACAGCAACATTCACACTGAGCTAAGTGTAGAGTGTAGAGCTGCCGCTTTCAAGGACCTGGACTCTAACCCGGAAGCTTATAAGAAATCCTGCTATGCCCTCTGACGAACCATCAAACAGGCAAAACATCAATACAGGACTAAGATTGAATAGTATTACACCGGCTCCGACACGCCTCGGATGTGGTAGGGCTTACAAACTATTACAAACTATAAAGGGAAGCACAGCCGCGAGCTGCACAGGAACACAAGCCTACCAGATGAGCTAAATTACTTCTATGCTCGCTTCGAGGCAAGCAACACTGAAGCATGCATGAGAGCATCAGCTGTTCCGGACGACTGTGTGATCACTCTCTCTGTAGCTGATGTGAGTAAGACCTTTAAACAGGTCGATATTCACAAGCCCGCGGGCCAAACGGGGAACCAGGACGTGTACTCCGAGCATGTGCTGACCATTACTGAGTCTGTAATACCAACATGTTTCAAGCAGACCACCATAGTCCCTGTGCCCAAGAGCACTTAGCTAACCTGCCTAAATTACTACCGCCCCGTAGCCCTCACGTCTGTAGCCATGAAGTGCTTTGAAAGGCTAGTCATGGCTCACATCAACACCATTATCCCAGAAACCTAAGACCCACTCTAATTTGCATACCGCCCCAACAGATTCACAGATGATGCAATCTCTATTGCACTCCACATTGCCCTTTCCCACCTGGAAAAAAGGAACACCTATGTGAGAATGCTATTAATTGACTACAGCTCAGCGTTCAACACCATAGTGCCCTCAAAGCTCATCACTAAGCTAAGGACCCTGGGACTAAACACCTCGCTCTGCAACTGGATCCTGGACTTCCTGACGGGCCGCCCCCCCCAGGTGCTAAGGGTAGGTAACAACACATACGCCACGCTGAGCCTCAACACAGGGGCCCCTCAGGGGTGTGTGCTCAGTCCCTTGCTGTACTCCCTGTTCACTCATGACTGCATGGCCAGGCACGACTTCAACACCATCATTAAGTTTCCCGACAACACAAGAGTAGTAGGCCTGATCACCGACAACAATGAGACAGCCTATAGGGATAAGGTCAGAGACCTGGCTGTGTGGTGCCAGGATAACAACCTCTCCCTCAACGTGATCAAGACAAAGAAGATGATTGTGGACTACAGGAAAAGGGGCTGTAGTGGAGCAGGTTGAGAGCTTCAAGTTCCTTGTTGTCCACATCACCGACAAACTATCATGGTCCAAACACACCAAGACAGTTGTGAAGAGGGCATGACAAAGCCTATTCCCCCTCAGGAGACTGAAAAGACTTGGCATGGGACCTAAGATCCTTAAAAAAAGTTCTACAGCTGCACCATAGAGAGCATGTTGACTGGTTGCATCACTGCCTGGTATGGCAACTGCCCAGCCTCCGACAGCGAGGCACTACAGAGGGTAGTTGCGTACGGCCCAGTACATCACTGGTGCCTAGCTTCCTGCCATCCAGAACCTCTATATCAGGCGGTGTCAGAGGAAGACCCCAAAAATTGTCAAAGTCTCCAGCCACCTTAGTCATAGACTGCTCTCTCAAATCAAATAAAATAAAATGTTATTTGTCACATACACATGGTTAGCAGATGTTAATGCAAGTGTAGTGAAATGCTTGTGCTTCTAGTTCCGACAGTGCAGTAATCTAACAAGTAATCTAACAATCTAACAATTCCCCAACAACTACCTAATACACATAAATCTAAAGGGGTGAATGAAAATATGTAGAGTGTAAGTATATGGATGAGCGATGGCCGAGCGGCATAGGCAAAGTGCAATATATAGTATAAATTACAAAATAGTATTTAGTCAGCCATCAATTGTGCAAGTTCTCCCACTTAAAAATATGAGAGAGGCCTGTAATTTTCATCATAGCTACACTTCAACTATGACAGACAAAATGAGAAAAAAAATCCAGAAAATCACATTGTAGGATTTTTAATAAATTTATTTGCAAATTATGGTGGAAATTAAGTATTTGGTCACCTACAAACAAGCAAGATTTCTGTCTCTCACAGACCTGTAACTTCTTCTTTAAGAGGCTACTCTGTCCTCCACTCGTTACCTGTATTAATGGCACCTGTTTGAACTTGTTATCAGTATAAAATACACCTGTCCACAACCTCAAACACTCCACTATGGCCAAGACCAAAGAGCTGTCATAGGACACCAGAAACAAAATTGTAGACCTGCACCAGGCTGGGAAAACTGAATCTGCAATAGGTAAGCAGCTTGGTTTAAAGAAATCAACTGTGGGAGCAGGGTAGCCTAGTGGTTAGAGCATTGGACTAAAAGGTTGCAAGTTCAAACCCCCGAGCTGACAAGGTACAAATCTGTCGTTCTGCCCCTGAACAGGCAGTTAACCCACTGTTCCTAGGCCATCATTGAAAATAAGAATTTGTTCTTAACTGACTTGCCTAGTTAAATAAAGGTAAAATAAAAATAAATAAAACATTATATGGAAATCGAAGACATACAAGACCACTGATAATCTCCCTCAATCTGGGGCTCCAATCAAGATCTTACCCCGTGGGGTCAAAATGATCACAAGAACGGTGAGCAAAAATCCCTGAACCACACGGGGGGACCTAGTGAATGACCTGCAGAGACCTGGGACCAAAGTAGCAAAGTACCATCAGCAAGGGTATTGAAGATGAAACGTGGCTGGGTCTTTCAGTGGCCTAGCCAGTCTCCAGATCTCAACCCCATAGAAAATCTTTGGAGGGAGTTGAAAGTCTGTGTTGCCCAGCAACAGCCCCAAAACATCACTGGTCTAGAGGATATCTGCATGGAGGAATCGGCCAAAATACCAGCAACAGTGTGTGGAAGACTTACAGAAAACGTTTGACCTCTGTCATTGCCAACAAAGTGTATATAACAAAGTATTGAGATAAACTTTTGTTATTGACCAAATACTTATTTTCCACCATAATTTGCAAATAAATTCATTAAAAATCCTACAATGTGAAAATTACAGGCCTCTCTCATATTTTTAAGTGGGAGAACTTGCACAATTGGTGGCTGACTAAATACTTCTTTGCCCCACTGTGTGTGTGTGTGTGTATATATATATATATATATATATATATATATATATATATATATATATATATATATATATATATATATATAAGTAATGTAAGATATGTAAACATTATTAAAGTGGCATTATTTAGAGTGACATTGTAAAAGTGACTAGTGATCCATTTATTGAAGTGGCCAGTCATTGGGTCTCAGTGAAGGCAGCAGCCTCTCTGAGTTAGTGATTGCTGTTTAGCAGTCTGATGGCCTTGAGATAGAAGCTGTTTGTCAGCCTCTTTCTACAGCAAGCAGTACTGGAGCGCCGGTACCCCATGTATCTAGCCTCGCTACTGTTTACTGCTGTTCTTTAATTATTTGTTTTTTTATTTATGTTTTACTTAACACTTAATTTTCTTTAAACCGCTTTGTTGTTTATGGGCTTGTAAGTAAGCATTTCATTGTAAGGTCTACTACACCTGTTGTATTCAGCGCATGTGACAAATACAACTGTATTTTATTTTATATATAGTTAAATAATACGTCATTACGTCGCACAACGTCACCACGTGATCTTTCGTCACTGTTTTGGAATGGCTTCCTGTATCTTCTCTTTTCACGCGCTCTAAGAACATGGATTACTGTTTATCGCTATTAAACCCTTTTTTAAAGAACTGCCATAGAAGAGGCAATACACCAAGAGAAAGATACAGGGCAATACAGAAACGGAAAAGAGAAACCTTCAATACGAACTTAAAATGTTCTTATTCCAGTTACCAGAGGTTGTGCTCTACCACATTATGTCATATTTGGAATATAAGTCTTTGAGTCGCCTTTCTCAAGTTTGCAAAACAATTTACCATTTTGCAAATCGTGACGCCGTATGGAGGAAGATAGCAAAAGAGTTAATAAACACTGGAATTACACGACAAGGAGCAGATGTGTAAGAAATATTGTTTTATTCGTACAATAAGTAGGGTACAGTGGTCGTTTCATGATAAGCATCATGACTTCCCAAGAGTTGTTTACACCTACTTCCACGCGGCTTGCCACAGTTGTTGCCATTCACACCGCTATCCTTCTCGATGCAAAGTTATGCAACACTGTAGCATGCACTACATGGGCTATACTGTTTCAGCATGGTGCCCATGGAAAACGTGTATGTGTTGTAAAAACGCATACAGATAGCCTCGTGGTTACTTGCTGTAGATATCTGAACGGCGTTTACAAATAAGTTGTAGCTGCATAATAACACATTCCTTGTTGCACACAGTCATGGTGCTACATAATCCTGACAAGAACATCCTCGGCCAATGACTGCAGTTATGTCGACATGACGACACTGTTTTTCAGGATACCTTCATTGTATGAAATATATGTAGCCTATTTCCCACTTGCTGCTGTGGAAGCCCTGAGTCTGACTGACTGGTCTAGAAACACTGTTCTAGAGAACCTAACATTGTGAATTGGACCTGAGCCATTCTGGCATTACTGCCTTCTCCCCCAGCACAGCTACTTATGCCACAGTGACAGCCACTCTTATCAAACCATGGGTCTCCTTTGAGATGCAGTCTAACAGCAGTGTAAATAAACTTGGTAATCCTGCTGAGCGCTACAGGACACCACATCCCACAGCTCTGTGAGAGAAGCAGGCTGTTTCCTCCAGCCCACATCCACCCCCTCTGGCACAGGCCTCCTGAACACATGTGAACACATATGCTAGTGTTCTGGACGACAGTGTTGGGTTCAAGTATGGCAATATGGATCTATTTGAGGCCTCCTGCTATTCCTTGTGATATTCACACCATATCTGCTAATATACAGCACACCATGCTGTAATTCTACGCCTGTTGGGCATTGTTTGTGTGCATTGTCCGTTCTGAGGTTTTATTTTTGTGGTGTTCTTCAAGGGTTATAATTGTGTTATCACATCACTATCCATGTTACAGGTATCCCCACATCCCTCTGAAGGACAGAGTGAAGGTATCTCAGAACTGGTGCCATGGGATCTGCAGAAAGGAAGTCATGCTCAAATGGAGGATTAAGTGAGTGTGTTTGTGAGTTTTGGCATCATGGCACCACTGTAGTTTCAGGAGTTTCCCTAATCCATCTCATCTCTTGCGCCACTGAACACACGACAGGCATTGGCTGGTGAACGTTTAGGGAGAAAAAATTGCAAAAGAGGTCCTGAAGAGTTATTGTTAGTTTTTTAATGAAGCTGTATACAAGTAAGTAAGGTATTAAACATTGGAAAATGGTTGCTGAATAGCTTATAGTTCTAGATGTTGGGGCTGAAAAGCTCATTAGGAGTACCAGTAAGCACTATCCAGAGAGTCAATGGTGGGTTTACAATCTATCCCTAGATTACCATTCACAAGGTTTCAACTAGAGAGAGAATCCTGCTCTCCTTTTAGTCATTGTGCCACCTCAATCTGGGTGATTGTGGAGGCCAGGTCTGATGCAGCACTCCATCACTCTCCTTCTTGGTCAAATAGCCCTTACACAACCTGGAGGTGTGTTGGGTCATTGTCCTGTTGAAAAATAAATTATAGTTCCAAGAAGCGCAAACCGAATGGATGACGTATCGCTGCAGAATGCTGTGGTAGCCATGCTGGTTGTGTGTGCCTTGAATTCTAAATATATCACGGATAGTGTCACCAGCAAAGCACCATCACACCTCCTCCTCCATGCCTCACGGTGGGAACCACAAATGCAGAGATCATCCATTCACCTACTGCATCTTACAAAGACACGGCGGTTCAAACCAAACATCTCAAATTTGGACTCATCAGACCTAAGGACAGATTTCCACCAGTCTAACGTCCATTGCTGGTGTTTCTTGACCCAAGCAACTTTTTTTCTTCTTATTGGTGTCCTTTAGAAGTAGTTTCTTCAAATTCAACCATGAAGGCCTGATTCACGCAGTCTCCTCTGAACAGGATGTTGAGATGTGTCTGTTACTTGAACTCTGTGACGCATTTATTTGGGCTGCAATCTGAGGTGCAGTTAACTCTAATGAACTTGTCCTCTGCAGCAGAGGTAACTCTTTCTTTCCTGTGGTGGTCCTCGTGAAATCCAGTTTCATCATAGCGCTTGATGGCTTTTGCAACTGCACTTGAAGAAACTTTCAAAGTTCTTGAAATTTTCCACATTGACTGACCTTCATGTCTTAAAATAATGATGGACTGTCGATTCTCTTTGCTTATTTGAGCTGTTCTTGCCATATGGACTTGGTCTTTTACCAAATAGGGCTATCTTCAGTATACTATCCCTACCTTGTCACAACACAACGGATTGGCTCAAACGCATTAAGAAGAAATTCCACAAATTAACTTTTAACAAGGCACACCTCTTAATTGAAATGCATTCCAGATGACTACCTCATGAAGCTGGTTGAGAGAATACCAAGTGTGTGCAAAGCTGTCATCGAGGCAAAGGCTGGCCACTTTGAAGAATCTCAAATATAAAATGTATTTTGATTTGTTTAACACTTATTTGGTTACTACATGATTTCATATGTGTTATTTCATCGTTTTGATTTATTCACTATTATTCTATAATGTAGAAAACAGTAAAAAATAAAGAAAACATCCTGGAATGAGTAGGTGTGTCCAAACGTTTGACTAGTACTGTATGTCAGAGTATTTTCCATTATTTGATTGTGTGTTCCCCCTACAGCTTGTTGCCATGGATACAGCTAGACGGGGATGTGCTGTATCTGTCTCAGGCTGCAAACATCGGAGCGTACCATCTGAGGCCGGACACGGGGAAGCTCCAGCGCAGCCCCATGGCTCTGTTCTCAGGACACCTGGAGGATGTGTGTCGATTTGCTGTGACTGACACACACCTCGTTAGTGGAGGAAGGTAATCAGCAGTAATCACCTTAACTCAAACTCCTGAAAGGAATAATATCAGTGGTTGAAGTTCAGTCTATCATGTTGCTTCAATACTCACTTACCATTATTACTGTTTACATGCTTCAACTAAAGGTCATTGAAGCATCATCACTACTGCACACCCACGGCCATAGAAGCACACTCTCAGTCAAAGATATCACATTCCACTTAATGTACTCATGTCTGTTATAGTGAACTGTTATCTGCCTCTTTCAGTGATGGTAAGATCCTGGTGCACCACAGGAGGAATGGGTTCTCAATGGAGTACTCAGGTCACAACCAGGAAGTGAATTGCCTGGACTGCAGAGGAGGACTGATCGTCAGCGGCTCCAGAGACAGAACAGCCCGGGTGAGACACACTAATATTCTAGCACCCAATGTGTCCGTTTGTTTAGATGATACTGGCTGAAATAGGGCTCCACTGTAGTTTCACATTGGGTGGCAACCAAAGTATGTGTCATATGCAAGCTTGGCGAACAACTTGATATCATTAACTCTGTGTGTTCCACCCTGGCTGCATTTACACAGGCAGCCCAATTCTGATAATTTTTTTTGACTAATTGGTCTTTAGACCAATCAGCTCTGAACAAGATTTGATGTGATTGGTCAAAAGACCAATTAGTGGGAAAATATCAGAATTGGGTTCCCTGTGGGAACGCAGCTTCTATGGCACATTAGGGTGTACTGTCAACCACAGACAACTATGGTTTTAATGTTCGTATTTTCTTAATGTTTCCTTTCAGATTTGGACTTTGTCTTCCAACTGCCCCAGAGACACGATCCCTATGAACGACAGGGTGTGGTCTGTGGCTATTAGTCCCACACAGAGGTATGTAATGTACATGCCTAGAATGTCCCAAAACAGTCAAACAGCTACACTAACATCATACATGAGTGCACAAAAGGTGGAGTCCTACCCCCCCGGACAACCCCCATCAGTCAGTACGACACCCTGACTTCAGTTATGCCATTGGCATAAAAACAGTTGTCAGCCACCGGTTTGGGTGATTGTTGAGTTTGGGGCTAGATTAACCTGAGCGGTGGGTTCATTGTCCTCTGTTACTGAATAGGACAATATTTATTTCCCTCAGGTGGTCTGGGGAACGGTGAAAGAGGGATCGAGAGAGGTGAAAAAACCGGATATCAAGGCAAAGCGGGGTTGCCTTCATAGGCCCTTTGATTGCTCAGCCATGTAGCTACACACCCACACACTTAATGATGCTCACACACACGAAAGCAAGCACACGAGCACATACATACACACACTCGAGCGAACACACACCACACACACACACATCCTTAATGACACACAGACGCACAAGGCTGTAACAGTATCCCTGCTTCACCACCTGCCCTAGACCGGCAGGCAGCTGATCCTTCAAACTGGCCTTAGCGCCGCCACAGAGTGGAAACACCATGAGTCACAGCAACAAAGGGCAGCTCTCCTCGGCTGACAGGTCCCTGGTCAACTCTGTTAAATTCAGGCAATCAGAGACACCATCATCTTCTGGGTGGATTGTTCATGCATTACATTTCCATGAATTGACTTGAATTTATTCAGGTAGACCTTGAAGAGTGAAACTGTAGTGAGACTGGCTGTTTCTGCTCGTTGACCCCCGCCATACATTCATTCGGTATAAACTCAACTTCACACGCACACTTTTATTGTAGAAACACACACAGCCACAGACAGTATGAACTCACTCGATCGCTCTGTCACACACACACTCCTTCAGTATATATTACTCTCACACAGACACACACATTCACGTTGAGCCCCGGTGGCCCTGTCTGCTCAGCCAGAACTTTAGATCTGAGAGTATGGGGCGATTATCCACATCATTAATTCTCCAATTTGCTGGCTGAAATAGCAACCGTGCCTCAGCCTGCTGCCCCCTCATAATAAACCAGCTCCTTCCACACACTGACCAATGACCTGGTTAATTAATAGACCCCTGGAACCGAGGTGTCAACTCGCTGACAAACCTATAAGCCCACCTATCCCCTTGCAACCTCATCACTCCTGGAGCTAAGAGGATACAAGGAGAGAGATGTCATCGCTTAGTCAGTGCTTTGTCAAATATTACATGTGATGGCACCGCCAATTAATTTAAAATCGCCAATTAATTTAAAATGATTGCATGACACAGGTCTTGTTAATAAGGAAATGACTCAAAATCAAACTAATAACCTAGCTCTTTATGGTAGACCTTTCTACTCTACCAACTGTGTCGCATGACCCAGGTGCTATCGCTTACCCGTTAAGGGTCAGTTAGGGGCATTGAAAGTTTGAGTTTTATCTTGTTTTAAATGACAGTTGAAAGCGACAGGGAGCAAAATGGTGGGAGCAGCATGTTTTTTTGATTTGGTGGGAGGGGCTCCTTGTGTTTTAAATGTAGTTGTCCCTGCTTTATGCTCACGGAATCTAAAGAGTGGGGGGGGGGGTGCAGCAGGAGACGGGGCTGGTGTGATGTGTGAGATCAGCCTGCCTAACTGTAGTGTTGGTACCATACTGTAGCTACAACTTTAGGGCTGCTTTTCTAAATGTTACATTTGAGTCATGTAGCAGACGCTCTTATCCAGAACTACTTACACTCGTGAGTGCATACATTTTTGTACTGGTCTCACATGGGAATCAAACCCACAACGCTGGTGTCGCACGCGCCATGCTGTACCAACTAAGCCACACATAATATATGTTATGCTGTCATGATATTGAGTGCGACACTTGCAATTTGAATGCGCCTCAAGAAGAATATAATTTTTTCGCATAGAATGTGACAGGCTGAACAATTGAATAGGTAAACTATTTTACTGTGGGGTTGTCTGATTTTGCTGTTGCTTTCTTTTGTTGTTAGCTGTGGCATATTAAATGGGGTCAACAATTTTTCATCAGATAATTCAAATAACCAAAAGGTACCGGGTCTCAGCTTTGTCTGGCTCTCATTTCGATTGTACTGTAGGTGCTGGGTCTCAGGCTCGGCGGGACCCTGCCCAATTGAATCCCTGCTAACCATATCCACTTTTGTGGTCGGTACTACCACAACTATACTGATATTACCCAATGGCAGTGTTTGCCCTATATTAATTTAGCAGCGGCAGTATGACCATGGGCATTGCGATCAGGTCGTGTGCAGCTGCATTCCGAATTGATGATTACTTGTGTGCTGCAAGCTTTGGGCAGGATTGAAATAAACCCAAACCAAGGGAAACGGTTACGGTACCCTTCATTCCTTGACACACCATTTCTTCCTAGCGTTTTGCAAATCGCCGTTTTGGACGAGATAGACTTTATGATCAAAATGATCATATTTACACATTGTAGTACATTCGGACTCATCGATGCCACATAGGCTGTTTTCAAAAAGAGAAGTTGCTTTTAAAGGCAGTCGCTCTTTAGAACTTTAAAATGTTCTCTCCCGCCCCAAGGCAAAATGTGTAGAATTGCAGCAAATGAGCTTTAAAACAGCAAAATGTTGTCACTGCAGACAAGATAAGACCCTCTAAAATGTTCAGTCGGAGACGAATGCGGATGGGCAACACCATGCTCCAGCCTATTTATTTAAAGCCGCTATGCTGCATCAGTTTCGCTACAAATTATAATGCTTTTAAAGGGAAACTTATATTTCAGATTGTGTCATTCATTTTGGAGTAGAATGTCCTACCAGAAATGTCCTTCTCACAGTCATTCTACAGAATGAAGCAGCAAATGGAATCTCTGCTACACTGCCGCTGTCGCTGCTTTTCTCATATTCACCCTCGTGTTCAAGCTGTGGGCGGCGAAATGTTCCCCTCTCTTTATCCTTCCCATTCCCCCCTTTCTCTGTAATCTTCCTCTCTTGGTGTCCCTCTTTTTCCATCTCTCTCTCTTGGGTTTTCCAGTAAATATCATCTCAAAGTCTATTAAAGGATTACAAAGAGGTGTATTGTGGCTGCATTGAAATGCTGATGCGACTCCGTGTTGGTCCCTGCCTTCTTTGGGAGAGATTGATCCCAGCAGTAGATCTGGCCCTTTCTTTCATGCTTTTCTCAATTTAATGTCTTTCCACGCCACTCTGTGTGATACTGTATCTGTCCCGAGGCCCACTTCATATAGGCTACCTTGGGTTGCAGGTAGCCTAGTGGTTAGATCGTTGGACCAGTAACCGAAAGGTTGCTGGATTGAATCCCCGAGCTGACAAGGAAAAATCTGTCATTCTGCCCCTGAACAAGGCAGTTAACCCACTATATATATATTTTTTTTTATAAATATGGCACATGGTTATTGGAATTGGACTGGGCTCTGTTGGATCCATGTCCTAGAGGTTTTCTGTCATTGACTGGCAATTGAGTAAGAGGGGTCGAATCCGGTCTTAGACTTGACTCTGACACTTTACCAAGACTACACATTAGATATGAGGACTTGTAGTATTAGTAAGAGAGGATGAGGGCGGACATGGGTCTAAATGCTGGCTTTTCCACTCTCCCACCATGTCTCTATCTCTGTCTTTCTCTCTTCCTCTCTCCCTTTCTCACCCTCTCTTTCAACTCTTGGTACAGTTTCTTTGAATTATAAAGAAGCGGGCAGGTGGTTAGTAGTTGACTGAGGTGTTCCCTGCAAATAGGCTTGGGCCAACAAGACCGGACAGGTTGAGCGCTGGAGCTGTCGTGGCAGATCACACTGTTCGATGGGAGAGAGCATAGAGTCACGACTAAGTGGATTTCGTACCATATGTTGTTTTATTGTGTGATGATACTATTTACTGCTGTTGTATTGCTGCTCTGTAGGAAGAGTAAGGAAATGGTCTAGGAACAATGTAATGAAAGCAAGGTTTCTCCCTCCTAGGGAATTCTTGCCATTGTTACCTCTGCGTTTTTATTGAGGGTTTAAGTCCGACTCTTTGTTACAAATATAGTCTCTTTGAAAAACTGCAGCCATACAAATGCAATTTGATAAATGGATTGGCTGGAACTCTGGTGTTAATCGGATAACTGGGTGATTCTCATGAAACCATTCTCATGAAAAATAATCTGTGTTGCTATAGTTTATCCATAAATCCTAAAAATGTTTACATTGAACTATTATATTTATTACGTACAAACACAGAGTCTGTGGACATGTCTCATTAACGTAACACTTTCTCAAGTTCCTGTAAAAACTCCAATCAGTTTTTATATAAAGTTTTATCCACCCGTGATGCATCATCTAGAGGAGTAGTAGAAGTTAAGTTAATTCATTTGCTTATATGCCTCCAGAATGAGGTTCTTATTCTCAAACACCCCCCTTTATCCCGCTTGGCCTTCTCATTACTGTAATGGCTAAAAAGCTCAAATTGGGAAAAAGTCTTACATTTTATAATCATTTTATGATATGTGCATTTTCAGTGTTATGTTTAACTCAGGCCTTTTCATTAGAGGAGGAATGTTAAAAAGATGAATTGATTTCTTTATTTCTTTTTTGGACAGTTGCCGTAATGAGAATTTTGTGGAAATGGTGGTAGAATGCATAATATCTGATAAAAAAACAGTAATAATTATGAAATTGATAAGTACAGATCTTAATCTCAGTGATCCAAGATATATACATTTTGTAAATATTTTAAAATGACACCTGAGAATTTTTTGATCAAATTTTTGTTTTGTGAGAATGACCCAACTGTATTCCATAAGAGATTCGCCACAAAATCTGTCACTCACACACCCAGAGTATCACCTGTGTGCATGTGTTACAGGGTTAGCAGAACGGAATAGCCAATAACAGACCACTCCAAAGAACCAATTAGGGTTTGACGCTCAGTGTCAAAGAGCCTATAAGATCAATCCATTTCTCAGTGCCAAAATGCAGTTACACAATGTATGTCGGCAAGATTGGGGGGGGGTTATACTGACCACTCGTAAAGGGGAGGGGGCTGGAAGCCACTGGAGGGAGAAGCTACCCCGAGGAGAGGTGAGAAAGGGGCGCTTTTTCGGGGTTTGTTTTGTTTCGAATTCCTCAAGCACAACTACAAAGATGTTGCAGGGGCAATGCCTTTGAACGTTTCCAAAGAAAATGATTGTTGGATAAACCGCCCCGATTCGCCACTTTCTCACCACGGAGGGAGGCTGACCTCTGACCTCTAGTATCAAAGTACAGGGAGACGCCCCCTCCAGCCCTGATTCTACCCCCACTGCTCTGCCCCACTCAACCGCAAGAAAAAGCCTGAAATTCATGTCTTTCTCTTTCGTCTCTCACAGGCTCGGCCTGTGGCTCAGGAGTCAAGAATTCAATTAGTTAAAAAAAGAGAAGAAAAGAGAGAGGCTGCAACAATGCAGCGATAAGGGGCAGAATGTGCGTTCCCACACGCTAAATACAGGGCGCTTTCTCTGGGGCCCACAGAGCCGGAGGACCCACACTGCAGGAGGCAAGAATAATCACAGCTCCTCTGAACCACTCATTACACACACACACACACACACACACACACACACACACACACACACACACACACACACACACACACACACACACACACACACACACACACACCTGACACCCACATTCCACAGACATACGGTACCTCAAATTTACACACAGGCACTCCTAAGCTACTTCAAACACATACCCATGTGCCCACCTCATACACACATACGCGTGCACACACTGCTCAAAGTCATTTTACAGACATACACATACTAGCACCTCAGACATACCTGACAAACACACACATGCACAACTCACACAGGCCTCTCATTACACACCACCTCATACAGGTGTTCCTCGGGTTCACTTGCTCTACCTGAGAGACTAGGCCTGCTGTTCAATGTACAGAATGGAAACAACACTACTCGTGATCGACATCATGGCATAAATTGGGTTAATGATACAACTGCCCAGTCAACATGGGTTGGTATATCAGATTCTGTTATTGAATTAATTAATTGTGTTCTATCAACATTGAAATATCCCTCTTCTCGTGGATGGTCTAGGTTTAATTGATTGTTTGTTGAAAGCATTGATGTTTGTTTTGTTTCTTTGCACACAGACCTCAATTTGCCAACATGGTCCAATGGTCAATTGAATGCATGTTAGTTCTTATAATCCAGTATCCTAATGACTGTCGCTCCTTTCATGTTTCTGAGTGAGAAGAAGATGAGTGACAAGGTCTCTGATCATTCAAGGGAACCGGAGCTGAGCTGACACATACCACAATGAATGAATCCTCATTTGTGTCTGTCTATTGGTCCTCAGCTGGTAGAGCATAGCATAGTTGGTTCGATTTCCGGGACCACCCGTATGTAAAATGTACGCATGCACGATGACTGTAAGTCGCTTTGGACAAAAGAGTCTGATAAATAGAGTCTATTGTTGTAATCCATTATAGGAATCCACGAGACTCATAATCGACATCATCTGAACTTTAATGTTTAGCTGTTGTTAGTTGGAGGATAGCCGTTAGTATAGTGAGACCGGATGGTGTTTTATGTTTTCAATACATGGTGGCGGGCCGTTCTGTTCCGTTCCAGCCGGCTGAGCAGAGCAGCGCAGAGGGGCTGTGTGTGGAATGTCCTGGTGCTGTCCTGGTGACCTCAGACAGAGGGGACACAAACAGAAGCCAAAAGGGCCAAGGGGGTGGGGTATTGGGGGGAGGGGAGGGGGGGTCTTGGCGAGCCCCTGCCATTGTCCCCCTCCCGGCTGATATAAAAGCATCATAACCCTTTGAGCTCAGACATATTTAGAGAGCAGATAAAAGCACTTTTTACAAACTAGATACACGGCGGGCACAAAGCCGGGGGTCAAGCGCAACAAATTAACAACCTCTTTTGCCTAGAGGGGGGAGAAGGGAGGAGAAGGGGGGCAGGGGGCATAGCTAAATCGCCCCTGGAGTCCATCGCCATGCCTCTACATTCCCAGCGCCTGCATGGTCTGTGTTCATCTCTGCTATTTAGCCTATTCTTCTGTAATTGGCTTGGGTTTAGTTTAGATAAATGGTGACTTGCTTGTTTTGTTTGGAGTATTGTTGTTCATGCGATAGGTTTGTGTGGGATTCTTTGAATTTCACAAAAGTGGTGCCAATCTTTGGCAATGGCGAAAGAATTGAAGTCAGGTCAAATGTAACATTTAATTTTGATGTCAGATAGCCACATATCCCATTTTAAACAGTAAGCTTCACTTTTTTTGTATTTTGCAATACGCTTCACTTTTCTATTTTGCCATAAGCTACAATAGTGCCAGGAGGAATTCAAGTGACAGTGCGTATCTGTTACCCTTGTCTCTCAGAAGAATAAACGTTGCAAGACTGGAGTGTAGTTGTTCCATTTGGTGTAGTACAGCTGTTTAGGTAGTAAGCTGAAAGTCCCACACATGGAAATTGTATCCTTTTGTAGTGACTAGTGATGCAAGCCAAATGCTAAGCCAAACTGGTGGCTTAGAATGTGCAGCCCGACACCAAAGTACACCCCTAACCCACAGGCTGTAGAACGGACATATCATTAGAACACTAGAGTCAAATTCTGCTTCCTAAGTCCATACATTTACTTTCTGGTGTTTGACACAAATGTACTTTCTATGTGTTTGACTTTCGGACTTGATTTACTGCAGTTTGACCCCAAGCAGGTTCAAATAGGTAACCTTTTTAATTTCTAAGGAAAGCAATTGGAGAATCCCCTATTAAAACTGAGAAATAATTCTCATAACATGTCATTTGTTAGACTAGATTCCTAGACCAGGCTGTTGTTCACCTCTTTGTTAGGAAACTAGAAGTGATTTTGGGGCTGAGAATGGGGATGGGTTAACAGAAGTGGAGCGTTTGCGGTGGTCTTGGGAAAGCGTGGAGCACCCTGTGCGGTCAGCTTGTTGATTTGGAGCTAACAATGTTGGTACTGTTGGGCTCTTCTCCCAGCAGGGGCTCAGTGTGCGTGTTTCTGTCTGTGTGTAATTATGTGTGTGCGCTTGTCTGTGATTGTGTGTGTGTGTTCATTTGGCTGGGTTCCCAATGGGGGCTGAGTTAGTTTGTGTGACCCTGCCACACAGCCCCTTAGATAATGCAGCCAGCTGATGAGGTTACCCAAACGGCAGCAGAGGCCCAGCATGTCCTTATAATGAGGAGTGGACTGGGAAGTAGAGGGAGAGGGAGAAGGTTGGGAGGCTACAGAGATGGGGGTGATTTCAGGATGGGGTGGTAGTAGGATCTCAGGGAGGTGATTGGGGGGTGAGGGGTTTTAGGGAGGGGGCACCTGTCCCACATCAGGCGAGAGAGGCTTTGACCTTAGCAGCTATAATATCAGTGAGTGATCTGACCCTGGATCAGGCCAGTGCTCGGGAGGACAGAACCGGTTCATTGTATGTCTGTGCTGTGTACCCCTCTTCCTCCCCCAGCAGAGCAGAGCCCAGTGAGGGGTGAGTAATGTGAGTAATGGAGAGTAATAAGGGCCAGGCAGCGAGTGTGACCTTAACCCTATTGTATCTTGTGTCACCAGGGTTCAGAGGTCATACTCGCTGAGGGCCCGCCGCCCTGATTGGACCAAATGAGTTTACCCAACACTAATTAACGGGGGCTTTGCTAACGGGCCTCTCCGCTTAACGGGCCTGACAGCTGCCCCTGTGCCTCAGTACACCCTCCCGTGCCCCGCTCACGCCCCTCGTTACCCCTGTCTCAACGCAAAGCGCCTCCACGCCACCCTTACCCCATTGCCAACCCACCCAGCCGTCAGAGGAAGAAACGCCAACCAAACCACCCACCACTGCTTCAGCACAGTTATCTGTCTACTTCTCTGTCCTTCTCTCTGGCTATTCTATCCCGCTGTTTTTCATTTGAGATCTGCTGTGCTTTCTTGAGATTGTATGCGAAAGCAGTTGATGCTGAAACTGTGAAGTAAAACGGAAAAATAGTAAATGAATAAGTGGTACAAAAGAAGGTAAAAAGCTAATCAAATGGTGGTTGTGCCCCAGGGTGTTGGACCTTCCCCTGTCAGTCAAACCTGCAGGAGGCCCTAAGCCTCAGACCTGGGCAGAGCTAACAGAAGCCCCCCTACTGCCCCTCTCCCCTTTGGCCCACCCCACCCTCTACACACAGACCCTACTACACCCCTCCACCCCCTCCTCCTCTCCTTTCACCCCTGTGCCGCCCATGCATACCTAGGCCACTACTTCCGACCTGTCAGTCCAATCAAAGGAGTGTTTTAGTTTCTCCTCTTTTCTCTCTCACCACTGAAACAATAAACGTGTGTCTCTGACCGGAGACTGTTGAGGGTGTCACGCTTTAACTTTGCCCTTTGAGGTGTCTCAGTGTTCCCAGTTTTCCTAAACGTTCCTCTGTTGTCTCCTCCACAGTTCCTTCGTGACTGGCACAGCCTGCTGCGCGAACTTCTCTCCTCTGCGGATCTGGGATGTTGAAAGGTAACTAACTACACAACACACACACACACACAGATACATACTCCACTGATTCACACAGACTTTACACACCACTTACTACACACACACAACCCACAAACAACAGTGCACCATGACCAAGCATTTTAAGTACATTCCTATACAGTATAGAAATTTAGAGTTGAGCCTTTCATCATCCACCAGTAGTATTCCTACCAATCCACTTCTTACCAACCCAACTATTCCAAGACCTCCCATCCTAGCCCATCTGTCAGTATAACTGATCACGGCAGTGAAAGTGGAACCTGGCTGTAATGATAGTTGTTGTTTCATCATCCCGTCTAAAAGCCTTTGCTTTGAGAAGTTCAAAGGAGGGCTGGGAGAATTCCTGGCACTGAAAGCCCAAGCTTAAACCTGATACAGCCCTGACAGGCCACTGTAATTCCCAGCTTTACCTGCCGAATTAAACCTTCTGACACGTCCCGGGCCGGACAGAGAAAGGCGCTTCCTGCTCCAAATGACATGGACATTTGAGCTGGGGAAACGGGGGAAGGGAGGAAGGGGAGGAGAAGGGAGGGGAAGTTATTTGTGTGTTGCAGGTGTTCCGAAAATATATTGACACAGTGTACCAGAGCTCGTTCTTGCTAGAAAACATGAACAACATGTCCTTGTGTAGTATGTATATGCAGAATAGTATTCAGGTATTGTGGTTTGTGTTTTTTTCTCAGTTTAGGAGTAAATATTTTAAGTCACAAGCCTGAAAAATCAAATGTCTTTGCTGTAGTATGATGATTGGGACAAGTGGCCTGGCTGATCTGTGTCCTCCACTGTAACTTCCTGTCTGGTAATCAGCTGAGGTACAAAAAGCGGTCTGGGAGAGGGCAGGGCACATACTGTACACCGATGACATCAGGATGAGGGTTATGGGGGTACTCTGTGTGTCTGTAACGGCCTCTTATTTCCCATATCTCAGATGCACGTGCGCACACACACACAAACACAGACACACACACCATCACACACACACACACACACACACACACACACACACACACACACACACACACACACACACACACACACACACACACACACACACACACACACACACACACACACACACAGCAACCCCACCACACACATAGAGCACATATTCAACCTCTCCAGACACACCACCATCACGATCCACCCCCCTCCACCCCAACCTAAGACTACCAGCAGCATCCCAACCCAACCCTGTGCATTAGTGCGGCCACACTCCCTTTGACAGCAGACACATCAGAGAGAAAAGATCACAACCAAGACACCGTTACACCTGCAGCACCAAACATAGCCAGTAAAGCAGCTGAGTGCATCAGGATCTGAACAAGACAGGAACCACAACATGTTGCTGATTCCAGAAATGACTTGTCATCCGAGGATGGAAAATAGTGGCACAGGATGTGACTGAGATCAAAGATGCTGATGCTCAGGTCATGGACTTCCACTTTCTTTAAGAGAGCGAAAGAGGTGGAGAAATATAGATGGAGAGAGGGAGACTAGGGGAGGAAGAAAGGGATATGTGTTCTGTCTGTGTTCTTTATGTGATTAATCTAGTTTCACAAAACAACTAGTTTACTCTTTTAATTATTTTTCAAGAAATCGTGACCTGAATGAAGCATGTCCTTGTTTTATGACAGGCTCATTAAAAATCAGTTTCTCTTTGTTGACCCTTCTAAGTGTTGCCATGCAAAACCAGAACCTTCCCACTTATGTGGGGCAAAGGAACCTTGACCATTCACCCATTGTGGCTTTGATTTTAATTTAATTTAACACATTTCTTTTTTCTCCCATTGCAATTAATTCTGTGTCTTTTTCATCTCGATAGCACAAAGCCTATGATCACCCATACAGAGGGATCCCACACAAGTGGCGTTTTTGAGCGCACCCCAACTTTTCATGGTGCCTTCGCTCGTGGATAAACAGGGAAAAAGCATCAAAGAACCCCAACCATCGCTCCGAGATTCCCGTCAAAGGAGCCCCACAATCGCCTGGCAGATTCCTGGCATTCCTCTCTGAAAAGCGGGGGTTAAATGTCTGCATTGGGAGGTCGCTCTGTTATACAAATTGCACGGGCATTGTTTTTGGAGAGAACGCGTGTGACATTTAAAGGTGGCCATTGTTCTGCCCGTACATTCCTGCCCGGTTCTGTGTCCCGCGGTTCTCCCAGCTCCCTGAGTCCCCACTGTTTGTTTTAGGGTCTGAAAACCCCAGCAGGACTCTTTCTCTACCTGTCTGACATCCTTTCAGAGGAGTGGCTGTTTCCCAGCGCGGACGTCCCCAGGCCCAGTTTAGACACCAGACTTAACCTTACAAGAGCTCTCCCACCCATACTGCTTTTCTATAGCCCCCCCCCCCTCAACACCAAGAGAGAATCCCCTTAGCTTCTCCTGTTTAAAGTCTGTAAATTCATTAATGGTTCCTTTCACAGACTGGTTGTGTATATATGTGCGAGTGTGTGTGTGGCCCGAAAGCCAACCTGACTCCTGCAGTGAGACAAGATAGGCTTAAATCAGGACTAACTAATTCTCCCTGTGTATCACAGACAGCCACTTTTCTCATAACAGTCAGTCAGTCAGTCCCCCCTATGGCGGACAGTCAACTAACCTTCCAAAATCAATTCAGTGTTGGGCTTCATTTTATCTCAAATTCTCACTATTTATTAACCGGAAACCGATTTTCCCCTTAGACAAACATGAGCATTCAATATTTTATTTCAGTTCATTTCCTCAATTACTGGGAATGTGATTTGCCTCATGTCAACCCCATATCACAGCTAGTTAAGTCCCACATTCTGGCTCATCCAGGGTCAGTGGCACTAGCTACTCTGTAGTTTGAGTGGGGTCACAGAACATTGGTGTGAGAGCAGCAGTTCCCTCTCTCCACTCTCTGGAGTATACTGCCCATATGATCTATCTCCCAAGTGCACCTTATTGATCTCTGAACTCCCACATGTCCATATTGTAGACATCATCCTTGGTGACATGCAATCATTTGCTCCTTTTTCTATTTAGCACTTTGCACTTTCACCTTTTGTATTTTCTCGAACATGGATTAAATGAAGTATATTTTTGCATCTCGGCCTCCTTGGGTTTTTCCTTTTCATGGTTTGAGTACGACTAACTTTTCGCTACAGAATTTTTTTCTCTCACGCACCAGCCACAATTCATCCTAGCCGGAGCGCACACCCTCAAATTGCCTTTCGTCATGAAATCAAATCAGCTACAGAATAGTATTAACTAACTTGTACTAAATATTACCTGTTTTTATGGATCTAGTAGCATCTTAAAAAATATGTATACAGTTGAAGTCGGAAGTTTACGTACACCATAGCCAAATACATTTAAACTCAGTTTTTCACAATTCCTGACATTTAATCCTAGTAAAAATTCCCTATCTTAGGTCAGTTAGGATCACCACTTTATTTTAAGAATGTGAAATGTTAGAATAATAGTAGAGAGAATTATTTATTTCAGCTTTTATTTCTTTCATCACATTCCCAGTTGGTCAGAAGTTTACATGCACTCAATTAGCATTTGGTAGCATTGCCTTTAAATTGTTTAACTTGGGTCAAACTTTATGGGTAGCCTTCCATAAGCTTCCCACAATAAGTTGGGTAAATTTTGGCCCATTCCTCTTGACAGAGCTGGTGTAACTGAGTCAGGTTTGTAGGCCTTGCTCGCACATGATTTTTCAGTTCTGCCCACAAATTTTCTATAGGATTAAGGCGAGGGCTTTGTGATGGCCACTCCAATACTTGACTTTGTTGTCCTTCAGCCATTTTGCCCCAACTTTGGAAGTATGACAGGGTCATTGTCCATTTGGAAGACCCATTTGCAACCAAGCTTTAACTTCCTGACTGATGTCTTGAGATGTTGCTTCAATATATCCACATAATTTTCCACCCTCATGATGCCATCTATTTTGTGAAGTGCACCAGTCCCTCCTGCAGCAAAGCACCCCCACAACATGATGCTGCCACCCCCGTGCTTCACGGTTGGGATGGTGTTCTTCGGCTTGCAAGCCTCCCCCTTGTTCCTCCAAACATAACGATGGCCAGTATGGCCAAGCAGTTCTCTTTTTGTTTCATCAGATCAGAGGACATTTCTCCATGTGTCCCCATGTGCAGTTGCAAACCGTAGTCCGGCTTTTTTATGGCAGTTTTTGAGCAGTGACTTGTTCCTTGCTGAGTGGCCTTTCAGGTTATGTTGGTATAGGACTCGTTTTACTGTGGATATACAGTGAGGGGGAAAAAGTATTTTATCCCCTGCTGATTTTGTACGTTTGCCCACTGACAAAGGAATGATCCGTCTATAATTTTAATGGTAGGTTTATTTGAACAGTGGGAGACAGAATAACAACAAAACAAATCCAGAAAAACATATGTCAAAAATGTTATAAATTAATTTTCATTTTAATGAGGGAAATAAGTATTTGACCCCTCTGCAAAACATGACTTAGTACTTGGTGGCAAAACCCTTGTTGGCAATCACAGAGGTCAGACGTTTCTTGTAGTTGGCCACCAGGTTTGCACACATCTCAGGAGGGATTTTGTCCCAGTGCTCTTTGCAGATCTTCTCCAAGTCATTAACGTTTCGAGGCTGACATTTGGCAACTCGAACCTTCCGGTCCCTCCACAGATTTTCTATGGGATTAAGGTCTGGAGACTGGCTAAGCCACATGGCCCCGTCCATCGTCCCTTTGATGCGGTGAAGTTGTCCTGTCCCTCCGCAGAAAAACACACCAAAGCATAATGTTTCCACCTCCATGTTTTGATTTTTTTATTACCCCTTTTTCTCCCCAATTTTGTGGTATCCAATTGTTTTTAGTAGCTACTATCTTGTCTCATCGCTACAACTCCCGTACGGGCTCTGGAGAGACGAAGGTTGAAAGTCATGCGTCCTCCGGCACACAACCCAACCAAGCCGCACTACTTCTTAACACAGCGCGCATCCAACCCGGAAGCCAGCCGCACCAATGTGTCGGAGGAAACACAGTGCACCTGGCAACCTTGGTTAGCGCGCACTATGCCCGGCCCGCCACAGGAGACGCTGGTGCGCGATGAGACAAGGACATCCCTACGCAGTACAGTGCCCTTAACCACTGTGCCACCCGGGAGGCCCCACCTCCATGTTTGACGGTGGGGATGGTGTTCTTGGGGTCATAGGCAGCATTCCACCTCCTCCAAACACGGCGAGTTGAGTTGATGCCAAAGAGCTCCATTTTGGTCTCATCTGACCACAACACTTTCACCCAGTTATCCTCTGAATCGTTCAGATGTTCATTGGCAAACTTTATGTGCTTTCTTGAGCAGGGGGACCTTGCGGGCACTGCAGGATTTCAGTCCTTCACGGCATAGTGTGTTACCAATTGTTTTCTTGGTGACTATGGTCCCAGCTGCCTTGAGATCATTGACAAGATCCTCCCTTGTAGTTCTGGGCTGATTCCTCACCGTTCTCATGATCATTGCAACTCCACGAGGTGAGATCTAGCATGGAGCCCCAAGCCGAGGGAGATTGACAGTTCATTTGCAAATAATTGCACCAACTGTTGTCACCTTCTCACCAAGCTCCTTGGCGATGGTCTTGTAGCCCATTCCAGCCTTGTGTAGGTCTACAATCTTTCCCTGACATCCTTGGAGAGCTCTTTGGTCTTGGCCATGGTGGAGAGTTTGGAATCTGATTGATTGATTGCTTCTGTGGACAGGTGTCTTTTATACAGGTAACAAACTGAGATTAGGAGCACTCCCTTAAAGAGTGTGCTCCTACTCTCAGCTCGTTACCTGTATAAAAGACACCTGGGAGCCAGAAATATTTCTGATTGAGAGGGGTCAAATACTTATTTCCCTCATTAAAATGCAAATAAATGTATAACTTTTTTGACATGTGTTTTTCTGGATTTTTTTGTTGTTATTCTGTCTCTCACTGTTCACATAAACCTACCATTAAAATTATAGACTGATCATTTCTTTGTCAGTGGGTAAACGTACAAAATCAGCAGGGGATCAAATACTTTTTTCCCTCACTGTAGATACTTTTGTACATGTTTCCTCCAGCATCTTCACAAGGTCCTTTGCTGTTGTTCTGGGATTGATTTGCACTTTTTGCACCAAAGTACGTTCATCTCTAGGAGACAGAACGCATCTCCTTCCTGAGCGGTATGACGACTGCGTGGCCCCATGGTGTTTATACTTGCGTACTATTGTTTGTACATATGAACGTGGTACCTTCAGGCATTTGGAAATTGCTCCCAAGGATGAGCCAGACTTGTGGAGGTCTACAATTTTCTGAGGTCTTGGCTGATTTCTTTTAATTTTCCCATGATGTCAAGCAAAAAGGCACTGAGTTTGAAGGTAGGCCTTGAAATACATCCACGGTTACACCTCCAACTGACTTAAATTATGTCAATTTGCCTATAAGAAGCTTGTAAAGCCATGACATCATATTCTGGAATTTTCCAGGCTGTTTAAAGGCACAGTCAATTTAGTGTAGGTAAAACTTCTGACCCACTGGAATTGTGATACAGGGAATTATAAGTGAAATAATCTGTAATCTGTCTGTAAACAATTGTTGGAAAATTACTTGTGTCATGCAGAAAGTAGATGTCCTAACCTACTTGCCAAAACTATAGTTTGTTGTGGTTGAAAGTGGTTGAAAAAAAAGTTTTAATGACTCCAACCTAAGTGTATGTGAACTTCCGACTTCAACTGTGTGTGTGTATATATATATATATATATATATATATATATATATATACACACACCACTTTCTGGCGTATGATGGAGTCCTAGCTATTCTACAGTGACTCTAACATGTGACTGTATTGACTCATCCCTGTGACTTCACAGACTCAAGAATGTGACAGGCTACATTCGGACAGACTTAGGTAGGTATGTGACGGTAACGACTCGTCAGGTTTATTTCATAGACTCAACCATGTAACATCCCACTCATGCATGCTTTGGACCAGACTCAAGTATGTGATGGTGTGGACCCAGACATGAGATTGTCAGATCACACAATCAAGCCGCAGCTCAAAGGCAAGCGGCAGCCGCACTAGCAGATACAGTCCTTCTGACAGATTATATGGTTATGCTCCGTCCTGTAATCTTCCTGAGGCTCATAAAAGTGGTGACCTAACAATTTGACAATCCCGGCTGTTCTGCTGCTCGCCATCCACCGCACAGTGCTATTATGGCTTTAAGTTCTCGACGCAGATGTGAAGACCGCTTTCAGGGATCTGGATTTTTAGCGTCTCACCTTGGTGTTTGACATTTTTAGAGGGCCACGAAGACCTTGAGTGCGATCAGCACAATTGGGTTTGTCTGTGAGACATTGTATTTAGATAACGACTTGATTGGCCTATTGCCTTGTTGGTTGAGTTGTGTAGGGGCTGTCTATAAGACACATTTGAGTTATGAGTCAATTATTCACATGTGGCTTGAGTGGTATAGGTGTTCTTTGTCCAACATGCGTTTAAGCTCTGGGTTTTAGCAGTAAAAAGAAAATGAGGGGTCGGTACCCCACACAGACACATATCCCAGAGAGAGAGCCCCATCACGGACTCCCCATTGGCCAGGCTTAGACCCCAGCTCTGAGAAAGCTCTCGTCCAATAAGACGCCACGTGGGGAAAGCCCTCGTCCAATAAGATGGCCCCCTGGGGTGAGGCTAGCGGATTACTTGTCTGCCCCTGGTGTTTGGAGCAGTGGGGGCACGAGCGAGAAGGGGAAGGGAGTGCGGTCACCAGGGCCAGTGGCCTCCTTTAAGTGGTTGCTAGGGAGCAGGTATCAAAGGTCTGCGAGTAACACACAGTCACGGTCATGGAGGGAATTAAACCGCAACAAAGAGACAGTTATTCTGCAATAATCCGCCCTGCGGAGGGCAAGTTATTCACCAAGAATCAGAGCAGCCGAGTGGGCAGCCAATTGAGGACTGTGATCACAAGAGCATGGTACTGCCCATACACACACCTTACACATCCTTTGTGCATTCATACACCACGATGTCTTCTCGCTCTCATTCTCTTTCTTTCTCTCTCTCGCTCATTCTCTCTCTCACACACACACCTCACCATCCTGGTGTTGTAGCGTGGGGGGATCCCTGTAATCAGTCTCAGAGCCCTCTCCCAGATAGAGAGGTGTTGACTTTGATCTCCTCTGGGTGGTCTGGAGCCAGTGGGATTGGGAATATAGAGATGGAGAGAGAATGGTAGTATATGGGAATATAAAGATACACACAGAGAGCTTAGGGGTGTATCAAGGATCAACCGCTATAAAGACCGAGACAGGTGGAAATAGTGTTTTATCCATCTCACTGTGGGTTAAGGTGAGTTATACCTTACATCAATGAGTAGGGGCTCCATTTATTATTCATGGTTGCTTAGGGGCGTAAGTGAAAACTGCACATCCTCATTTGAAGCACTAAGGACAACCGGTATTGGACATATTAGTAGTCAGTAGCCAGCAGGCATTTATAGTATTGATACAGTGTAACATGCCTGTGATATTAGGTGCAGAACTTCCCCTGAACTGTCTCGGTCTTCATCTTTCTTCTTACTTTCTCCCTATTTCTCCATCCTCCCTCTCCCTGTCTCTCAGGTGTGAGCTGCTGTGTTGTCTGGGTTCAGAGTTCCGTCGGGGTGCAGGTGTGTTGGATATAGTCTATGAGTCGCCTGTCCAGCTGCTCACCTGTGGCTATGACACCTACATCCGCTCCTGGGACCTTCGCCTCAGCCCCAGGTACACCGTCAATCAGTCAGCCGTCAGTCAGTTAGTCCATATATTAAGCTGTCAATCAATCATTTTGTTCGTATTTATGTATAAATTGTCCAAATGTAGATTCCGGTCAAGCATTATGATTGGCAGAGAGGCGTTCTGAGCCATACCAAAACAAGAATAACATCACGGCTACATCATACACATCTACACACACGTGCTATGAGTCAACACAGCACACATAACAGCACTAGCAACACAGTCCAATCATTCCCCTCCACTCCATCTTCCAAAAAGAAAGAGCACAGTATATTCCAACCCAGTCCAATCTGGGCGGTACCTGAATGATTCGGACCCTTGCACATTTCCACTACAAACCAAGCAGGATCCTGCTATCAGAGGGGAGGGTGCCTTTTTATTTGTGTGTGTGTGTGTGTGTGTGTGTGTGTGTGTGTGTGTGTGTGTGTGTGTGTGTGTGTGTGTGTGTGTGTGTGTGTGTGTGTGTGTGTGTGTGTGTGTGTGTGTGTGGCGTGGGTCAGTCAAGTAACACAAATAAGAGCTGATTGTCAGTTAGCTCTGGGGAGTTGAACGGGGGGGTTGGGCTGGGAGGGGGTCCCTCTTTAGACATCAATAATTCACACACACAGCACCACCAGGAGGCTCCCTGGGACAGTGAGGTGGTGCAGGGTGTCTGGACCTTGGGTTCCCGCTGAAAGCAGGACTTTGAGTCTCGCAGACGCCTTGAGTGTAACTGACCAGCGGACAAAAACACATGCCCAACACACACACACACTTTGTTCTCTGTCTGAAATACAGTGTTGTCTTGGTGTTGTCTCTTGTTATGGCTTTATGTCGTGTAGTGTTGTTGGGATGTACGTAGTGTATTTTATCAGGTTGATCAATCATCTCATGGTCTTGTTGAATATGTGAGTTTTGTGTTTTTGTGTGTTGGGTCATTTCATCATCTTTTTGGGGTTGTTTCTTTGTATTTATAGTGTGGCTTTTTGTAATTGGGTCATGGCAAATAGTTTTCTCATGCAATGTGGTATTGTCTTATTTAGTTATGTTTTTGTGTCGTGGCTGTGACATTCTCTGGGTGAAATGGTCAGTGTGTATGCATTTTGTTCACAAAATGTTGCATTCTCACCTCGTCCGACTAACCACACACCACGTCGGCTATAGGTTTGGCAGAGAGGGGGAAAAAGAGAGAAAGAGGAGTCAGCCCAATTGGCCTAGTCTACCTCATGCACTCTTGTCTCAAATTGTCCCAGAAAAACACACTCTGAGAAACCGACACAGCTCAAACTCTCAGACACACACAATTTTATTTTATGTCTTTACCTCAAATGCCACGACAGGCAAAGTAGACTTGTGATGGCGACCCTCCTTTGAGTCTGGTTGAATCGGTGTTTGTCTATATCTGGTGGTGTCTCTCAACTCTTTAGTACCCACTAGCTAGGTTTCCATCCAATTTGCGATCAGTTTTTCATGTGTATATTCTAAAATACGATAATAAAAGAAGTGCAATTCCCACCAGACGTGTTCCCATCAAATTGACTTGTTGTGGATAAAAAGCTGTGCGTGGTGTTGTAGTGCACATTAAAAGCACTTTTGTGCTTAGTTCCTAAGTAGCGAATAAAAATCTGAAGTTCATTGTGTTTCCATCGCGTTTTTATTTTACCGATGGCTTTGTCACAAAAACTGTTGAGATAAATAGCAAACTTTCCCAATCTGGTTTTTGCGTATGCTTTCTAGTGTAGACAATGGTTTGCCGATAAAGTCAACAGGGTAGGTTATGCGACAATGTATATATCACGTTTTCTTTGACATCATGGTTATTATATCAATAGTTGCTCAGAACAGTGTTTCCACCGCAATTGTCGCAGAATGTATTTATTGCCTAGCGTATTGTTTCGAGTTGGCATTTGGAGATTTTGCCAACAAATTCGCTGTTTCCATCAGGCCTGTCGTGAGTTTTATTTTGTGTGTCAGGTAACTAATTGGTGGGATGGAAACCTGGCTAATTACAGGGAATTGAGCTCGCACTCATTGGATTGCTAAAATGAGGACGAACAGACTGTGTGTGTGTGTGTGTGTGTGTGTGTGTGTGTGTGTGTGTGTGTGTGTGTGTGTGTGTGTGTGTGTGTGTGTAAGCCTATCTGTATGTGCGCCCTTGTGTATTTGCGTATGTGCATACTTGTGAGAGGGACTCCAGACATCTCCCCTGCCCTTCTGTCTGCTCTCGGTCCCTGTGCATCACTTATTGATGAGGCTCTAATGGATGATCGATCTCTATTGGCAGAACCCCCAAAATACTTCCCCTACCACCACCTCTTTCCCCACTGCAAACCCAGCCAGCGCTCCAACACCCCAGCGCCTTTCTGTTAACAACAGAGGAAGTTTCAGCATCTTCACAAAACGCACGCCAACATACAAAATGTAACTTCCTCATAACATGCACACAGACATTTGCCTTCTTTAAAATTCTTCAGAGTGCACTCTCCTTAATCCAGTCACACTCTGCACTGTGTTGCAGTGGTCCTTTTAACATAGCTCATCAACGTTAGTTGAACAAAATGAATGCCGTATTGCTGTCATGCTGTATTTCAAATTAAACGGATGTCTACTTTTTCTGAACATTCTCTGATGTCATTTCCTCCTATCCCAACAGGAAGTGTGTCATGGAGTGGGAGGAGCCTCACGACAGTGCCCTCTACTGCATCCAGACGGATGGGAATCACATGATTGCCAGTGGCTCCTCTTACTATGGCGTCATACGGACGTGGGATAAGCGGCAAACCCGCTGCTTAGAGGTGTGTGTGTGTGTGTGTGTGTGTGTGTGTGTGTGTGTGTGTGTGTGTGTGTGTGTGTGTGTGTGTGTGTGTGTGTGTGTGTGTGTGTGTGTGTGTGTGTGTGTGTGTGTGTGTGTGTGTGTGTGTGTGTATGGAATCAAATGTGTGTGGGTGAGTGCCATTTATGACTGTGGTTGTCCTTGCCACAGATGTTCCAGCTGTCCTCTGCTGTGAGTAGCCCAGTGTACTGCCTGCGTTTCAACACCTCTCACCTGTACGCTGCCCTCGCCACAGCACTGCACTCTCTTGACTTCAAACAGGGCCCCCGGCCTCGCAGATAACACCCACTCCCACAGACAGCTGTTAGGATTTAAAACAATAAATTCAATGTTTTTGACAGTAAATGGCTTCATTCTCTGTAATAACTGGAACACTGAGCTAGAAAGACCGTTGGGAATGTTCATGCATGAAATATCAAATATGGGGATACGCCACACTGATACCAACATATTAACCTCTGCCAGGGCAACACAGATCCTGGACTAGAGGGCATGCAATAACCTGTTGTTACAGAACTAATCCAGTGGCCTGGAGGCCCACAGACACACACAAACAGGCTAAAGCCCTAACCTCGATAAGTCTTCCATTGAAGAACACACAGGGAGGTGTTTCCACCTTACACTTTGAGTGGCTGTGGGTTCTGTCATTTGCTTTGAGGGGATAAAACCATATTAGCCACTGACAGTAACATAGAAACACCGTGTTTAGGCTTCCATTCATTTGACCTCAACACCTGTGATCAATCAGTTTTATGGATTGAAGTGTTTGAGCTTAGAAAATCCACATCTTATAATGTAAGGATTCGTTTGATGGACAGATGTCAAATATACACACATCTGGCATATCAAAGTTCTAGAAGCATATCCAAACCCCACGTACACCTGGCGGTGTGTCAGTCATTGTAGATAGTTCAAATTAGACTAATTTCTGTCTTCGGATTCGTTTGGTCAGTGGGGAGAGATAGTTTGGGGGTTTATTCTGTGTTGTGCTTGGGTGGGAGGGTGATTTGGAGATTGGGGTGTGTGCATTTGGCGGGGTTCCACAGTGAATTCCCAGAGACCCTCCCTGCTGGCCATTAATGGCATATATTAGATCATATGCAAGGTGGGGCAGTCCATTAGCTAATACCACAGTAGCAGAAAAAAGGAATGGCCATGCTGCGGACAGACATTGCACAACCATGCAGGAGATGTGGCCCCCAGAGACGGCAGAGTTGAATTAATCATAACTACCCAAGGAAGGGGCCCCACAGAAGTTGTTCAATAGTGTGGCCAGTGTTTTGTTATCTGTAACTCAGTGGACTGAAACACTGCGTGAAAGGGCTAGATACACTAGTTTTGCACTGATGATGATTTGATAGTTTACAATGTCGTCCTTCCCCTATTGTGTGGCTTGGTATGAAATGCCTGACCGTGTGAGGAAGCACACACATACACACACACACAGAGGATGCCCCAGACTGAAGAGCCTTTAGGCCACACTACTTGGTACCCACGATCCAGTGCTGTTGTCTGAGGTTCCGTCACAAACTCAACACAGTGACTCACCCAACCCCACCACCCACCTACCCCACTCTCAGGAAGAGACTGAAATGAAGACCCCCTGGTGGGACAGAAGTGGTGGAGAGGGGGCTGGGCTGAGGGTCACACGAAGGGTGTTTGTGGTATCCCTCATCACACCTAAAGAGCCCACACACACCAATACGCACACCACACTCACCTAGCTACACTTGCACAAACCATGGGCTCACATACAGACTCAGGAGTGAGTGATGTATGCCTTGCCTATACCTGCCCCTCTTCCTCAGTAGTGTCAGTTTGGTGGGAATGGATGAGGAGGAGGGGGTGCAGTGGGCACCTGTGCAAACCTCTCTCAGTCACAGGTGATGGGAGCTTAGCAGGGAGACAAAGGATTTCACCTCAACTCTGCCACACTGCCTTAATTTCTGTGACATCATATTCAGTTACATCATGATTTAGAAAGCTACTGTTGTGCAAGTTGTACCACTGTAATTTCCATCTAAACAATATGATTCCTGTTTCAGACATGGATATAACAACATGTCCATTGACAGAAATGATTAAATCAATGGTTATTTGTTCTTGTGTTGTCAGATCTAACAACAACAACACAAAAGATAAGGATTTTAATTCAAGTTAAATGTACCAGTACAAATTGTTAGTGAATGGCTTGTGAAATAAGAAAAGTATGGCTAGCAGAATTCCACATTTAGATACACCCATTAGATGTAGCTAAATGTTCTGGCCTTGGTGGCTGTTTGTTTAGCAGGATCTCCAAATGAAGAGTCTGAGGCTCAATCTGACATCGAGCAAGTATGAAGAGGGCAAGCCATCGTGACCTCACTGAAACACAGCCAGCCGAGACACACAGTATATTTAGCTGAGGGAACCATATGCAGAGCATCAGGGTGCGTCTGGGTTAGTGGCGACCTGCTTTAAGACGTAAATCACACACACACTTGGATCAAGCAGATGACGGATGTGGAAATAAAGTATAGTCTAGTACTGCAACTACCTCGCAGTGGAGCATGACTTGCACTAAATTGCATTAGCTTAATGCCAAAACGTGTTAGCAGATGAGAGCTGATGGAACAAACCAGGCTGTGTGTGTGTGAAGGAACAATGTTTAACTGTTTTCAACACAATATGGTTTGACCAATTAGAATTGTAATTTCCGTACCACTACTGTTACTTCTCCCACTAGATAAACACAGAGTAACTCACTGGCACCTGTCTCACAGAGCAATCCACCATCCTTTGACTTTGTTCTCTCTCACAATGGATAACCTGTAATTTATCCTCAGCACTTAGCAAGACTAGCAGAGTAACATGAGAACATGTGAAGAATCACACAGTGTTTTCTTTGGCCAAGTTCATTGGACTTGAATGGAAGGAATGGCTTCCCTTTCAGTGGAGGTGAGCCCTGTTTCCTTGGGCTCAGGGGGTACAACCGCAGAGAGGATCAGATGTCAGAGCAATTCTGGGCTGAGCATAGGAGCATCATACCAGGGTTGAGATTGGTTTTGGGGAGGTGGTTGAGCTGTTATAAATGGGCTGTCTGTTAAAAGGTTTTTACACTGACTTACCATTGTGCATTTATGTACCAAAAGGTGCTGGAGTTCTAGCATCCAGTTGAATCACATTTTAGAAAGAAAACCTGTTTGAATTCTATGACTTTTATACCAATGCTGCCATCTACAGGCGATGAGAGTAAATGCATGCATGACACCACTACTAGAGTTTTCACATGTGAGATTCACCTGAATCTCAGAAGTCCGAAGAACCAATCACACACGTCTTTCAGAGACAGACAGGTCGAGTGGCGAATGAGGTGACCCCTCCCCTCATTATAAGAAGCCACACGCCCACCCTCTGGTCATTCTCACCTCTCTTCCTCACGAAGAGCACTTCTCTAAGTTCTCCTCAGCAGGACTTGAGCCATGTTTCTTGCTTAATTGTTCGCAGGTTTCTTGCTAAACTGTTCACATGTGTGCCGCTAGATCATAACTCCGAGTGCAGGTTGTTCAGCTCTCGTCTTCGGTGCCGGGTGACTTTACTGAATGTAAAGTTTTTGCTTCGGGTAAGAATGAGCTTTTCTGCTTTTTCTTCCCTTAGTCTCCTGTCGTAACTAGCGTCACACGGCTAGCTAGTGAGACTTCAAGGCTTAGCTAACCTGGCTTGTTTGCCTCAAAGCTGGCTATCCTACCGACTAGCTACTAGTTTGCTATCTCGTTTAGCTCAACCCAATACCGTGCCGCATTGACTAGACATACCGTCCTAGCTATACTGCTTATCTGTCGAGAGACACGCTTTTGTTAGTGCTTTGTTAGTCTTCCAACTATCTTCCTTTGGCTAACAGTGTGCTGCTAGCTAGGCTACTAGCCCACGAGGTGAATGCTAGCTATGTTCATATTGTTAAAGGATTATCTTACTCCTGCTAGCACCGTGCTAACTAGCTAGGCTATTAGACCACGTGGAGGCCGCTAGTTAAGTTTCACTTTGTTCTCGGAGAGATGTTTTTTTGGAGCCATGGAGCCTGCTAGCCTGGCCCAAGGCGTACCGAGCAAGGCGATGGCCCCTGCCCTAGCACCACAAGCGGCATTCTACGACTCCGAGTCATGTGTCCATGACTCGGAGGAAAGACTTTCCTGCTAACACCCTCCGTTGAAGAGTGTGCAGAGCATCCCAGCTTGATCAGTCTCCTACACTGCCTTCAAGCAGGGAAACTACCTCACAGACCCAGCCCACATGGGCCGACGTCTTGGACGGCTACCCCGAGGACCTTCACCCACTCTTCCAGGGCTTGGCCCTGGAGGAGGTTGAAGGGAACCTTGTCGTCGACGAGTACAATGGCGAGGGCATGACTGACCTCCTCAAGGCACAGAAGAGGAAGAGGACATGGAGGCGCAAACCCTTACATTTAGGCCCTCTTCCACCCTTAGCAGGGCATTGATGGCAGATGACAGATATTTGCCCATCGGCATCTTCAAAATGGGCAGTGGCCTGACTCAACATTGAGTGGCCAGTTGGGGGTGGCAGCGCAGAGAGAGACTGGTATGAATGGAGGAAACTGCCCTCTCGCACCGTCCCAGGCAAGCCAAACGTAATTGGGACAAACCCTTGACAGGCAATGTCCAAACCAGACTTTTTGCCAACATGAATGTCAAGAACATAGCGGATCTGGGCCTTGGCAAGCCACCGTTGATCGAGCCGTCACTGGCAAACCACCTCAACCCCAGTGCCTCGTCACTGACAGGCACTTCCCTCCCTGATAAGACGGACCACATTTCCACATCCATCTACCAAAAAGTCTACATGTCTACCGCATGTTAATTATGGTCGGTGAATGTTATGTCCATACTGTTGGCCTACCAATCCGATTTGATGCTGGAGATGCATAGTCTCCTAGCCATTGGCAAGTGTAACCCAGAAGACCTTTGAGGACTGTGGTGTCACAGACATCAACCTCCAGAGGCGACATTCAAGACTGTGGCCGTGCCATGAGCCTTGCATTGGTGGGGGAGAGAGCCCTGTGGCTCAACTTGTCCAGCCTGTCGGACAGAGAGAAAGCAGGTTTCCTTGACGCTCCTGTCGAGCTGAAGAAACTGTTTTGACCGGCTGTCAACGCAATGCATCAGAAATGTGAACTTTAAAAAAAGGAGGGCCTTCAACTTCTGCCTTGGGAAATTCGCTGCACCATCGGGAAGAGGCACATCTGTGCTGCTCGAACCCTTCCCTTTGTTCAGCGACCCATTCCCATGTGTTTGCTCTTAAGGAAGACTGAGGGAACCCACTTTAACATTTACTGAAGGAAAATGGTTTCAATCTAATTGTGAGTGTGTGCCTTTGTTTGTACCAGAATGTTAATGACACCAACCTCGCCATCCCAAACACCGTCAACTCTCACTCTGCCTTCACCTGTCAGTCATCCACTGGTCCCTGGGCTGAGGAACACAGTCCTGTCAGAGGGACTTCTACTAGCCCTCAAAGAAAGCCCCCCCTCCTCCCCTAACAAAATAAGTCAAATTTAAGAAAGTCGGCCCTACTTTGCAGATCACTCAGTAGATACCTGATTGTCACTCTGAGAGTCGCAGCCTAATCCTATTGTGTCCTCTACAGGATTACTCTCTGTGATCCATCTCTCCCTGTGGCTGCGCGCGGGAGAAAGGCCAGATTAAGGGGATTAGTTTGTATCCTCCTTACTTGTCAAGTCGGGATGTAAAGAACCATTGACTTCTGGGATCTGAATGAGAGAAGTGCCTAAAAAAGAGGCAATGAAAGGCAGTGAACAAGAAAAATTCTTGAAAGAACAATGTGATTTGTTTCCTTTTGTTCCCTTTAACTGGGCTGAAAGGTTCAAAGAGCTTCCCCTGAGGAGATGGATAGCGAGAGAGAGCGAGCGAGAGAGAGGAAAGGAAAGATGGAGGGAATGAGAGACAGAGGGAACCAAGGCGGGTTCCAAGGAAAAGGGAGTGTAAGAGAGATGAAGGAAGGGAGGGGGAGATTTCTATAACAAACATGTAGGCCTATCTTGTTTTTTTGTATCAGTAAAGTTTTCTCTTTCATCTCGGCTTCTCTGCACACAATATAGCAAAGACCTTTGGGGACCGGGGTGAAAATGCACAAAAATTAAATAATTTAACTCAGTTTAACCGGTTTTAATTAAGTAAATTAACAGCTGTGAAAACTACCTAACGTTTCTAATAAGATTTCAGTTTGTCTTGGATACATATTTTATGTGGTTGAAATAGGCTACTACAGTGCCTTGCGAAAGTATTCGGCCCCCTTGAACTTTGCGACCTTTTGCCACATTTCAGGCTTCAAACATAAAGATATAAAACTGTATTTTTTTGTGAAGAATCAACAACAAGTGGGACACAATCATGATGTGGAACGACATTTATTGGATATTTCAAACTTTTTTAACAAATAAAAAACTGAAAAATTGGGCATGCAAAATTATTCAGCCCCTTTACTTTCAGTGCAGCAAACTCTCTCCAGAAGTTCAGTGAGGATCTCTGAATGATCCAATGTTGACCTAAATGACTAATGATGATAAATACAATCCACCTGTGTGTAATCAAGTCTCCGTATAAATGCACCTGTACTGTGATAGTCTAAGAGGTCCGATAAAAGCGCAGAGAGCATCATGAAGAACAAGGAACACACCAGGCAGGTCCGAGATACTGTTGTGAAGAAGTTTAAAGCCGGATTTGGATACAAAAAGATTTCCCAAGCTTTAAACATCCCAAGGAGCACTGCAAGCGATAATATTGAAATGGAAGGAGTATCAGACCACTGCAAATCTACCAAGACCTGGCCGTCCCTCTAAACTTTCAGCTCTTACAAGGAGAAGACTGATCAGAGATGCAGCCAAGAGGCCCTTGATCACTCTGGATGAACTGCAGAGATCTACAGCTGAGGTGGGAGACTCTGTCCATAGGACAACAATCAGTCGTATATTGCACAAATCTGGCCTTTATGGAAGAGTGGCAAGAAGAAAGCCATTTCTTAAAGATATCCATAAAAAGTGTCATTTAAAGTTTGCCACAAGCCACCTGGGAGACACACCAAACATGTGGAAGAAGGTGCTCTGGTCAGATGAAACCAAAATTGAACTTTTTGGCAACAATGCAAAACGTTATGTTTGGCGTAAAAGCAACACAGCTCATCACCCTGACCACACCATCCCCACTGTCAAACTTGGTGGTGGCAGCATCATGGTTTGGGCCTGCTTTTCTTCAGCAGGGACAGGGAAGATGGTTAAAATTGATGGGAAGATGGATGGAGCCAAATACAGGACCATTCTGGAAGAAAACCTGATGGAGTCTGCAAAAGACCTGAGACTGGGACGGAGATTTGTCTTCCAACAAGACAATGATCCAAAACATAAAGCAAAATCTACAATGGAATGGTTCAAAAATAAACATATCCAGGTGTTAGAATGGCCAAGTCAAAGTCCAGACCTGAATCCAATCGAGAATCTGTGGAAAGAACTGAAAACTGCTGTTCACAAATGCTCTCCATCCAACCTCACTGAGCTCGAGATGTTTTGCAAGGAGGAATGGGAAAGAATCTCAGTCTCTCGATGTGCAAAACTGATGGAGACATACTCCAAGTGACTTACAGCTGTAATCACAGCAAAAGGTGGCGCTACAAAGTATTAACTTAAGGGGGCTGAATAATTTTGCACGCCCAATTTTTCAGTTTTTGATTTGTTAAATTTTTTAAAAATATCCAATAAATGTCGTTCCACTTCATGATTGTGTCCCACTTGTTGTTGATTCTTCACAAAAAATACAGTTTTATATCTTTATGTTTAAAGCCTGAAATGTGGCAAAAGGTTGCAAAGTTCAAGGGGGCCGAATACTTTCGCAAGGCACTGTATCAACTTTTATGATGGTGATAAAGATAGCACCTTTACAGACGGTCCTTCCACTCCTATTCCAGTGTTAAAATGTACATTTGGTGTAGCATTTTACTGCAAGAAATGCTTCATTCTGCAGGAGTTAACATTATATTAGGCAATGTGAATGGTTATAGACCTACAGTCAATGTCCAGATTTCAGGCTACTATTCTATTTAACCCAGTAGCCTAGATAGTTCCCTTGATGTGTCAATTCCCTGTCTTGTGACTGTCTAATTTGTATAGCACCTCACAATCCTCACAAATAACATGGCTGGCACTGCATCGTGATTCGTGTACCGTTCTTTCAATCAATATCCAAATTTAAACAACAAAGACGGACAACAATTTCGACTGCATTAATTCATTTTTCTAATGTTGTTCACAAGATTGAATGAATGAACAGAGGCAGTGTGGGTGTGGAGAGGAGGGGATGCAACAGAATACCTGTGCTGCCATGTGACTATCTAACATTACCTGGCCATCGCTCCAGCTAGCTAGCTTTCGCCAGGTTGGTTATAGTAAGGGCCACCAACAAGTAATGTTAGTTAGTTAGCTAACCAGCTAGCTGCCTTCCTTTAATGCTTGGTGGCTTTACTGACCGACAAGAGAGGGAGCTTATATTAAAAGCCCCCAAGCATCGAGCTAAAGGATAAAGCTAGCTTGCTATCATATCAAACAGGTGTTCTACTACCGGTACGGGGCACGGAACCTCCCCGATCCTTCACGACTGGAATACCGACATAATCTGCCCAAGGATCCCAACAAGCCCCTCAGGCACGATTTCCCCTGAAGGCCCATTCTGCTAACCGCGGCCTGCTAGCTATCTATAGCATATTGGACTGTTGGCTGATCCATCGGCCAGTTTCTTGTACAACTAAACCCATTTTGCAAATTGGACTTGGACCCCTCTGCTACTTGGAACCATACTAATTCCACGACTGGTCTATCGACGTCACCACACGAGGAGACAAAAACAGACTTTCCCCCATCGCGATGTCCCTCTAAGGCCCTTATGCTAGCTTGCTAGCCCCGGCCTGCTAACTGCTAGCTTGCTAGTCCCGGCCTGCTAACTGTCTGAATCGCCATGTCCCCAGCCAGCACAACCACTCACTGGACCCATACGATCACTTGGCTACGCATGCCTCTCCCTAATATCAATATGCCTTGTCTATTACTGTCCTGGTTAGTGATTACTGTCTTATTTCACTGTAGAACCTCTAGCCCTGCTCAATGTGCATTGGTTTCATGCATGTTAACATTAGAAGCCTACTCCCTAAGTTCGCTTTATTCACTGTTTTAGCACATTCTTCCAACCTGGATGTCTTAGCCGTATCTGAATCCTAGCTTAGGAAAACCACCAAAAACCCTGAAATTTCCATCCCTAACTATAACATTTTCTGCCAAGATAGAACTGCCAAAGGGGGCGGTGTTGCAATCTACTGCAGCGATAGCCTGAAGAGTTCTGTCTTACTATCCAGGTCTGTACCAAAACAATTTGAGCTTCTACTTCTAAAAACTCACCTTTCCAGAAACAATTCTCTCACTGTTGCCGCTTGCTATAGACCACCCTCTGCCCCCAGCTGTGCCCTGGACAACATATGTGAATTGATTGCCACCCATCTATCGTCTGAGCTCATGCTGCTAGGTGACCTAAGCTGGGACATGCTTAACACCCCGGTCATCCTACAATCTAAGCTTGATGCCCTCAATCTCACACAATTATCAATGAACCTACCAGTTACAACCCCAAATCCGTAAACACGGGCACCCTCATAGATATCAACCTAACTAACTCGCCCTCCAAATACACCTCTGCTGTTTTCAACCAAGATCTCAGCGATCACTGCCTCATTGTCAGCATCCGTAATGGGTCTGCGGTCAAACGACCACCCCTCATCACTGAAAGCGAACAGGCCTTTCTAATCGACCTGGCCGGGGTATCCTGGAATGACATTGACCTCATCCTGTCAGTAGAGGATGCCTGGTTATTCTTTAAAAGTGCCTTCCTCAACATCTTAAATAAGCATGATATGCAACTTTTCAGGGAAGTTAGGACCAATATACACAGGCAGTTAGGAAAGGTCAGGCTAGCTTTTTCAAACAGAAATTTGCATCCTGTAGTACAAACTCCAAAAAGTTCTGGGAAACTGTAAAGTCCATGGAGAATAAGAGCACCTCCTCCCAGCTGCCCACTGCACTCAGGCTAGGAAACAATGTCACTACGGATAAATCTACAATAATTGAGAATTTCAATAAGCATTTTTCTACGGCTGGCCATGCTTTCCACCTGGCTACCCCTACCCCAGTCAACAGACCTGCGCTCCCCACAGCAACTCGCCCAAACCTCCCCTACTTCTCCTTCACCCAAATCCAGATAGCTGATGTTCTGAAAGAGCTGCAGAATCTGGACCCCTACAAATCAGCCGGCCTAGACAATCTGGACCCTCTCTTTCTAAAATGATCTGCCGACATTATTGCAACCCATATTACTAGCCTGTTCAACCTCTCTTTCGTATCATCTGAGATTCCCATAGATTGGAAAGCTGCCGCGGTCATCCTCCTTTTCAAAGTGGGAGACACTCTAGACCCAAACGTCCACAGACCTATATCTATTCTACCCTGCCTTTCTAATGTCTTTGAAAGCCAAGTTAACAAACAGATTACCGACCATTTCGAATCTCACCGTACCTTCTCCGCTACACAATCTGGTTTCAGAGCTGGTCATGGGTGCACCTCAGCCACGCTCAAGGTCCTAAACAATATCATAACCACCATCGATAAGAGACATTACTGTGCAGCCATATTCATCGGCCTGGCTAAGGCTTTCGACTCTGTCAATCACAACATTCTTATTGGCAGACTCAACAGCCTTGGTTTCTCAAATGATTGCCTCGCTTGGTTCACCAACTACTTCTCCGATAGAGTTCAGTGTGTCAAATCGGAGGGCCTGTTGTCAGGACCTCTGGCAGATTCTATGGGAGTGCCACAGGGTTGAATTCTCGGGCCGACTCTATTCTCTGTATACATCAATGATGTCGCTCTCGCTGCTGGTGATTCTTTGATCCACCTCCACGCGGATGACACCATTCTGTATACCTCTGGCCCTTCGTTGGACACTGTTAACTAACCTCCAGATGAGCTTCAATGCCAAACAACTATCCTTCCATGACCTCCAACTGCTCTTAAATGCAAGTATAACGAAATGCATGCTCTTCAACCGATCCCTGCCCGCACCTGCCCGCCCGTCCAGCATCACTACTCTGGACGGTTCTGACTTAGAATATGTGGACAACTACAAATACCTAGGTGTCTGGTTAGACTGTAAACTCTCCTTCCATTAAACATCTCCAATCCAAAATGAAATCTAGAATCGGTTTCCTATTTCGCAACAAAGCATCCTTCACTCATGCTGCCAAACATACCTCTGTAAAACTGACCATCCTACCGATCCTCGACTTTGGCGATGTCATTTACAAAATAGCCTCCAACGCTCTACTCAACAAAATGGATGCAGTCTATCACAGTGCCATCCGTTTTGTCACTAAAACCCCATATACTACCCACCACTGCGACCTGTATGGTCTCGTTGGCTGGCCCTCTCTTCATACTCGTCGCCAAACCCATTGGCTCCAGGTCATCTACAAGTCTCTGCTAGGTAAAGCCCGGCCTTATCTCAGCTCACTGGTCACCATAGCAGCACCCACCCGTAGCAAGCGCTCCAGCAGGTATATCTCACTGGTCACCCCCAAAGCCAATTATTCCTTTGGTCGCCTCTCCTTCCAGTTCTCTGCTGCCAATGACTGGAACGAACTGCAAAAACTCTGAAGCTGGAGACTCTTACCTCTCTCACTAGCTTTAAGCACCAGCTGTAAGAGCAGCTCACAGATCTCTGCACCTGTACATAGCTCATCTGTAAATAGCCCATCCAATCTACCTCATCCCCATACGGTATTTATTTATTTATTTATTTATCTTGCTCCTTTGCACCCCAGTATCTCGTCTTGGACATTCATCTTCTGCACATCCTACCATTCCAGTGTTTAATTGCTATATTGTAATTAATTTGCCACCATAGCCTATTTATTGCTTTACCTCTCTGATGCTACCTCATTTGCACATGCTGTATACAGAGTTTTCTATTGTATTATTCATTGTATGTTTGTTTATTCCATGTGTAACTCTGTGTTGTTGTATGTGTCGAACTGCTTTGCTTTATCTTGGCCAGGTCGCAGTTGCAAATGAGAACTTGTTCTCAACTAGCCTACCTGGTTAAATAAAGGTGTAATAAAAATACAAATGTTTGGGGAGTCTCCCACACGCCTTTTGGCGAACACCAAACGTGTTGCTTATTTTTTTCTTTAAGCAATGGATTTTTTCTTGCCACTCTTCCGCGAAGTGGATTAAATTGGTCCTATGGACAGATACTCCAATCTCCACTGTGGAGCTTTGCAGCTCCTTCAGGGTTGTCTTTGGTCTCTTTGTTGCCTCTCTGATCAATGCCCTCCTTGCCTGGTCTGTGAGTTTTGGTGGGCGGCCCTCTCTTGGCAGGTTTGTTGTGGTGCCATATTGTTTATATATTTTTAAATAATGGATTTAATGGTGCTCCGTGGGATGTTCAAAGTTTCAAGATATTTTTGTATAATCCAACCCTGATCTGTACTTCACAACTTTGTCCCTGACCTGTTTGGCGAGCTCCTTGCTCTTCATAGTGCCGCTTGCTTGGTGATGCCCTTGCTTAGTGGTGTTGCAGACTCTTGGGCCTTTCAGAACAGGTGTGTGTATATATATATATATATATATACTGAGATCATGTGACAGATCATGTGACACTTAGATTGCACAGAGATGAACTTTATTTAACGAATTATGTGACTTCTGAAGGTAATTGGGGGTGAATACATATGCGCGCACCAATTTTCCGTTTTTTATTTTTGAGAATATTTTTAAACAAGTTATTTTTTTCACTTCACCAATTTTTATTATTTTGTGTATGTCCGTTACATGAAATCCAAATAAAAATATATCTAAATTCCAGGTTGTAATGCAACAAAATGGGAAAACGCCAAGGGGGTGAATACTTTCGCAAGGCACTGTAACTATGCTAAATCTGAATGATTAATATTGGGTGATCTTAACCTGGATTGGTGATGCCAGTATCAGATAGACTGAAAGATATTTGTGCTGAGCTACATATATATAACTCAACTTAATACACCCTGAAAAATATTTTGGAAATCATTCTAACAAACGCACCTCACAAGTATACAGCCAGTGGAATCTTTGCAAACGAGCTTAGTGACCATTGTCCTGTTGCCTGCATTGGAGATACTAAGCTACCAAAATCATATCCAAACATTATTACAAAGAGGAATTTCAAAATTTTCAATGAGCAACATTTCCTGTCTGACCTGTGGTTGTAGGAATGTTGTATGTGTCCTCTATCAGACCCTTAAATAATTGACCTCTCTGTTTAACTCTGTTGCAGATAAGCATGCCCCATACAAGAGATTAAGGGTAAAAGACAGATCTAACCCATGGTTCACACATGAATTCCCTGAAAGATTTCATGAAAGAAACTTAATTGACTGATTCTCCCTCTGACGTGCAGTCCTTCAAACGTTTGAGAAATAGCTGTCTTACACTGGTTAGAAAAGAAAACTCAACATACTTCTTGAATTGTGTATCTGAGTGGAGAAATCCAGCAAAATTCTGGAAAAGGGTCAAATCTTTGGAGATAAAAAAAACACCAGTCTGGTTTTAGAACTGGACATAGCACCGTTTCAGCGGCTACAATTATCTTAAATTCTATATTAAATAGCTTAGATCACCCTTTTTTAAAGTATGGGTCGAGACCCAAAGTGGGTCGTGGACCTGTTAATGGTGGGTCGCAACGTGTCAGAGTAAATGTATAATTATATAATTGATTACTGGAATTGATTTGGCCAAGTGCAACTGTGCTCACTGTTCAGTGCGCTCTCTGCTTAGCAGCGGTCTCTGCTCCGTTTGGCAGCAGCACAAGTGGGAGAAGCCCGTGTGCTTCGGGGTTTACAGGATCTTTTTTTTCTGCAGTTTTATTGAAAATCACTCCTTGATCCACACGCTGCAGCGCTGTCGTTCAGCAACAGATGATGCACTGTCAGCCACTGACATTCCCACTCGCCATCTCTCACCACTGTCATCAGATGGACTCAAGCTAGCCACTAGTTTTGCCTGAGCTCAGTCGTCATGAAACGCAAATACAGAGATGAGTTTCTCTCTCTTGGTTTCATACAAACTTTGAGAAATAATGAGGAGCACCCACAATGTGTTTTGTGCTGGGAAGCGCTTAGTAATGAGTCTCTCCAATATGGAAAAATGTATAAAACGACACGTCCTGTCCAAACATCCACAGCATGAGGGTAAACCCAGGGAGTTCTTTCAGAATTGAAGAATGCTTCAGGAAACAGTGCTTCGACAGTGGAAAAGTAAGTAAGCAGAAATAACGGAGTACTATCTTTCATACTATAGTTAGCTAACACACTTTTGTACATCATGCTGTAACATACAATTTATCTTATTTTAGCGCCCCCAAAAAATGTAATACTTCCAGGTCAACTGTAATATGAATACCCTTGTAAAGCACAATTTCTCCCCTTTCCTGCAAAATCAATGACGAGACCTTGATGCTGCCCGTCTTTGCATGATTGAAAAAGCTTCCGACTAACTTTGCAGTTAAAGTATAAAAACATGAGATCCCAACACCGTTCCCAGGATTGGTTAACTCTTGAAAGTCCTTGGCTCTTCACCGAACTAGGTAAATCCATTTTTAGTTTTAACGCTCCACATTTGTGACTCTTGTCAGGAAACTAAGTATATTTGCCATGAACTTGTAAATAATGATATTGTTGTGAGTTTATTTTTCTCCGTTGCATCTTTTTAAAAATGAGGGGTGGGGAAGAGAAACCTACTGAGTGATAAGGAAAGGGGGAGATAAGCCATGTGGGGAAACAGCTTTTTCACACGATCTGTCCAAATGACCTCTAAAATGTAAATAAAACACTATAAAGAGTTATATAATGTGTCTTTACATACCTATTTGAAGGTTTGTGTCAAATTTGAATATGGTTTTTAGGGTGGTGCTTAAGTGATCTTCAGAAGTAAACAGCGGCTTTTGAGAGTCAAGTTGGCTTGCAGTGATGATGCAAAAAATGAATGCATTATGTTGTACAATTGACTTGGTATACCCCCTTACCCTGTCCCTGTCCCTTTCCTGTTTTTAATGTGCGAGAGGAGCACTACACCTGGTGGAGAGAGGCTGTACAGCACAGAATGAGTTGCATTATGCGTGCTGTACGTCATGACACGTCACAATTTAACGTACAGCATCAGAGGGGTCCATTTTTTGAAACTTTTCTCTAATACTAGAGGGCTATTACCATGTCAATCAACGCTTGAATAGAAACGTAGTTCACACCCCAGATTTTGAAGCCAACACATTCGCTACAGTCCCAATTAGTTTTCATTGCAGCCTCGTTTGAATGCCACAGTTGCGCGAAATTTGTACGGAATGAGGTCAGTCAACAGTAGTATATGTGAGTTTCTCTTTCAAACAATCACCTGGCCTTGTACACAGTTAACAGCTAATGTTAGCCAAAGAAAGCTATCAAGCTACTAATAGTGCAACCCTAAGTAACAGTACAGATGAAGATGAAAAATGATCTAGGTTGGAACTGTTGCTGTTAAAATACAATAATAATAACTGGAATATACTGATTGAAGCAAGATGCTTTTTGAGGCAAACGCACTCACACAGTTCTGGGTTGTTCATCTAAAGCAGGAAGCGGTCTCCTGCCTGACTGAGAAAGCAGTAGATGTTCTCATCCAGTTTGGCACCACATACCTATGTGAGTCATGGTTCTCAACTCTGACATACTTATTAAAAACAAGTACAGAAATAGACTCAATGTTGAGCATGACCTATGTGTTGCACTGAGTCCAGAATAGACATGTTGTTGAATACTTCAACCTGCGTGATTCCAGTTCTGAATAAACAAATAGTTATTGTATTTTAACAGCAACAGTTCAAGATTTGACTTTTTTTCAATAATACTTCCAACAGTAAGATGTGCAGTAGGCCTGATTATTTTTTTTAAATCTGTACTATTACTTAGGGTTGCATTATCAAAAAGCCTGTGTGTGTTCTGTCATTCATCTGTGTGATGTGATCAATCAGTTTATTCCAGGTCAGAATGAAATTATTTATTGTATTTTAACAGCAACAGTTCCAACCTATACAGATATGTAAAAGTGCTTTTAATGGGGAAAAATTAACATGAATACTTGTTTATATGAAAATTTAATTCCATAGTTCTTTATTTTGGTCTATATTGCAGTTGTTTTAGGCATAAGGGTAATGAAATGTACCAATATTTATGTATAGTTGCATTTTTTCATAAGCTTGGGTCCCAGGAAAACACAGAATTTCTCATTTGGGTCCCAGGCTGAAAGTTTAAGAACCCCTGGCTTAGATCATAGGAATCACAGTGCTGACATATTTATAGACCCATCCAAGGCTTTTGATACCATCCCCTACTCATTCAAAGGTTGTCTAAAATAGGAAACTATCTGTCAGTAAGGCCAATATGTGCTTTCTGATGTTGTCTCGATATTACTAAAGGTGTCCCGCAGGGGTCGATTTTGGGACCTGTCTTCTTTACTATTTATATAAATAATATCACAAAGAACTATATGCAAAAACATGTAACATTCATCTGTATGCAGAAGACCCTGTTATGTACCCTATTCTACAGCTGACCAGGCTATGTTGAAGCTGCAATCTGATTTTGTTGCCATGCAGAAAGTACTTGTTGATTTAAAATTAGTATTTAATGCGGAAAAAACTACACGTATGCTGTTTTCTAATTCTCGTAGAAATATTTCAGATGGCTTACACATTTATGCATGGGATGTTTCTTTCATTGAGCAGGTTCCCGCCTATAAATATCCCATCTATAAATAATGCCTCTCTCTGAACAGCAGGATGCAGATTGTACAGTCAACATTCCTGCCAGTTCTTGACTATGGTGACACTATTTATCGGAATGCACAACCACTACTCTTGATCCTTTGGATGTCGTCTACCATAGCACCCTTCGCCTTATCACAGGTGTTCGTTTTAATACGCATCACTGCATCCTGTATCAAAAGGTTGGCTGGTCCTCATTAAAGTTCCGTAGATCACTTCATGACTCCTTTTTGTTTACAACGCTCTACTATACAAGCTTCCGACTTACCTAACTTTGCAGTTAAAGTATAAAAACATGAGATCCCAACACCGTTCCCAGGGTTGGTTAACTCTTGAAAGTCCTTGGGTATTCACCGAACTAGGTAAATCCATTTTTAGTTTTAACGCTCCACATTTGTGACTCTTGTCAGGAAACTAGGTATATTTGCCATGAACTTGTAAATAATGATATTGTTGTGAGTTTATTTTTATGTAATAACAAATACAAATTAGCTAAAGTTAAGACGTTGTCAGCTATATGATATGATCGTTATTTGAACTGGCTAGCCAGCTAACTTAGAGTTAGCTAGCTAACAAGCTCGAAACAAACCAAAACATTGTTTAGAAAGTTGATTTTAGTTGCCTGGTTTGCTAGATGGACATATATTCAATATCCTTTTGAGTGGATGGGTTTATTGGTGTTAAAATACACCAGTTATGTTATTTTGGACCACAAGGCTGCTGATGTCATGTAGCCAGTCGTTTTGTGGGTATACTTTTTCATAATGACAATTAGTTTGATGTCGGATGACAATAGAACGTTCATGATGTCACTGCGACAACTGTCTATAGACATAGTTTCAACCAGCCTTAAGTCTTGAAATCTTTGGTTGTTTAGTACACTACTGTATTCACTCAGTATAGCACATGGCCTCACATGTGAATCCTTAAAGAGATGGGTGGGGCGAAGGCTTAAGAGGGTGTGAACGATGCTGAATGGGTGTAGACAAAGAAGAGCTCTCTATTGGGTGTACCAAAATATTCAAGGTCCATTTTCTCAAAAGTGGGGTTAGACGTTTAGAAGCATAACTACTTTCCCATTGTTCCTCAACTGTAGTGTATGATATATAATTTAAGCTCTGAGTCTCTACTTTTATCCAATGTAAAAAACACAATTTCAAATTTTGCGCCAGTCACTCACATTTATGGAATAAAATACATTCATTTGGATTCCCTGGTGCCATTTTGGCAGCTTAAAACCCTTAATGAGTTCACCGAGGTGTGCAATTGTTTTGATTTTCATTTGTTTATGATGCCTGTGATGTTTGTGATGTTCTAATGTAATGTACTTGTTATTGTATATTGTTATTCTGCCTTGTATCTAGTAGTTTAGTTTTTATTTTATGTCCTCAGGGGACCATTGAAAATGAGACCCAGTTCACAACTGGGCTCCCCTGAATAAATACAAGTTTTTAAAAATGTCTAAAGACCTTGGGACTGAACACCTCCCTCTGCAACTGGATCCTGGATGGGCCACCCATAGGTGGTGAGGGTAGACAACAACACATCCGCCACGCTGACCCTCAACTCAGGGGCCCCTCAGGGGTGCGTGCTTAGTCCCTTCCTGTACTCCCTGTTCACCCATGACAATTGCACCGCGCACGACTCCAACACCATCATTAAATTTGCAGGCGACATGATGATGTTAGGAGGAGGAAAACAATCTCTCCCTCAACATGAGCAAGACAAAGGAGCTGATCGTGGACTACAGGAAATGGAGGGCCGAGCATGCCCCCATTCACATCGATGGGTCTGTAGTCACTAAGCTAAGGACCCTGGGACTAAACACCTCCCTCTGCAACTAGATCCTGGACTTCCTGATAGGCCATCCCCAGGTGGTAAGGGTAGGTAACAACACATCCGCAACGCTGATCCTCAACATGGGGGCCCATCAGGGGTGTGTGCTCAGTCCCCTCCTGTACTCCATGTGGACTACAGGAAAAGGAGGACAGAGCATGCCCCCATTCTCATCGACGGGGCTGTTGTGGAGAGGTTCAAGTTCCTTGGCGTCCACATCACCATCAAACTAACATGGTCCAAGAACACCAAGGCAGTCGTGAAGAAGGCACGACAAATCCTATTCCCCCCAGGAGACTGAAAAGATTTGGCATGGGTCCTCAGATGCTCAAAAGGTTTTACAGCTGCACAATTTAGAGCATCCTGACTGGTTGCATCACTGCCTGGTATTGCAACTGCTCGGCCTCCGACCGCAAGGCACTGCAGAGGGTAGTGCGTACGGCCCAGTACATCACTGGGGCCAAGCTTCCTGCCATCCAGGACCTCCATACCTGGTGGTGTCAGAGGAAGGCCATAACAATTGTCAAAGACTCAAGCCACCCTAGTCATAGACTGTTCTCTCTGCTATCGCATGGCAAGCAGTACCGGAGTGCCAAGTCTAGGTCCAACAGGCTTCTAAACAACTTCTACCCGCAAGCCATAAGACTCCTGAACATCTAATCAAATGGCTACCCAGACTATTTGCAGTGCCCCCCTCCCCCTTCTACGCTACTCTGTTATTATCTATGCATAGTCACTTTAATAACTCTACCTACATGTACATATTACCTCAATTACCTCGACACCGGTGCCCCTTCACATTGACTCTGTATCGGTACCCCCTGGAATATAGTCCCGCTATTGTTATTTACTGCTGCTCTTTAATTATTTGTTATTTTTATATCTTACTTTTATTGGTAGGGAATCTGTTTTTATATTTGGTGTGTCATCATAGTGGTCTCTGACTTGTGGTCAGACTCGCTCAGGTGGAACAAACTTAAATTTGCACCTTTTTCAATGCTGATTTGAATGTCATTGATAAAACATAGAGGTGTCAAAGATTTTTTTCCACAAACATCCTTTCTGAATTTAAAAGTATCCTCGAAGTAATCATCTATTTTCTTTCAAAAGTATCTGTATTCTGATTACAATATTTTTTACTGGGATTACAGTTACCATCTTTTGTAATCCGATACTCCCCAACCCCACTTAATATAGTTATTTTATCGATAGGAGTGGCAAAAAAGCTGCTTGTGCATTGATAAGCAAGCAATATCCACAGTCGAAGTACAGATAGAGCTGGAGCTGGAATGTGAAGCTAACTGCAGCTGGCTAGCTTTAGAAAACCTTGAGCAGATCTAGCTTCCTTCGTAGTATACCCCTCGGGTCTGGCCAGCGTGTTTCAGTAATAGCCTATACAGGAGAGAGGGTAATCTAAATTCACGGCTGCTTGGCAGTCGTTGTTGTGATTGCGTGACATCTACTTGTCAAATCTGCAGTTGCGATTTTCGAGGCTGCAATTAAAATTGAGACTACATAGGTCAGACATGGGAGTGTCGGTTAGGGTGTACGTGTGTCTATGTGAGACTGTGAAAGAAGGGGCTTGGGTCTTAAACTGGCCTCTGTTGCCCTGTTTACTTGCATTCCCTGGCACAATATTGGGGGTCTATATCCAGAGGGGTTCTGTTGCATTTAAATCAAGACCTGTTTTGGGTTGCTGCTCACTCTGTGCTGCTGGCTACTCAACTGCAAGTCATTTTGAGTGCACCATACAGCAATGCTGCATTCAACCACTCCAGTGATCCATGTAGTGCAAAAAAAGGAAAAGCTCAACACAAAATTCTTCCTGACTGGCCCTCCTTTGGTCGCCTCCCTCCTCTTCCTCTCTCCTGCATATTTTGTTGGGTTTGTTATCCCAGCCGAGGGCATTGATGAGACCATGGCATTGTTGCTGGAAATTACACAGGTATGCTAGCACAGGGCATTTCCATCTGAAAGGACCCATGAGCACCAACGTGTGAAATTCATAGGAGTATGTCAAATTGGGTGTCAAATGAAAGCTAAGAGTTAATCTTTTTGAGAAATTAAGGGAAATATACATTTTTCAAAAATGTTCTGTCCTAAAAATTGGGAATAAACAAAGGCTTTGATTTCTGGTCAAATAGATGGAAAAGGGGTTTTAGAAAACTACCAGAAAAAGTCTTACAAGGTATTTGAAATCCATCAAAACACAATAATGTTGAAGTAAAGACCCCTGCCAACTAAAATCAACACATGTTTAGTTTTGAAGAAATTATTTGTATTCTGTAAGTTTAAGAAACCTTGGCTTCCTTGTGCCAAAACCAAATATATTTTCTAATTTCTCTCCTTCATGAGGAGGGAGGATAATGGACGTTCACAGAAGTAGCAAGTAATGTTAGACCTACCAATAAGTTAGTGTTTTTGCTGATATCAAGTGTGTTTAGAAATGTTTAAGTGATTAAAAAAGGAATTGAAAAATCAGTAATGAAATTACTGCAATTGAATTGGCTACAATGGCATGTACAGCTCATAACTGTTTTTTTCTCTTTCTGTCATCTGGTGGTCAAAGTAAGACTGAACTGCCTGGACAACCCCTACCTGCCTCTCTGTCTCTCCGCTGCTCTCTTTTTCACAATTATCTCTTTCTCTCCAGCTAATGTCACCTCTCCTGGCTCTTACTGACACCTATCACAACACCTACCAGTCGCCCTCTTTCCATTTAATGTAACAAGCACTTTCACCCACTGAACACCGACCAACACTAGACGTCCATAGACGTTGAAAAGTAGTTGAAATTTTGTCATTCGCCCTGGCCGGATCAAATCTGAACCAATCATAGACGTTTATGTTTCACAAGTTTGGTCAGCACAGTAGAGTACAGTAGAGAAAAAACACACACACACTTTAACACACATACTCTAAAACACACACATTATTCTTTGTAATGTAATATTCTAATGGAGCAATGTAAATTTGTATAATGCTCAATGTTGGACGCCAGGAAGAGTAGATGCTGCCTTGGTAATAGCTAATGGAGATCCTAAAACTAAGTACAGTAACGTCACAATAAAGAAAAGCAGAGAACAGTAAAGTGCAGTACAGCACAGTAGAGTAGAGCACAGTAGAGTATAGTATAAGGTACCGTACTCTACTGTGATGTCCAAACTTGTGACATAGATGTCCATGATTGTTTCAGACTTGGTCTGGTCTGGACCAAACAGATTAGGTCTTGTTTGGAGGCGGAGCTCTTTAAAATAATAGCCAGGATGTAGACTAACTGCCCAACTACCCGGTTTCCGATAGCAATGGCATTTAGGCTTACAATTTTTTGATGATGCATCTTTCCTACAACCTGAAGATAACATGCATTTCCCTCAACACCACACAGAGAGAATGGTCGCCAGTGCGTTGTTGGAGCGTGTGTTGATAGGACCTGAAGAAAGGATCTAACAATTCCTTAACATTAGAATTATTTCACAATACAGACGGTGGATTAGCTCCTGAAGTGATATGACCACTGATGGCTGCAAATATTGAGGTGGCTTATTCTAATGCTTACCCGATTAAAAATGCACTAAATCCCAGCACATCATTGAGCACGTTAGGCTACACATCATGAAATATGTTGAGATAAATTACAGACAGTACTCAACAAGTAGCAAAATAGAACTCAATTGATTGAACATGAAATGTATTTCAATATGATTGATGTTTAGATTTTAATGCTGTGATCTCGGTTTTCATTTGAAGCATATTTTTTTATACGTCGCTTGTTTGTATCAATTGCAAAGACATTGGCAACTTTGTATTCGTAGTCGACTTTGTTCTGCAGTTCTACGTCATACCTTTCAGACCATCAGTACGGTTGAAAGTACGGATTATATCCCTCTCACTCTGCGTAGGTCACAGTGGGAGCACGACCACGCATGGTTTCTTATTTCTTCTCGGAAAATTGGCTTAGCCGTTTTGCGAAAATGTACTGCATCTTCCCAAGTCCCGTTAGGGTAAGCTTAACTCTATGCGAGTTGTGTGTACTGTCAGTCTGTCACCAACAGCCTGTGGGTCACAGTGCAAGATTCGCCCTCCAAGGCTGTGTGACAGCCCTCCCCTACCTATCCCTTTTACTGGAGGATGTCGGGCTTCCTTGTCTTGTACTGACTTAGCCCAACAGCTAGCGTATGTATTGGCCACCGTACTCCGGTGCTAACCTTGTCAAGATATCCCCCACTGCTGCGCTCGTTATAGAGGCCACCGGGCACTAGTTGTCCTTCAACTACTTAAACCTCGAACTGTTCACTTCCCTACATAACCACATCCAGGAAGGTTGTTAGCCTAGCCAGCTATAAAACATGAGATTCGCATAGCCGTATTCTGAGGTCATGACAACGATGATGAAACTGATCCACATTTTGAGAGCATCATCATCCCTACAACACCACCTTCTACGAGTCCAATGCCAGTTTTGATGACTTACGACTGCAAAACAATGTCAGATGGCTCAGCAAAGACACGGTTTTGGAATGCATTCAGGAGGAAATCAAAGCTTATTAGAGCAAAAGAGTGACATTGGCAACTCCGTTTTCTGAGTTTTGGAAACATTTTTGACAGACATTACATCACACCTTAATCAACTGAATGTTAAGCTGCGGGGATGGGAAAACACAGTGTGTGATTTGATAACAGCAGTTCGGACTTTCCAGAAGAAATTTGAGTTTTTCAAAAATGATCTCCAGGGAGAACTTGTCCACTTCCCCTATCTTCTGATGAAAACACAGGAAGACAAAGATGTTCCCAACAATGTTGATTTCATCCTGAAGCTGATGGATAACTTCACGGCTCGCTTTGATGACTTCAGTGTTGGAAAAGAAGTGCTTCTGCTCATCCAGAACCCCATCTTGGTCACAAATGTTACAAAGTTGTCAGAAGAAGCAAAATAGATCTTCAGATGGATAGATGTTGCATCACAGCAAATGGAGTTGATTGAGCTGCAAGAAAAGGTGTCTTTAAAGGAGCAGGCTGGTGATTGTGACCCTGTCACTTTCTGGGGAAATATGGTACCTGCAGCTGATGTCCCTGTTCTCAAGAAACGGGCACTATACATCCTGACCATGTTTGGCTCCACATACAGCGGTGAATCCGTCTACTCCACAATGAACTTTATTAAAAACAAATACCCCACCAGGTTCACCAATGAACACCTGCACCAGTGTCTCAGAGTTGCTCACACACCATTTGTTCCGAAGTTCACAGCATTGGCAGGAGACAGTGTTCTTGGGCTGAGTGGGAGAAAACAAGGATGTCATCGAGGTAGACGAAAACGAACCGGTTCAACATGTCGTGGAGAACGTCATTAACCAGGGCCTGGAACACAGCAGGGGCGTTGGTAAGTGCAAATGGCATGACCAGGTATTTGTAGTGGCCATAGGCCACGTTGAAGGCAGTCTTCCACTAGTCCCCTGCCCGTATCCGCTCCAGATGGTAGGCGTTCCGCAGGTCCAACTTGGAGAAAACGGTGGCGACCAGGGTGGCTCGAAGGCCAAGGCGATGAGTGGTAGCGGGTAGAAGTTCTTCACCGTGATGTCATTGAAGCCCCGGTAGTCAATGCACTGGCGCAGGGTTTTGTCCTTCGCCGGAAGGGGAGGCAGAAGGACGGATACACCCTGCAGCTAGGGAGTCCTCGATGTAGGTCTCAATTGCCTTGGTCTCCGGACGCGACAGAGAGTACAGTCGTCCCCGGGGCAGTGTGGTGCCTGGGAGAAGGTCGATCCCAGCATCATAGGGTTGGTGAAGAGGAAGTGAAGTGGCTAGGGCCTTACTGAAAACCTCCCGTAGGTCCTGGCACTCCGCAGGAATGGCGGAGAGATCCAGGGCAACTTCTGATCCCACAGGAAGACATCCCGGGGCAGGCTGCGCTGACTTCAGACAATGGGCGTGGCAGAACGGTCTCCAGCCCATAATGGCACCAGCAGTCCAGTCTGAGGGGATTGTGCCGCTGGAGCCAAGAGAATCTCAATACCACGGGAAGCTGAGGAGACTTAATCAGCATAAATTGGAACCTCGCTGTGGTTCCCTGACACTCGTAGGTTGATAGAAGTGGTATTGTGAGTGACCCGGCCTACAAAGCGCCTGTCCAGCGCTCTAATGTCCATGGGAATGGAGAGGGGCTGAGTGGGGATGCCCAGCCCTGATGGCAGGGTAGCGTCCAAAAAAACTCTAATCATCCCCAGAGTCAATGAGTACCCAGAGAGATTTCGACTGGTTCCCCCACAGCAGGATAGCATGGAAAGGGATGTGAGTAAGGGGAGAGGAAAAGTTCTGTATGGCCCACCAGAGTACTCGCCCTTTCTTGATGAGCCTGGGTTTTTAATTGGCAGATAGCTAAGAAATGTCCTGTAGCGCCACAATATAGACAGCTCTGGGTATGGAGTCAGCTTAAGTGCTCAGCCGGAGTCAATCTAGCACTACCCAGGTGCATGGACACCGAAGGAGGCGAGTCAGCAGCCCTCTGTAATTCACGAGAGAACTTGGGTGACGTTGGGTTCACTTGGACATGTAGACTTCAGAGGTCTCCGGGATTCCTCGGAGGCGAGGTGGGAATCAAGGGCGAACGAGGGCAAAAGGGCACAGATTCCCTTTCCTTCCTACGTTCTCGATGCCGCCCATTAATCCGGATGGTCAAGGCTATGATGGAGTCAAGGTCCATGGGCAGCTCCCGGGCTGCAAGCTAATCTTTGATCACCTCCGATAATCCGTGAAGGAACATGCCAAACATTGCTTCTGTGCTCCAGGCACTCTCAGCCGCCAATGTGCGAAAAATCCACCGTGTAGTTTGCCACACTACGGGAGTCTTGACGTAGCTGGTAGGGATGCAATGGTGCGCACCCTATGGTTCAATACTCACACGTGACCGCAGAATTACGATATGCCTGTCATTTTCCTATAATTTCCAAAAGTTGCTTATTGCACTGCAGACGACACGCACGTTGTATATTCAGATCCACAGAACTAGACACGCACCTTGTGAACAGGCAAGGCAGACAACTGCTTGGGGCCCCAGGCCGTTAGTGGGCTCTAGAGGGCTGACAAACTTTACTCCACAGCAATGTCTCAAAATGTGGCAACCGCAGTGACCGCAACCCCCTCCACCTTAAACAACCAATGGATGATTTGCAATGACATCTCAGAAGGAAACCTCCCTAAAGGGGGCCCCATGAAGAGAGGGGAAACTCTCACCTCCAATGTGACAATGGCGAGCACTAGCGAGACAGAGAGAAGCATATTTGAAGAGGCACCTGCGCCTTTCAAATCTGCTGTGTGGGAACATTTTGGATTCAACGTTCAATACGATGACGAGGTTAAGAAGACCGTAAACAAAAGAAAGTACAGTCTGCAAGCATTGCTTTGTTACTGTCGGCTACTCGAGTGGAAACACTTCTAACATGTTGTGTCATTTACTCGCCATCACCCAGCCGTATCCCTTGCAGGTGGACCTAGTGCAAGGAGAGTCCACTTGTTAGCGAAAACACAACAATCTCTCACTGCTGCCTTCCAACAATAATTTAACCGAGTTACAATGTCCCCCCCCCACCCACATTTCAGCAGAAAAGTAATTCCCAAACACTATGAAACATTACAGAGAGAAATTGAAAACGAATTGACACAGACATCCTATCGAGCTCTCTCCACTGATAGTTGGAACTCCAGAGGGACTCAAAGCTACCTCACTGTGACGGTTCTATATGTACTGGATTGGGAGATGAAGAGCTACGTGTTGAAAAAAGGGTGATGTGTTTATTTTTTTCCTTAAATATAAAGATAGCGAAACCATACCGTTACTGTGGCCCACAAAACGTGATACATACCGAACCATGGGCCACTGTACTGTTGCATCCCTAGTAGGCGGAGCAGCTTACGAGCAGCCTCTCTCCCGGACAACGGAGAATCAAACACCTTCCGCACTTCCAACTCCTCCAGACTGAGGCAGGCGGCGGACTGTTGCTCCCACACCACCGTAGCCCAGGTGAGGGCCCCCCCGGACATCAGCGTTGAGATACGCTATCCTCGAACAGTCCGAGGGGAACAAAGAAGCGTGAAAATGATGGAGCACTGGGAGAGAAAAGCCAGCGCTCTGGAGGAGATAAGCGGGGTTTTCGGGACACTGGGGTAGGCTGGAAGATTACGGATGTGACCCGCTGCCCAGTAGGGAATCCGCAGAATTGCTCCAGCAATGTATCGAACTCTTGGTCATGACGTTCCGCCAGGGTATGGAGTCCCTCCATACGACAGCTGCAGACAGCTAGAGTCACAGATGTTTAGGGGGCAGGCAAAAGACAGGTTAAAGGCAGACAGAGGTCCGTAATCCCGGGCAGTCAATAAGGTACAGAACAGCAGGCTCAGAGTCAGGACAGGCAGAGGTTTGTAACCGGGTCAGAGTCAGGCAGGTGTAGAACGGCAGGCAGGCTCGGGATCAGGGCAGGCAGAATGGTCAGAACCGGGAAAACTAGGAAACAGAACTCGAGAAAGCAGGGAGATGGGAAAACACGCTGGTAAGAAAAGACAAGACAAACTGGCAACAGAGAATACAGGTATAAATACACTGGGGATAATGAGGGAGATGGGTGACACCTGGATGGGGGTGGAGATAAGCACAAAGAGGTGAAACAGACCAGGTGTAATCTCTCTCATTAATGCAGGGCAAGGCCCAGCGTGACTTAAACACAAATATTGCATGGCCCACAGTGACGTTCTGTGCACTCAGATTATTATTTTTGTTCAACTCTCCTTTGTACTCCATAAAACATGCTCTTAATTTTATTTTAAAATATATAACATATTCAAGGCCCATGTTAAATGTTTTCACAGTGCGCTTTCTTGCACAGACAATTATGCAACCACTTTTGTTCTTCAGCAATGTTGCACATGTTTACATTTGAAAGAAGTTGTAGTTCATTCAAATTCTTAGTCTCATTTAATGTATTTAGTGTACATTTTATATAACAACATGTTTCCAATGTCGTAGATGATTATGTTTATTACCACAGTGCTGATAAAGGGCGATATCCATCCGGGCCTTTGCCACCTAGGAAATTTGTGTCGCTGGACCTTCTCAAATAGTAGTTGAGTACCCCTGGTTTAGGGGGAAATGCTCTGAGTTTTAAAGATGCTCCTACGAATGTTCTAACATTGAACTTAGCCTTGAAATGCTGTTGGGAAATCAAATTTTATTTGTCATACGCACAGAATACAAGTGTGACTTTACTGTGAAATACTTACAAGCCCTTTCCCAGCAATGCAGTTAAAAAGGGAGAAAATTAACAAATAGATGCAAAGAAAATAGTAACACAATAAAATAACAATAACCAGGCTATATACAAGGAGTACCGGTACCAAGTCAGTGTACTGGGCAACGAGGTAGTTGGACTGATTGATTGAGGTAATATGTATATGTATGTAGGGGGTGAAAAGCAGAAAGTCCAGGTAGCCATTTAATTAACTGTCTTATGGCTTTGGGGTAGAAGCTGTTCAGGAGCCTTTCGGTCCCAGACTTAGCATCCCCCGGTACCGCTTGCCGTGCGGTAAACCTGGTTCTCAATGTTAGAATGGAAAATCATGAATCAATTATGTATATTTCTGTGCTTTTCTTTTAGAGCAGGTTGGTGTGCCATGGAGACAACAACCAGAGTTATGTGTGTGAATCAGACCACTGCTGTGGAGAGTCTCAGTGCTGCAGCTACTACTATGAGCTCTGGTGTGAGTTACCAGCTTCCTTCTCTCTGCTCCCCTTTCCGCCTTGTCTTTTCTCTCCCTGTACTATTCTATGTCTCCTCTCCTCCATACAGTGTATGCCGAACCAGAGTTATTTGTGTGAGCCTGTTGCTATCTCCTCTGCTCTGCTCTCCCCCTCTATCCTCTCCTCGTATCGTATTCCCTGTCTATCCTCTGTCTCCATAGGTTGTGTAACTCTTAAATTAATACTGTAAGAGGGCAGCTCTAGTTGTTTACAGGCAGGGTTGTAGTCTCATGTTACTGGTGCAGTCCCTTTTTATAATAACTCAAGACTGACTGCATGGGCTTTAAAGGTACTGAGTCTGGAGCAGTTTTTCATTTGTTGTTTAGGCCTATGTTGCGCTCAACAAATGATCCTGAGCACTGAGGTGTGTGTGTGTCAGAGGTTTGAGACCTATAGATCTGTTGGAAATGGATGCTATTGCATTAACACATAGCTCTGTTTTCAGGGTTCTGGTTGGTGTGGACTCTCATCATCATATTAATGTGCTGCTGTGTGTCTCAGCACCGGCGCTACAAGCAGAGCTTCCAGCAGCAGAGGAGACAGAATGAGATCAACCTCATTGTATACAGAGAGGCCCACAACAACACACAGCACCTCCCCCTCTATCTCAGTGAGTGCCTGTGTCTGACAGTAGCATTTTGATATCCTTTAGTAGTGGCTTCTTTGCAGCAATTCGACCATGAAGGCTTGATTCACGTAGTCTCTGAACAGTTGATGTTGAGATGTGTCTGTTACTTGAACTCTGTGAGGCGCAATCTGAGGTGCAGTTAATTGCCGATTTCTGGAGCTGGTAACTGTAATGAACTTATCCTCTGCAGCAGAGGTAACTCTGGGTCTTCCTTTCCTGTGGCGGTCCTCGTGAGAGAAGGTTTTTGCAACTGCAGTTCTGTACATTTTCCCTATTGACTGACCTTCATGTCTTAAAGTTATGATGGACTGTCGTTTCTCTTTGCTTATTATTTGAGCTGCTCTTGCAATAATATGGACTTAGTCTTTTACCAAATAGGGCTATCTTCCACATACCAATCCTACCTTGTCACAACACAACTTATTGGCTCAAACGCATTACGGAAATAAATACCATAAATTAACTTTTAATAAGGCACTCCTGTTAATTGACATGCATTCCTGGTGACTACCTCATGAAGCTGGTTAAGAGAATGCCAAGAGTGTGCAAAGCTCTCTTTAAGGAAAAGGGTGGCTACTTTGAAGAATCTCAAATATAAAATATATTTTAATTTGTTTAATTTAAATGCGGAAGACTTATTTCAGTTGAAGGTATTCAGTTGTACAACTGACTAGGTATCCCCCTTTCCCTTAATACTTTTTTGGTTACTACATGATTCCATATGTGTTATTTCATAGTTTTGATGTCTTCACTATTATTATGTAGAAAATAGTACAAATAAAGAAAAACATTGGATTGAATTGAATGAGTAGGTGTGTCCAAAGGATTGACTGGTACTGTATATAAAAGACACTTCAATTAATATCCGCTCCTTCCCTCTCTCGTTGTATAGGATTCCTGCCTGACTACATGCTGCCAACCTATGAGGAGGTAGTTGACAGCACTGCCACTCCTCCCCCTCCCTACAGTCCCCCTCCAGTTAGCCTCTCTGTCCACCTAACACCCTGACTGCCCTCATCCTTCCCCCAGACCACCACCACATACCCAGACACAACCCCCACTGCGACCCCCCGTGTTCACACAGGGGGAGCATGGCAATGGTTTCCCTGACAACAATAACTCGGCGTTGGGCAGGTAACTGCGCTTTACAGGCGACTCGGCAATCAAGATGTGTGATAACCAGGAACTCTGGGAGGGAGAAGGAAGACATGCTGGGAAGGGAGGAGGAAGAAAAGATCTGTGATAGATGCAGACCCCAGATTCAGATCCACACAGACACCAATATACACACAGACATAGAGACTCAGAGTTGATTCCCCAAACCTGTGAGTGAGAGGTGTATGTGTGTGCCTGTGAATGTGTCCCTCCTTAGAAGAAAGTAGCACCATTCTTGCATCACAATGTGCATTCCTCTGTAATGCAGCCGTGCCATATGTAGCCGTATCTTAAGGTGGTGATGCACTGACCCTAAAAGCCTGGAGTCTCACTGCTGAGCCACACAAAGGCCAGTAGATTATAGAGTTCCTGTACAGTTCAAATGATGAATTTATGCCATGTCGAACTGAACAGAAACTTAAAGCGGGCAGGCACGGTTGAGGGCTTTGCTGGAGGTACAAATTGGTTTCATAGAACCGCTTTCAACACTGCAGACTTCCTCATTGGTTTTGGGTCGAATTCAGGCATAACAGCGGCCTCTTGTGTTTATATATATATATATATAATCGTTGATTTATTCAGACATGACATAAATGACTAAATGAGACATACACAGTCTAACATCAACATATGGTGTAGGAATATACACAGCCGGAATGAACAAAGCAAGAGAGATGCGCCAAGAAGGATTACAAGGTATATTCTTATTTTTCATTTTTAGATTAGCATGGAGCATCATCGTCTGACCTCATATTAAAGAGAGACCACGTTTATTGCACAAAAACTCACACACATGCAGTGTGGAGGTTAATGTTTGAAACGGTGAATATGACCGGTTTAATGTGTCTCGGTTATTGTAATGTGTCTTCAGAACTCCTTTTTACTAAGGAATCACAAAGTCTTGTTACGTAGCATTTCTGTAATATATTATATGATTGAATAGCCTACGCTTTGATTAATACTGTGTAGCCCTATTGTGAACTGTGTTTCTCTCTATAGAGTAGTAGAGCAGCTCCCAGAGGCCATGATTGTACTTCCGATGTGGTTTTATTTATTATTATTATTATTATATATTTATATATAACAATAATTCTCTAAAGAAAAGTAAAAGAACATCGAAGTAATATATATATAAAAACATTCACTACACATTAATTGAGTTTCAAAAGTTAAAATAAATAGAATAAGGTCAGGGGTTACAGTTGTATAAACCTATGGTAGTGTTGTAAGAATACAATGTTTAAAAAAGTTTTTGACTAATTCTAGAGATTTTATAAAATATTGTATTTCAAGTAAAAATATATTGCCTTTGGGAACAGATTTCCAATATGTGTTTTTGTGAATACAACATTTACCAGAGAGAATGAAGAAATTAATGACTAATTCAGCAGTTTTGTTTTCATTTGAGTAATAACAATAACAACATTACATCTTTCATTGTAGATTCATGGGTCTTATTAATGAAATAAAGCATGTAATTACTTAACTCGCTCCAAAATAACTTCACAGAGTTTCCGATGTGGGTGTGGTAGCGAATCAACCTTTATCTGTATGAGAGGCGAATCCCAACTTGGCCAAAAATCTGTCTTCTCCAGCAGGTTGCAATGTTTTGTTTCTTTCACAAAAGCGATGAGTTTTTGTATGGAGGTCAATGAGAGGCTATGTGAGTTTTATTTTATCAAAGTTTCGTAAATGCTTCGGTTGTTACTAGTGTACTGATAAAAGTCGGTAGGACATCTCGGCAACTTTGAGATAAAACACTATATCGAAGTTGTCTCAAGATTACTTTGCATATTCATGACATGAGCTTCTTTCTCCATTTAAAACAGACGGTTGACGTCAACAACAATATTGAAAACTAAATTAAAATAATGAGATGTATCCACCAATCTTGCTGCTAATTTTGTCTTGCTGCTTTTTGTTCTATGTTGCTCTGTCTGTATGCTACGTCTTGCTTGTCCTATGTTGCTCTGTCTGTATGATATGTCTTGCTTGTCCTATGTTGCTATGTCTTGCTTGTTCTATGTTGCTATTGTCTATATTGTAAACTCAAACTCAAACTCAATCCAAATAGAGGAATAGGTCGCATACTCACATTTAACAGATGTTATTGAGTGTGTAGCGAAAAGCTTGTGTTCCTAGATCCAACAGTGCAATCATATCTAACAATTCACAATAATACACAAATCTAAAAGTAAAAGAATGGAATTAGGAAATATATAACTATTAGGACGAGCAAAGTCCAGAGTATAAATACAGTGTGTGTGTGTGTGTGTGTATATATTATACAGTATTTGGGTGTGTATATGTGTGATGGGATGTATAGACATTATGGACACTGTGGATAGAATATTTAGTGTATCTGTAGAATACGTAGGATAGAACAGTATACATACAGCAATCTTGGAATAGGATGGTATTGACTAGAATACTGTATATACATATGAAATTAGTAAAGCAGTTTAAAGTGACCAGTGTTCCATTATTAAAGTGACAGTGTTCCATGTCTATGTACATTGGGCAGCAGCCTCTAAGGTGCAGGGTTGAGTAACCAGGTGGTAGTCAACTAGTGACAGTGACTAAGTTCAGGGCAGGGTACTGGGTGGAGGCCGGCTAGTGATGGCTATTTAACAGTCTGATGGCCCTGAGATAGAATCAGTTTTTCAGTCTCTCATCCCAGCTTTGATGCACCTGTACTGACCTCGCCTTCTGGATGATAGCGGAATGAACAGGCCGTGGCTTAGGTGGTTGGTGTCCTTGGTTATCTTTTTGGCCTGCCTGTGACATCGGTCCAGTAGATGTCCTGCAGGGTAGGCAGTGTGCCCCCAGTGATGCGTTGGGCAGACTGCACCACCCTCTGAAGAGCCCTGTGGTTGTGGATGGTGCAGTTGCCGTGCCAGGCGGTGATACAGCCCGACAGGATGCTCTCATTGTTGCATCTGTGAAAGTTTGTGAGGGTTTTAGGGGATTTCTTCAGCCACCTGAGTTTGAAGAGGCGCTGTTGCACCTTCTTCACCACACTGTCTGTGTGGGTGGACCATTTCAGATTGTCAGTGATGTGTACACTGAGGAACTTGAAGCTTTTCACCTCCACTGCGGCCCTGTCAATGTGGATGTGGGTGTGCGCCCTCTGCTGTCTCCACGATCAGCTCACTTGAGAAATACTGCACCGAACATCTTAGTTAGATGTAAAATGCCACAACTAAGTTTTCCTCTGCAAAAATGTAAAAATTAATGACAGATTTCGAGTTATCTTAGATTAATTATGACTATTATGAGGAAGTGTATACTGGCTACGGCGTCTCAAGATGGACAAACAGTACTACTGTCGCTTTTTCTAGTTTTTTAAGTGAAGATATTCTAAGGGAGAATGCAAGCTAGCCGAACTGGAGCATGCGGAACTCTTTCAACATCTGTATCCATGGGAGACAGTTTGGTTTTAGAAGTGGGGGGAACATTTTTGTTATTAATATTATTATTACTATTATTATTTTTATCCAGTTGGATAAACACTCCATTACAGACTACCGACCGCTCGGAGGCGTCCGCATGGTCCTAAAGCACACCGTTTCCTCGTTTTGTATCACATTCCAATGATAAAACTGTGGGGGACATGTCCCCAGTGAAAGTTGCACCTACCTGTATCCACTGGTGTACTTAAAAACTGTTTTCTGTTGCAAATGTTGTATTGCAGGAGTGATGCTACCTTGTAGTTCTCTATACCATGTGACAAATGAGCAATGGCTAGTCTCACTTTTACATATGCAAAGCTCTGAATGCAAAGCTCTGAATGTGGCATCCATAGACAGACCACTCTCCGCTGAGTCGGCAGAAAGCGGATGTTTCTGGTTTTCAGGGATACAGTATTTTCAACCTTACTGCTGTGGCCCCTGAAAAACAAAAGTGAGGTGTCTCAAGTGTGCATGGCCAGAGCTCTATATAGACCATAATTATTGGCACCCTTGATAAAGACCATAAAATAAATATGCTAATAATGAGCTATATTGTATGCTAAAATATAGGGTTTCTTTGTGGATTTTGATGTGTGCTTGGGGTTATTGTCTTGCTGAAAGATCCACGTGTGGCCAAGTGCCCGCCTCCTGGCAGAGGCAAACAGGTTTTTATCTAAAATGTCCTGGTAAACTACTGGGTAAAGTTAATTACAGTTGAAGTCGGAAGTTTACATACACCTTAGCCAAATACATTTAAACTCAGTTTTTCACAATTCCTGACATTTAATCCTAGTATAAATTCCCTGTATTAGGTTAGTTAGGATCACCACTTTATTTTAAGAATGTGAAATGTCAGAATAATAGTAGAGAGAATTATTTATTTCAGCTTTTGTTTCTTTCATCACATTCCCAGTGGGTCAGAAGTTTACATACACTCAATTAGTAATTGGTAGCATTGCCTTTAAATTGTTGAACTTGGGTCAAACGTTTCAGGTAGCCGTCCACAAGCTTCCCACAATAAGTTGGGTGAATTTTGGCCCATTCCTCCTGACAGAGCTGGTGCAACTGAGTCAGGTTTGTAGGCCTCCTTGCTCGCACACAACTTTTCAGTTCTGCCCACAACTTTTCGATAGGATTGAGGTCAGGGCTTTGTGATGACCACTCCAATACCTTGACTTTGTTGTCCTTAAGCCATTTTGCCACAACTTTGCAAGTATGTTTGGGGTCATTGTCCATTTGAAAGACCCATTTGTGACCAAGCTTTAACTTCCTGACTGATGTCTTGAGATGTTGCTTCAATATATCCACGTAATTTTCCGTCCTGATGATGCCATCTATTTTGTGAAGTGCACCAGTCCCTCCTACAGCAAAGCACCCTCACAACATGATGCTGCCACCCCTGTGCTTCACAGTTGGGATGGTGTTCTTCGGCTTGCAAGTGTCATGACGTTGCCCTCTTTGGGTACAGCAAGCCCCATCCCCCTCTCCCTGCCTCCCCCTGCCTCCTTCAACTAGGCTGCTGTGGTCAGAGAGAGGTCGTAAATTCCTGAGAAGACCCTACCACATGGCCACACAGTATAAGAGGCAGAGTGAATTTTCATAGAGAACAAAGGAATTTCTTCCACCTCACAGAACTTGAGGTACGAACAAATTTCATGTTCCGGGGAAAGTATAAAAGATCGGTGAAGAATCCAGCTACGAACTGGTCCGTTTGTTACAACTTGGGGAAGCTCATGGGAGACGGTGTGGCTACATTACCATAACGCTGTTTATATAATAGCCTCAGATATGAGGTTTACATCTAATTGTTGTATAAGATGAATGAGTGAGTATGATACTGTTTGTAAAATTGTGTAATATGATTTTGGACTGTTTAATGAAGGAAAATCCAATTCCCTTTTGATTTGAGCTAAATCAGAGGACTGCCCCTGAGCCCAGTTAGGGTCAGGCATCCTGGGACAGTCCCTTTTCTGCAATTCCGAATAAAACCCAACTTTGAGAAATTATCACCAGACCATGTTTTTCTCCATTAGTAGGGGACAAAGGTTGCAGACCATTGCTAAATCTTTTAACCATACCACGTGGTTAAACTCTTAGACTATCGATACCGACAGAATAAGAACAAGTATTTGATATTAATTACTAGTCTGCAGCTAGGAATTCGGTTTCATTGAACGCGAAGAACGACAACCGCCAAAACATCCATTCTATAACGAATGAAGGAATGTCACTCTGAACAAACCACTCTAACCACAACAGAGAGAGAGAGAGAGAGGGAGAGAGAAGGACAATTCTACAAAAGAAACAACTTTTCACCAGCGATCAAGACGACACACTGAGCGTAAATATATGTATTGATTGTGCAGCCGATGTGAAATGGCTAGCTAGTTAGAGGTGGTGCGCGCTAGTGGCGTTTCAATCAGTGACGTCACTTGCTCTGAGACCTTGAAGTAGTGGTTCCCCTTGCTCTGCAAGGGCCGTGGCTTTTGTGGAGCGATGGGTAACGATGCTTCAAGGGTAACTGTTGACATGTGCAGAGCGTCCCTGGTTCGCGCCCAGGTCGGGGTGAGGGGACGGATGTAATTGTTCCCGAATGAGTGAGCGTTCATGTGCAAAGGATTAGCATTTCAATTGTTATAATTATCAACTCTGTATTGACTTCTCAGCTGACCCCCACTCCCATTTTGTCCACCAAACCGCGATGCCGGTTTAGCCCACTAGGGCACATTTCCTATCATTTCTGGTAACCATATTTACTTTGTTGTTTTGTTTATGCATTTCTGTGAATTACTTAGTAATAAATAAATGATTTAAGCAATTGATGTATGGATGACTCATAGTGAAGACTGGGTTCGTGCAGATAACCAACAATTAACGACGTTTGGAATAAGACTAACGTGAGGTAAAGTAAATAATTAATGAATCAGAAGACTATGGATCAGATATGAAAATATCTGAAAGGTTATATTGGGAAATTATAACCTTGTAATCTGAATATTTTCCTTGGTGCCCTGACTTTCTAGTTAATTACAGTTACATGATTAATCAGTCTCGTCGCATAATACCTATTACAGAGAATCTTTGATAAAACTAATTCTTCAATTTAATGATAGTAAAGACATGACACAAGCGTCCCCTTTTTCCTCCAAACATAACGATGGTCATTACGGCCAAGCAGTTCTATTTTTGTTTCATCAGACCAGAGGACATTTCTCCAAAATGTACGATCTTTGTCTCCATGTGCAGTTGCAAACCGTAGTCTTGCTTTTTTTATTGAGGTTTTGGAGCAGCAGTTTCTTCCTTGCTGAGTGGCCTTTCATGTCAATATACGACTCGTTTGACTGTGGATACAGATAATTTTGTACCAGATCTGAATCTCATCTTATACCTATGGCAAAATCTGACACCAGCATTAAAGAATTGAACAATTTGCAACTGAAGAATGGGCCAAATTGGCAGTAGAAAGTTGCAGCTACAAGAAGCATTATTCGGTAGTTATCTTGGCCAAAGGCTGTGGACAACCAAGTACTTGCTCCAGGGTGCCAATAATTATGTTAATGCAATTTGTTTTTATTTTCAAAATAAAAATGGTAAATTTAAGGTTCCCTTAAAAAAAGTGGGTTCTGCAATGTTGAAAATCCAATTACAAGGTGTGGAGACAGTTATTTTTTTATTTTAATTTCAATGTATTTTAGAAGAAATACGGAATTATTTTAGAAAAATACCGATATATTTCTTCCAATTGAAGAAGCCATTGGTGCTAAATTGCATTTTGATCTTTTCCTCTTTGTTATCATCTGCTGAAGGAAATTGCAATTTATATTTCATTGATAATCTTTTGTACAAAAACTAAGCCAAATGAATAGATATTAAAGAATGCTGAATATGACATGTGCTTTATGCTGTTGACATTTATTTGTCAGAGAGGCCATTTTGTGAGTGTCTTACTTGGAAGGACAGTATATTGTTAGGATGCCAGCGCCACGAAGGGGACTTCTCTGCAAGAATACGCTCTCACTTGGATTTTCTCTGTAGCTGGAAATACTGTGGTTAGTTTTATTGACCAAACATCAACAGAGTGCTATATGATTTTTTATTCATCACTAAAAGACAGTATTATGTAAAACAGTAGTAACAGGGAATACAGTACAGCTCATTAAGGCAAAAAAATATACAGCAATGTTCAACATCAATACACATGCATCAGTGAAAAATAGCAGTCATTACAAGGGCTGTCTCTGCGTAATATATCACAACCTTAGTTCACGCCTGTTTCCATGTTCTATGGTGCATTCGAGAGCTCTCTGAAATGTGGAAATACGAGTTCCTGACTCCAAAAATAGCCAGTACAATGCCCTCCAAGTCAATGCCCTCCAAGTTCCAAGTGAGAAACTCAGGCCAGAATGATGATACCTGAGTATCATCGCGTTCTGACGTTTCATCAATGACCTGTCACCTTTGCGACCAAAAGATGGTAAAACAATGCCTTTAGCTATGTGGATAAAGAAGCTACTTTGACCAATACAGTCTATGGTTTGACACATTGTCAGCTAGTTAACCAACTTATTATTAGCAACACAATCTTGCTTAGCTCTCTAGCTAAAAATCTAATTCATTGTAGAGTTGTACCAACCTCAAAAGCACTAGAACGCATTTATATCATCTTCACAACTTGACCAACTGGAGCTATGAGATTCCAAGGTCAATTCGAATGCACCACTATTAGTGTTTAAACATTAACACCCATGCATGTCATTCGGTAAGGGTGGGGATGGTGGGGGGGGGGTCTAAGAGGTCTGGAGATGGCTTTTCTCCCAGCCTGCTCTTGGTGTGGCATTGACCTTGTATTTGACCGGCTGGAGGACTACCCCAAACTTTCCTTCCAGGCTGGGCAGTGGCTGGCCCGGGGACACGGTCATAGTTAAACGCTGAAGGATCCAGGAGAGGAAGAGGAAGATCTCCATCTTAGCCAGCGCCTCCCCCAGACACACTCTCACCCCTGCCCCAAACGGCAAGTAGCTGGGCGAGGGGATGCACAGACCTGTCCCCTCCTCGTTCAGGAAGCGACCTGTGGAGACACAAGAGAGAAAGACTGAGACACAGAAAACTGAGGACACAGGGAGGACTGAGGACACTAATACACAGAGAATGAGGTATAAATAGCCTATTAACTTGAGACATTCTCACCAGGGTCAAACATCTCTGGGTTCTTCCACTCCTTCTCATCGTGATGCAGGGACCACAAGTTGATGATGATGCGAGCACCTTTCCTAACAGTGAACTTGCCAATACTGCAAATTAAATACATACAGAAACAGAACAGAGTGAACTTGCTGTCAGTACAAAGAAACGTCTTTAGATCAAAACAGTAATGTGTGTGTACCTGGTGTCTGTTTGGGCAACATGGGGGATGAGTAGAGGGGCAACAGGCCGGATGCGTAGCACCTCTCTAATGGTGGCCTCCAGGTAGGGCAGGCTCCCCCTGTCACTGAGCTGGGGGGTTCTCTCTCCCCCCACCACACTGTCCAGTTCCTCCTGAATTCGCTTTTGTACCTGTGGATTGTGGATGAGGTAGGCAATTGCCCATTTTAGGACTGTTGACGTGGTTTCCACTCCGGCTCCAAATATGTCACCCACGGTCATGAGCAGGTGGTCTTCACTAAGGCCCACGGTCTCCATGGTGATCTCGGCAGTGTTGTTGTTCTCAGCACTGCGTTTGGCCCTTAGCAGGGCGTCCAGCAGGTCTCTCTGTTCATGATCGCTGTAGTCCGACTGTTGAGGAGGATAACGTAAAGCACGGCCATACACCATGGCCTGCTGCAACTGGTATTTCCCTGATATTCATAAAAAATGACGAGGTACAATAGATACTTTCATCTATATTCTATTTATATAGAGGAAAGTACCTACTGTACCTACCTGCTGTAGCCTACCTTGTGTTCCTCGTATTTTTTCTGAAGCAGCTTGTCTCTGATTGACACACACTGCTTTAGGAGACGCAGGTCTGCGTTTGGGAAGACCTAAGAGGGAGAAAAGAAGACGTGTATAGAGGCACTGAGGAAACCTGAGAGATGTACTGGTCCATTCCATCCAGGGGGCTATAAACAACAAGTTGCACTGTACCTGTAGCCATGGGAAGATGTCCACCAGACTGTCCTTAGCGACCGTATCCACGATGCCCTGGCTGAACTGCAGCATGGCCTCAAACTCGGGGTCACCGCGGCAATAGGAGGAGCTGAAGCAGAGAGAGCAGACCACGTTGGTGACAGCCCTTGTCAGCTCTGGGGACAAGTCCAACGATGCACTTCCTGACTCTCGCAGAGTGTCGCACAGGGAGAGAGCTTCCCTACAGACTAGAGAGAGAGAGAGAGAGAGCGAGAGATTCTCAGTACACCTGAATCAAAGTGGTCAGATTCAACAGCAAATTGTTATAATGGATATAAACTTTGTTTGGTACTCACTAATCTTCTCGATGGAGGCAGAGCCCTCACCAAACATACACAAGGCTCCATGCACTATTTTACGATGAAATCTCCAAGTGGCACCGTAGTCTGCAAAGGCAATATCTTTACCGTCCCTCGTCAACAGGTCTGTGGTTACCTTGTTAAGAACAAATATTTTATTATGTAGGCTAGGAGAGCATAAGGAGTGAGAAATGCCAATCAATGATTATATAACAAATGTTAACTGTAAAAATTCACTGCCTTACACATTACATTTATTTTAATGTACATTTTAGGCACAATTATATCAATGTTATTACGCATCAAAGACAAGCAAATAAGTGATGAGGCTGACTTTAAATTGTCTCTGTCATATAGAATAGAATAAAACATGTTCAAGAAAAAATAACCACTCACTGTTCTGGGTCTTCCTGCAAAGATTTTCCCCTTTTTAAGGAGTACCTCTTTGGCGTGCTGGTGGTGGTTGACAAGGATGACAGTGTGTGGGCCCATCATTAGAGAATAGGTCTGTCCATACTTCTGCTGCAGCTTCTGGAAGAGGACATGCGGTGCCTGATTGCTTCGCAGGCTCAACAGGCTCCCGATGAGTGGGAACGCGGGCAGGCTCGGAGGGCCCCCTCTGGTCTCCAGGGACCTTCGAAGTTTCACCTGCAAGAGCAGTAGACCCAGCCCGACCACAGAGAATACACACATGCACAAAAACCACGCCATGCTGTATGTTGGGCCGAGAGGGGCTGGCGTCGTTATCAGAGCGTCACTGAACTTCGATAGCAACAGCACTGAGGAGCAGAGGGGTTTTATACGGCTCCTTCAATGCCATACCTTGACCCTGCATATTTTAAGCTTAGATATCTTTAACAGCTCATGCCAATTTAAACAAGATAAGCTTGTTTAACTTGGATTAATCCCACTAAAGATGTTTGATAAAATAATATATACTGTTGCAAATAGACTATAATAGGCTAACGAAATACAACAATTATTAAATGAATTAACTAACTGTTTAACTGTTTTTTAACTGTTTTATGCATAAAGGAATGCCTATTATAGGCAAGAGACACCAATAGCCTAACCTTATAATGGCAATGGACTTTTGACAATTATTTTCTGGGGTTTCAAAGATGTTTTGGCTGTTTAAGAGTGGGCGTTTTCATGACAAGCTGCAATTCCGTAGTCATAACACTGCAATCACCGATAGAACAATAAGTCAGATGTTCACCGGATGTATAAATCTGAAGCATCCGGTTTGCGTTTCCAAGAGGAAGCCCAGTGACCAGCAGTGGGAGAAGATGGCTTTCTCAAAACTATAATTTGTTACGAACAGAGTGGACTAAGTTTTGAAGACTTTACCCTTTGCAAAAGTTTCAAAGTAGGCGTTTCCTATTGAAAAATGCAAACACATCCATAGAATGTGCCAATAGGATCTTGCCAGCTTGTGCTTGGCTCTGCCCAACCCCAAGCTTGTCCTGCCCACTATGATTAATTTGCTGCGATTGGAAACGACGCTGTATGGTCTATCTTGTTTGTTTATAAAAAATCTTTGCTGCAATGGCTTCTGTGGAGTCGCAACCACGGTTTGGTCAATCTGTCAAAGGATTGTTGTCTGATAAAGTGGGCTCCTGCAGCGGGGATGTGATCGCCCTGACTCGCCAGGTGCTAAAGGGATCACGGAGTCAAGAGGTAAAGCTGGAAATCGATTAGCACCTTATTGTGAGACGTTGCTGCATTTGGTTAGCTAGCTGGTTGCCCCACAACGACAGCTAACGTTAACTGGCTAGCAAGAAAAGCCATAGAATCGCTGACCAACTGATGTTAACTAGCTAAGGTTATTGTGTCTAGCTAACGTTAACTAGTAAGTTAGGCTGGACAAAGCTAGCGAGCTCATTTGTATAGCAGCTACATCACATGATGGGTGCATCTCAACATGCCCGACCCACTATCTAAATTCCTTTTGTCATTTTCTTAACTACTTCACTTGCCTCTTTCATTTATGTCTTGAACTATGGCTACCATTCTCACTGGTCCAGTTTCTTACTATATCTTTATGAAGGGAAGGGAGGTGAGGAAAGGAAGCCACTTTAAACTATTTACTCAATGTCTCTTTCAGCTTCTGGGACAGGCTGCCAGAAACATGGTCATTCAGGAGGACGCCATTCTGCACTCAGAGGATGTAAGTAGTACTGGGATCCAGGTCCACACTACAGTAGCTCAACTAACAGGAACTGTGTTCACCCTGATCTAGCACTGATATTGTCGGACTTCAAAAACATTTGTTTGTTTTACAGAGTTTGAGAAAAATGTCCATCATCACCACCCATTTGCAATATCAGTAAGTTATCCCCAGTTTATTTTGGACAAGATAGACCAATGTGCATCTGGTAATCATGATAGTCAGAATTGATTCTCATGTGCCATTTGTGTATTGCTATGCTTGGATAATAAACATTGACTAGGGAGATGACTATCATACTTTACATGACTCTTTGTTTTATCTTCCAGACAAGAGGCCATCCAGAAGAAGTAAGTCAAAATATGAACTTTGTTTGTTAGTCGACCTGCATCACTGTCCAAATACAGTCATAACACTACTTGATGATGCAATCGACCATATCTCCCCTTGCTTTCTCCACAGTGTGGAACACTCCAAGAACCTTCAGGATCAACTGAGGCATTTACTGAAATGAAGTGTCTGCACTGAGACACTTATATGAAAGACTATGAGCTGCTCCTGTCTGTGTTACCATGTTGCTTCTTCTGAGAAAATATGTGCAGACAATGATCTCAAACTGTGTTTTTAATACACAATGAAATTAAACACAGACTACCCCTTGCTAATCAGAACTCTCAGGTATGTTGTGGTGGGCTGTCATTACAATTGCGTCACAGGAACCTAAACAGCTGAGCTAACAATGTAACAAATGTATAGTTTTGTATAAAATAATCCAACAGGCTCCACATTACAAGAATCGCAGTACCCCCTGGTGCACTGTTCATTTATTTAGCCATTTAATCTGTTTTTGAAGAAAAATCTAATTTTTCCACTGCTTTCATGTGTTTGAAACGAGAGCTTGAATAAAGTGTCCCACTCCACAGCTTTCCATTGGAGCACTGCGATTGGTTGGCCAAAACTCTGGGGCGGTGCTTGGCGAAGGGTAAATTCTATCAGAATGTTCTCTAACATTGCACCTTCCTGATGTAGCCCCTGGCCTTTTGGACTGGAGGCTCACCAGGTACATGCTGTTCTTATGAATATGCATACCAGCATATGGTGCTCTTGTCCTGCATATTAGTGACTCTTATTTATTATAGCCCTACTCCAGTCTCCATTTTAGCTCATTTATCACATGATTTACTTAACAAAAGGCACATCTCAATTGTTGGCTCTTTATTCTTGCAAGCAAGGGGGAGGCCAATGACATCAGAAGGCACCATCAGACCAATGACCTACTCCATTGGAGATTCTTGTTTGGGCAAAATACTATCCTCCCCTCTGTGACCCGGAAACCAATAAGTGGTTGAGGAGTGTGTCATTTCATTAGTAGGCAAACAGAATAGTGTCCTCCCCCGCCTACCTTTCATTGAGGATACTTGTATCCTACAACAGAATAGTGTCCTCCCCCGGAATAATGTAATTTCAATATGAATTGTTTTTTTTACACTGGATCTAGAACATACTTAATATTGATTGACGTTAGCCTATTTATTGTGAAAATATTAAAGTCGATATTTTACCTATACATTTTGAAATCTGTTGGTCCACATTGAAGCCATTGTATCGACATCTGGTAGTAAAATGTCTTACCTGTCCACTGTGTCTGCATTGTGACCAGATATCCAAGTCCCTCATATGCAAATTATTTCATTCTTTCAAGACACATTGAAGCCATAAATCAATTGTATCACCTGATGATGATTTTAAAGAGCTGGATAATGATGATTTAAATGGTTTTACTGTTCAGGCCTCTTTGATATCCAGACAAGCTCCATCTCCTAATCTACACCTGTAAAAATGTTGGTACAATCACAATGTGGACAAGATCAGGACAAAGGATGCATGTTAGAACCAGGTATAAATAGGGCTTTAGAGAGTACACCGGGTAGTAGATAGTTTGGATAAGGGATGAGAAGTCATTCAATTTCAATAAGGAAGCATATTGCATTTAACCTTGATTAGCTTGCTAATAGTGGTATTAGAGCTAGCAGTCAGGGTACATTAGGTACATTGAAATGTGAGTGGTCTTTAAACTTCCTCAAACTTGGCATAAAAGAGGCTGCCATGGCAACAGTATCAGCAACCTTCGAAGGCTAAGCAGCTGGCTGTCCTAGACCGTGACCCTGAGCGTCGTCAAGGGGAGGTTTGCATCTCAATGACCTACTCTCACAAGGGCCAAGTCAAGTGTTGCAAGTCTCGTGTATTGTGCATGTGCTATATCATGCATACTAGGAACGAAGTGGTGCGACTGGTGGGCTCTAGAGAGGTTGGCGTGTTGGGGACGAGCACTCCATTTGAGCTCCATGCAACTACTCCAGCCAAGATCTGGAACCTTGAGAATGTTCTTGTTGAGGGATGAACAATGCCACTTTATCAGCCCCAAGGCCTGTCAGGCTGCAATGATTAATATGCACAGCGACCTCCTGTCACCTACCTCTATTATATAAAGGTTTGCTGAAGCAAATGTGCAGACACTATTTTTGATTAAACTAGACTTAAGAAATGTAAAGCAAAGTACAAATAAATGTATAATGACCTGCTTATTTCTATGTCATATACCTCAATTGCAATCAATAACCCTAGAAATTGCTGTCACCTCAGCACCTCTTTCTCAGATGTTTGTCTCCCCCTGTTGGTATGATATTGTAAGCCACTCAATGGAGTAAAAGGTTTGACATTACACAGTAATTCCAATCTATTGCGATGGCGCATTACATTTTATTTAACATCAAAATGGATATTCCTCCAAGTAAAATTCTCAGAAACAAATTCCACACTTAAACAGCAACTGCAGAACATGCACAAAAATGTTTTCAAGAAAATACATTTTCATAAATTGCTTTAAATCCTTGGCACGGTTTACTTTTGTAAATCGTCTCACATTCCACAGTGAATTCAAAAAGCAGCTCCAAACTCAACAGATTCAGATCATGCACAAAAATTATAAATCTTAAAAAGTTAGAAAACATATTTAAAAAAAATAACAGCATGACATTCATTGGCACAGTTAGCGTTGCTTTTATACAGTAGGTAAATCCGCCACAAGGTAAAGGGACTTCTGAATTGAAACATTTGAGCTAATGGTAGTTTTCAAACTTCCAGTAGAGGGAGTCAGTCCAGTTCCATACAGTAGGACAAGACTGTACAGTAACAGCTATTAAAACAAACAAACAGCCAATCATATGAGCACATAGCTTACGGGCATAGTAAGATCTTTGACCCACATTAGGGGGAGGGGTTAGAAATAAACGTGAGGGCAACTTGGACCAGTTTATGGGTCATGCTACGCACCATAATAAACCATAAACACTCATACATAACTGTACACCCAGAGACACTCGGTTAGCCTATACTATTGCAGAAATAAGAAAATGATTCTTGCAGTGCAGAATTTCACCTCTTATATAAAAAAATATTCATGCAGCTGAATACTTACAGCTGTTAAGCCTGTTTTCTGCAGAAGCGCAGATGCATTTCAATACCATGTTTTTCAGGCTTTCAACAAAATGCCTGCAATTTGATGAGTTTTAAGCATGTCTCTGGTTGTAGATACTCCGGGAGCATGCTGTGAACTTAGGCAATGTCATTGAACTACAGCCCTTTGAAATGCGCATAGAAGAGGCCTACAACATCAAAGCCCTTCAGAGCACTTTTACAGTAAATAACACAAGCAGCTTTTACCAGGACTGTCTTCCCTTTCAGACATTATTCAAAAGACACACAAAAATATACTTATCTTGTATATACATTGTCTCACAAATCCAGACCAGACTAAGGCCATAACAGTTTCATAGGGCTGATGTACACAGTATTTTTTGATACAGAAATGGTCTGAATTAAAATGATAATACAGGGTATATTATTGCCATAATCTGTATAATGTGTAGGGCACTAAGTAGAGACAGGGACTCTGATTGGCTGAGCTATGGAATACAACTGAATTCTGGGAAATGTAGTCTATTAGTCAGTGGGGGATGGTAAATTAGTAGGAGGAATCTGGTAACTAGAGCAGGTAACCAGATGCCAAAAGGGGAATTGCGGCTTCTGCCGGCTGCTCTGGATCTGCAGCTGCTGTGTAACGTCACGTAACGTGATACTTTTATTTGTCACATTCCTCAGACAGATGTGTACTGTACCACAGCAAAGAACAGGAAGGCCCACACACAGTTTATGCACCCAATTCAGTGCTTTTTTGGGAGCGTAAGCAGGCCTTCCTGTTCTTCACAAGTATTCTTTATTAGCCCAGCACCTACGTTTTTTAAGAATGTGCATATGATCACAAACCTTTATACTGTTCCACAGCAGCCATCACATGCTCTCTGTTTCCATAAAAATACTATTCTAAAACAGTTCAGAGAAAAGCATTTCTATAACCAAGTCTGGTGCAAATAGGACTCCATATAAATTATACTATTGTTCCTTAGGTGGTTCAAACATTAAAGCTGCAATATGTAACTTTTTGGGCGACCCCAACAAAATTACATAGAAATGTGAATTATAGATATGTCATTCTTATTGAAAGCAAGTCTAAGAAGCGGTAGATCTGTTCTATGTGCCCTATTTCTATGCTTACCGTGCTGAAGTTTCGCAACCAGGAAATGGCAGAGCGATTTCTGCATAGTGCATCTTTAACCAAGGGAACCGTTTCATTCAGTAAAACAAACTAAAAAGGCACACCACTCACAGCTAGGGGACAGTAGCAGGGCAGCGTAAGTGCATTAGTCTGGAAAACCCGACCCTAGGCTTGGGCCTTGTTTCAATTATGGACTCTTTTGGCATAGAGGAACAACATCATTGCCTACGTCACAGCTTTATCAACTTGAATAAAATACAAAATAGTAGCTAGCAAGATGAAGATCATAGCGGTTCTTTTTAAATGAGTGAATTTCACATGGCCCGTTTGCATCCTTAACTAAAAGCACTGCAAAGTTTTTTGTTTGTTGGGAAAGCCCCAGATTTTTCCCTCCCTTATCGATGTAGCTCCTCTATACCAGGGATTGGCAATTGGCGGGCCGCTCCCCTTTGAAGTCCTTTGGATCAATTTACCTCCCCGGCAAAATTTATAGAATTGCAGCAAACTTGCTTTAAAACTGCAACATTTTCTCTACGTCCCATGACAAAATGTGTAGAAATGCACAAAATGAACTCTTTGGTGTCAAGAGGGGAGCTGCAAAAACATTTTGCTTGCAATGTGGTGGGAAAGGGGCTATGCACATGTGGGTATGCAGACCTGCTAGCAACGGCGCCTCATGTGGCCCCCACACCAATCAAAGTGGCCCCCACACCAATCAATGTGGCCATCCCTGCTCTATGCCAAATGAGTCCACCATTGAAACCAGACCCTGGTCACTGTGTTGCCGAGGGTAGGGTTTTCAAGACTGCATGCACAGCTCAAGTATGTGATACTGACTGCATAATGATGCCAGGTCAGTGCAGGCATGCTAGGGGGGCCAAGTCACCATCAGTCTCTTAGGTGTGGTCCGAAGAGCTCCATCTGGAAACTTCTCTGGAAACTTCACCAAGCAAAAAGAACAAAACAAACAACATTTACATAGCCTGTGCTGAGAAATATATACAAACGGTACAGCTAAAATCTGTGTAACCCTTACCCTAATCCTGACACTTACTGAGCCTTTCCAATCCCTTTGCTGGGGATATTCAGTTAGCTAGCTAGCTACACAACACTACGCGCTATACACCCTCCTGGAGTAGTAGGAATTTGCCACTAGACACTAAACTGATGCTAGATCTGTCCCTAAAGTAAAAGTCTACCCTTTGGTGAGCCTCCTCTCCCTGCTTACTCTTCCTCCTCTTCCTCTTCCTCGTCATCATCCTCGTCGTGGCAGTGGGTGATCTCCTGGGGTGTCTGTGGGAACAGGTTTGGGGGCTGGATCTCACTTATGGAGCGGGTCAGCTGATGCCTCTTACAGTCTAACTCCAACAGGTCCACGGAGTGGCGGTTACGCGTTGCCAGGGGAGACTCGGTATCGTTGATGTCCACGTGGGCGTGCTCAACCGTCGACTCATGGGGCATCTGGGAGAGAAGGGCATGAGGGCGGAAGTGTCATACAAAAAGCAACCCATTGTAGGGCGGCTCTCAATGTATTGTCTTCATACAGACAAACAGCGTTCCTCCATTTTGTCCTAACTTTTGTATCCAACGAGGGAATTTACATCCGGATGTCCTATGAGACAACATTAGCTAAACTCACCAGTACGTGTGCTGCTCTGAACAGGTAGCTGAATGGGTAGTAGAGGAGGTTGATGAAGGAGGCAGCGTACAGGTCAGCATAGCGCATCACCTGTGACGCAAACAGAGTCTGTCTGGAGCCACTGCGGAACAGACTGCCCATCATCCCATAGCACATGTCCATGTCATGGGTCACTTTCTGTGGCGGACAGGGTAAGGGAAAAAAGAAAGTTAGAAGATTTAGAGGTTGTGTGGACTGTATGCTATGTGTACGTTTGGGTATGTGCGTGGTGCCAGTTTGCAGGGTGTACAGTATGTGTGTGTGTGTACCTTGATCCTGCGCTGGAGGGAACTGATATCAGGTCTCTCGTTGCTGCTGCTGTCAAGATTTCTGTGGACAGAGAGACAGTTCTATTGGATTGGGCTTTGGTGGAGTCAAGCTACATTCATTTGTACTTGTCTCACCATTCTATGGTAGAATAGGAATGGCGCCGGAATGTATAGTGGCTGATTTACGAGTTCCTGACCAATTCTGCTATTTTGTGTGTTTTGTTGCGATTCTTTTTTTGTACATAATGTTTCCGCCATTTTTCAGGTCATTGGAAACAAGCTTCTGGCCACCACTAACCTTGATTCAACTGCACAGTGCATACTGCTCACCCCCAGACCAGGCCCCGACACTCGGGAAAAGAAAGAGACTACGATATAGAGGCCGACGTGTGGGTACCCTGATGAAGCTACCGCGGCGAGTAAATAAAATCACTGGAGAAAAACCTGGATGAGCTCCGTTCAAAACTATCCTATCGGCTTCCCGAGTGGCGCAGGTCTAAGCCACTGCATCGCAGTTGCAAGCTGTGCCACTAGAGATCCTGTTTCGAGTCCAGGCTCTGTCGCAGCCGGGAGACTCATTGGGCGACGCACAATTGTCCCAGCGTCGTCCGGGTTAGGGGAGGGTTTGGCCGACAGTGATGTTCTTATCCCATCACGCTCTAGCGACTCCTGTGGCGGGCAGGGCGCATGCACACTAACACGGTCGCCAGGTGTACGGTGTTTCCTCCGACATATTGGTGGGGCTGGCTTTCCCGAGTTAAGTGGGCATTGTGTCAAGAAGCAGTGCGGCTTGGTTGGTTTGTGTTTCGGGAACGCATAGCTCTCGACCTACGTCTCTCCCGAATTCGTAAGGGAGTTGAGACAAGATTGGATACCACGAAATTGGGGAGAAAAAAGGGGTAGAAGCAAAAAAAAAAATGTTTTTTTTTTTTTAACCTTTTGTGACTAGGGGGCAGTATTTTCATTTTTGGAAAAAATACATTCCCGTAGTAAATGGGATATTTTACCAGGACAAGATGCTAGAATATGCATATAATTGACAGCTTGGGATAGAAAACACTCTAAAGTTTCAAAAACTGTAATATTGTCTGTGAGTATAACAGAACTGATGTTTCAGGCGAAAGCCTGAGAAAAATCCAATCCGGAAGTGCCTCATGTTATGAAAGCGCTGCGTTCCAATGCATCCTTATTGAGCAGTGAATGGGCTATCAACCAGATTACTCTTTCTCCGTATTCCCGAAAGTGTCTACAGCATTGTGATGTAGTTTTACGCATTTATGTTGAAGAAAACCCGTAGGCGGCTACATTGCACAAGTGGTCACCTGATGGCTCCCAGGGTGACTCTCGCGTAAAATACAGAGGTAGCCATTACTCCAATCGGTCCTACTGAAAAACTAATTGTCCCGATGGATATATTATTGAATAGATATTTGAAAAACACCTTGAGGATTGATTATAAACAACGTTTGCCATGTTTCTGTCGATATTATGGAGCTAATTTGGAATATTTTTAGCTGTTTTCGTGACTGCAATTTCCGGGCGATTTCTCAGCCAAACGTGAAGAACAAACGGAGCTATTTCGCATACAAAAATAATATTTTTGGAAAAAAGGAACATTTGCTATCTAACTGGGAGTCTCGTGAGTGATTTCCGTGACCAAGTTACCTGCTGCTAGCTGGACAAAATGCTATGCTAAGCTATCAATAAACTTACACAAATGCTTGTCTAGCTTTGGCTGTAAAGCATATTTTGAAATTCTGAGATGACAGGGTGATTAACAAAAGGCTAAGCTGTGTCTCAATATATTTCATTTGTGATTTTCATGAATAGGAATATATTCTAGGAATATTTATGTCCGTTGCGTTATGCTAATTAGTGTCAGATGATGACAACGGTCCCGTTCACGGGATGGGGTGTCACTAGAGGTTAACTATCCCATCAACGGGACTTGAAGAACTGTTTATCTTTGTTATGAACAGCTGGTGTGCAATCTCTATTATTGAAGGTTTGTGGTTGTGCTCGCCTGAGTTAGAATACTTCATGATAAGCTGTAGACCATACTACTTACCAAAATAGTTGATCTTATTTTTCGTAGCTGTCTATTTACAACCACAAACTGATGCTGGCACTAAGACCACACTCAACGAGCTGTATAGGGCCATAAGCAAACAAGAAAATGCTTATCCAGAGGCAGCGCTCCTAGTGGACGGTGATTTTTATGCAGGAAAAATGAAATCAGTCATACTTAATTTCTACCAGCATGTCATCTGTGCAATTAGAGGTGAAAGAACTTTGCTCCACACACAGAGACACATACAAAGCTCTCCCTCGCCCTCCATTTGGCAAATCAGACCATAACTCTATCCTCTTGATACTTGCTTACAAGCAAAAACTCAAAACAGGAGATACAGTGCCAGCGATCAATACAGAAGTGGTCAAATGAAGAGGATGCTAAGCTACAGAACATTCACTAACACAAACTGGAATATGTTCTGGGACTCATCCAATGGCATTAAGGAGTTAGCACATCAGTCACCGGCTTCATTAATAAGTGCATCGATGACGACACCCCCACAGTGACCGTACGTACATATCCCAACCAGAAGCCATAGGTCACAGGCAACATCAGCACGGAGCTAAAGACTAGAGCTGCCTCTTTCAAGGCCCCGGACGCTGATAAGAAATCTCGCTACGCCCTCAGACGAACCATCAAACATGCAAAGCATCAATACAGGACTAAGATCAAATCCCTTACACCGGCGCTGACACTCATCGGATGTGGCAGGGCTTGTAAACTATCACGGATTACAAAGGGAAACCCAGCCGCAAGCTGCCTAATGAAGCGAGCCTACCAGGCAAGCAAAATTCCTTCTATACTTCGAGGCAAGCAACACTGAACCAATCATGAAAGCACAAGCTGTTCCGGACGACTGTGAAACAAAAAGCTCTAGTTTAAACTGACATATTTTTATATGGATTTTTGTATTATGCTAAGTAGTTTTTCGCGGAGGCGCGCACATCGACCTTAGGGGTTAAACAGGTTAACATTCACAAGGCTGCAGTGCCAGATAGATTACCAGGACGCGTACTCAGAGCATGCGCTGACCTCTCCCTGACGCAGTCTGTAATAGAGGTCGACCGATTATGATTTTTCAACGCCGATACTGATACCGATTATTGGAGGACCCCCCCCCCCCAAAAAAAAGCTGATACCGATTAATCGGCTGTTTTGTTTTTTTAAATTTGTAATAATGACAATTACAACAATACTGAATGAACACTTATTTTAACTTAATATAATACATCAATAAAATCAATTTAGCCTCAAATAAATAATGAAACATGTTCAATTTGGTTTAAATAATGCAAAAACAAAGTGTTGGAGAAGAAAGTAAAAGTGCAATATGTGCCATGTAAGAAAGCTAACATTTAAAGTTCCTTGCTCAGAACATGACAACATATGAAAGCTGGCGGTTCCTTTTAAAATGAGTCTTCAATATTCCCAGGTAAGAAGTTTTAGGTTGTAGTTATTATAGGAATTATAGGACTATTTCCCTCTATACCATTTGTATTTCATTAACATTGACTATTGGATGTTCTTATAGGCATTTTAGTATTGCCAGTGTAACAGTATAGCTTCGGTCCCTCTCCTCACTCCTCCCTGGTCTCGAACCAGGAACACAACGACAACAGCCACCCTCAAAGCAGCGTTACCCATGCAGAACGAGGGGAACAACTGCTCCAAGTCTCAGAGTGACGTTTGAAACGCTATTAGCGCGCACCACGCTAACTAGCTAGCCATTTCACATTGGTTACACCAGCCTCATCTTGGGAGTTGATAGGCTTGAAGTCATAAACAGCGCAATGCTTGATGCACAACGAAGAGCTGCTGGCAAAACGCACGAAAGTGCTGTTTGAATGAATGCTTACGAACCTGTGGCTGCCTACCACCGCTCAGTCAGATACTTGTATGCTTAGTCAGATTATATGCAACACAGGACACGCTAGATAAACTAGTAATATCATCAACCATGTGTAGTTAACTAGTGATTATGATTGATTGATTGTTTTTTCTAAGATAAATTTAATGATAGCTAGCAACTTACCTTGGCTTACTTCATTCGTGTAACAGGCAGTCTCCTTGTGGAGAGCAATAAGAAAGAGGCAGGCGGTTATAGCGTTGGACTAGTTAACTGTAATGTTGCAAGATTGGATCCCCTGAGCTGACAAGGTGAAAATCTGTCGTTCTGCCCCTGAACGAGGCAGTTAACCCACCGTTCCTAGGCCGTCATTGAAAATAAGAATGTGTTCTTAACTGACTTGCCTAGTTAAATAAAGATTAAATAAAGGTGTAAAAAAAATATATTAAAAAATATATATATATATTTTTTTTAATCTGCCATATCGGTGTCCAAAAATACCCTAATTAATCGGCCATTCAGATTAATCGGTCGACCTCTAGTCTATAATACCTGATTGTTTCAAGAAGACCACCATAGCCTCTGTGCCTAAGAACCTCAAGGTAACCAGTCTAAATGACTATCGCTCCCGTAGCACTCACATCTGTAGCCATGAAATGCTTTGAAATGCTGGTCATGGCTCACATCAACACTATGATTGCAGACACCCTGGACCTACTCTAATTTGCCTACCGCCCCAATTGATCCATAGATGGCACAATCTCAATTGCACTCCACAATGCCCTTTCCAACTTGTACAAAATGTACACCTACGTGAGAATTCTGTTAATTGACTACAGCTCAGCGTTCAACACCATAGTGCCCTCAAAGCTCATCACCAAGTGGGGAGGGTAGACAACAACACATCAGCCACACTGACCCTCAACTCGGGGCCCCCTCAGGGGTGTGTTCTTAATCCCCTCCTGTACTCCCTGTTCTCCCACGACTGTGTGGCCGCGTACAACTCCAACACCATCATTAAGTTTGCAGATGACACAACAGTGGTAGGCCTGATCACCGACAACAATGAGACGGCCTATAGGGAGGATGTAAGAGACCTGGCAGTGTGATGCCATGACAACCCCCTCAACGTCAGCAAGACAAAAGGAGGTGATCGTGAACTACAGGAAAAGGAGAGCTGAGCACACCCCCATTCAATTTTTTTTTTTTTTAACCTTTATTTAACCAGGCAAGTCAGTTAAGAACAAATTCTTATTTTCAATGACGGCCTGGGAACAGTGGGTTAACTGCCTGTTCAGGGGCAGAACCACAGATTTGTACCTTGTCAGCTTGGGGGTTTGAATTCGCAACCTTCTGGTTACTAGTCCAACGCTCTAACCACTAGGCTACCCTGCCGCCCCAAATTGAGGGGGCTGTAGTGGAGTGGTTGAGAGGTTCAAGTTTCTCAGTGTCTACATCCATAAGGATCTATCATGGTCCAAACACACCAACCCAGTCGTGAAGAGGGCACGACAACGCCTCTTCACCTTCAGTTGGCTGAAAAGATTTGGCATGGGCCCTCAGATCCTCAGAAAGTTCTACAACTGCACTACTGAGAGCATCTTGACTGGCTGCATCACCGCTTGGTATGGCAACTGTGGCCATCCAAACGCAAGGCACTATAGACGGTTGTGTGTACGGCCCAGTACATCACTGGAGCCGAGCTCCCTGCTGTCCAGGACGTCTATACCAGGCGATGTCAGAGGGAGGCCCTAAAAATGACCAGACTCCAGCCACCCAAGTCATAGTACCAATGCACCAAGTCTGGAACCAACAGGACCCTGAACAGCTTATACCTACAAGCCAACCAAACAGCTACCCAGACTATCTGCATTGACCCTAATTGCAATACGTTTTTTTGAATCATCTCATACGCGGCTGTTACAGTTTACTATCCGTCACGGTTATTCACAGTTATATGTACATATCTACCTCAATTATCTCATACCACTCACTGCACATCGACTCAGTAGCCCTTGTATATAGCCAAGTTATCGTTACTCATTGTGTATCTATTATTACGTGTTTTACTTTCCTTTATTTCTCTATTTTCTTTCTCTCTGCATTGTTGGGAAGGGCCCCCCCGTAAGTAAGCATTTCACTGTTAGTCCATACCTGTTGTTTACGAAGCATGTGACAAATAAATGTCATTTGATTTTGATAGAGCACATTCGGTCAATAAAACCATGCCTAATTTAGTTTGTCAACCGTGAGCCTAAGTTTTGGCCGGATGTGGTTCAGTTTGTTGTGTAGACGAGGCAGAGACACTCACTTATAGAGCTCTGCCAGGAAGATGTCCAGAGACTGGAGCTCCTCAAACAGAGCTGGAACACAGAAACACACACGGTTGTAAGAGATGCACAACAGTGCACAAAGACGCACAAATATACCCAAATACTGTTGTCAAGCATCAGTATCTATGACATGGGTGTGTTAAGCTCACAGCTCTTGTCAGTCCACACGTGCAGCTCCTGAGCGAGTTCAGGGATCACCAAGAAGGTCCTCCATCCCTGTCGTTTTTTGGACTTGAGGATGTCCCCAAAGATGTGGTCCCCAATGTATACTATGTCCTTCCCTTTGGCCCCCAGCAGGTCACACACTATGTCAGAGGAACCTGTGAGGAGAGAGAGAACTGAAAACTAAGGCCTTGTTGGAATACTTTTTGCATTGGACCGTTTCCTTCCTGTGAGTCATCACTAGAGGTTAGTGATCGGTGAAAAGGGTTAGTCATGTCATATCAGTGATTAGAATGCTTTTCCAAAGTATTCGAACAGGGCTGTTGATGTTTGGCTCCTTGTAAATTCTCCGGCCCCTAATGAGTGTATCCTTACAGGCTACAAACAGACATGTACACTGTGGGAAATGAGACAGTATGGAAGCTCTACTTACATGTTTGTGTCAACAATACATTTCTAATTTATGAACGATATTTGTATATACATTCGGAAAGTATTCAGACCCCTTGACTTTTGACACAATTTAAAAAATGATCCTCATCAAACTACACACAAACCCACAAAGTGAAAACAGTTTTTGAAAAACAAAAATATCTTATTTACATAAGTATTCAGACCCTTCGCTATTAGACTCGAAATTGAGCTCAGGAGCATCCTGTTTCCATTGATCATCTTTATGATGTTACTACAACTTGATTGGAGTCCATCTGTGGTAAATTAAATTGTACATGATTTGGAAAGGCACACACCTGTCTATATAAGGTCCCACAGTTGACAGTGCATGTCAGAGCAAAAACCAAGCCATGAGGTCAAAGGAATTGTCCTAGAGCTCCAAGACAGGTTTGTGTCGAGAAAGAGATCTGGGGAAGAGTACCAAAAAATGTCTGCAGCATTGGATCTCCCCAAGAACATAGTGGCCTCCATCATTCTTAAATGGAAGAAGTTTGGAACCACCAAGACTCTTCCTAAAGCTGCCTGCCTGGCCAAACTGAGCAATCGGGGGAGAAGGGCCTTGGTCAGGGAGGTGACCAAGAACCCAATGGTCACCGACAGAACTCAGGAGTGCCTCTGTGGTGATGGGAGAACCTTCCAGAAGGACAACCATCTCTGCAGCACTTTACCAAAAGGGCCTTTATGATAGAGTGGCCAGACGGAAGCTACTCCTCAGGAAAAGGCACATGCAGCCGGCTTGGAGTTTGCCAAAAGGCACCGAAAGGACTCTCAGACCATCAGAAACAAGGTTCTCTGGTCTGATGAAACCAAGATTGAACTCTTTGTCCTGAATGCCAAGCGTCATGTCTGGAAAAAACATGCCACCATCCTTACGGTGAAGCATGGTGGTGGCAGCATCATGCTGTGGTGATGTTTTTCAGAGGCGGGGACTGGGAGACTAGTCAGGATCGAGGGAACGATGATCAAAGCAAAGTACAGAGAGATCCTTGATGAAAACCTTCTCCAGAGTGCTTAGGACCTGGGGAGACGGTTCACCTTCCTACTGGACAACGACCCTAAGCACACAGCCAAGACAATGCAGAAGTGGCTTCAGGACGTCTCTGAAAGTCCTTGAGTGGCCCAGCCAGAGCACAGACTTGAAACCGATCGAACATCTCTGGAGAGACCTGAAAATAGCTGTGCAGCGACGTTCCCCATCCAACCCGACAGAGCTTGAGAGGATCTGCAGAGAAGAATGGGAGAAACTCCCCAAATACAGGTGCGCCAAGCTTGTAGCCTCATACCCAAGACGAATCGAGGCTCGTAATCGCTGCCAAAGGTGCTTCAAAAAAGTACTGAGTAAACGATCTCAATACTTATGTAAATGTGATCGTTTTTTTACTTCTAACAAATTTGCAAATATGTCTGCCATTATGGGGTATTGTGTGTAGATTGATGAGGGGAAAAACAATTTAATCAATTTCAGAATAAGGCTGTAACGTAACAAAATGTGGAAAAAGCCAAGGGGTCTGAATACTTTCAGTATGCACTGTATAAATGATGTGTCAGGAGTGCGTTACCTCCAGAGTACACGATGCCGTGCTGCAGCGGTCCTGTGTATGTGCCAATCTTCAGCCGGCCTGTGGTCTGCAACAGCAAGCACTCTGGTAAGGTCATTGTGGCCATGCCAACATGAACACACAAAAACGTGCACACACACACAGGCACCACACTGCTAGACAGTTTAACACATACTCCAGCCCAAACACACACTCACTGTGTCGACCTGCCGTAGCACTGTCCCCTCTCCAAAGAACACGGGTTTGCGGGCATCTACTAAGATCAGGTCAAAGTAGGACTGCCAGGGCCGATGGGGCATTCCCACCTGCAGCACAAACATACACACTGAACCTCTGTTCCATTTCAGCAGCTTGCCGCCTCCCCTAAACCCCTCTTCTCTTAGAGTTCTTAGGTCTGAAAGGAAGCAACACGAATCTAAACAAGACAATTCAGTCTCTTACCTTTGGACCATGGGGGAAGTCAAACAGGTATGTCATTATTTTCTGAAATGATAAACAGAGAGACGTTATACGTGATGTTCATTGATTGTGTATGGGGTTATGTACAGTGCAGTCGGTAGGCCTCACCTCTGTGTATTTGTAGTCACTGTTGGTGGCCAGGAACACCTTGGCCACTTCATTCATCCGACTCAGGAGTAGAGGGAGCTTCCCCTTTAATGAAGAAAAAATGTATTCAGCAAATTACATTTTAAGTGATACGTTTACAGGTGTTAAAAAAGACAAGGTCACTGAAAATGTGTCAGATGCAATTAAATGGATGTGAAGTTTACTTACATCCTTGACCACATACTTTTCCAGGTTTTCAACCGTTTTTTCTTTCAAAGATCCCTGATGAAAACAGGCGACAAAACATTTAGACAGGTAATAGAAGGAATAACAGATACAATAAGTATGTTTACATGCACCCAAATAACCCAATAATAAAAACAGATTATGGCAGTAGGCCCGAGTATGGCAATAGTCATGTACACACCTTACTCTGCTTATCTTAATCGAAGTAAGCATACGCCCATTAAAACACCTGGTTTTCTGAGCAATCTTTCCAATTATTAGCACATGTAAACCCCTTAAATCGGAGGTCCAGCACTGTATTTGATCTGTGCATGTGGCAGCACCAGCCGTGCAAGCCTCCCTCTTATGCGCGAGAGAAGTATACATCTTAGAAATAGTTTTCACATAAACTTTATATGTTCGAACTCAGAATCAAATAAGCTTCCCAAAAATAACATGGTCGCTGTTAGTTTGAATGCCAATTTTCTGCATTTCTCAAAGCCCCATTAGTGTCCATGGAGACAGGATTATTAGGGAAATCGTTCTTGCAAAGCATGTAAACGTTTTAATCAAACTATTATATTAATCTGACTATTCACAATAATGGTATTACTGTGTGCATATAACCATATTCAGTGAAAAATACTTTAATGGATTTAGAAGAGGAAGTGAGGGAGGGAGGTTGTTTTACCTTCAAGTGGACCCAGTCCACAGCATCACGGACATCCTGGAACATGCTCTTGTAGGACATGAAGAGGTCTCCATTCTTAAAGCCAGTCTCGCAGCTGGGACCACAATAACTTGAATTAGAAATCCCAAACTATCTGATAATCATTCAAAATGATTCAGTTTTCAGAGGGAGAGCAGCATACTCACCTTGTGTATTTGGGGCAGTTGGTGAAGAAATCAACCAGACAAGCAAAGAGGTAGGTTTCTGAAGAGGGAGCAAGGTAAGGCCATTTGAAACAACAATGTGACATCAGCAAAAAGGACATTCCTCAGAAAATAAAAAAACAACACTAACTTATGAAACAACAACCAGGGGAGTATTTGAGCAGTACTCTGGAGCAGTAATGTGGACAGTATCAGCAAGACTGTGAACACAGTTCAGTGAATGTCACTCAGGCAGGGGTATTCAAAGTTGGGGTCAGTGGGGTCACCCAAATAGTTTTTACATTTTTGTTTTTTTTAACCGTAAGAACAAAAAAGAGCACAAACATTTTTGAGAAAGATTATTTGATTTTTTGACGTTGAGTAATTGTATTTATTGGTTTCTTTTCATTTAGAAAATTTTATGAATTTAAGATTATTTGAATTTGACAGATTTTAAAGGTTGTGTCATTAGATTTGGAGTGGGGTCACGAGAGATCCTTGCCCCCAAAAAATGGGGTGAAGACTGCTCTCTCACCGGGGAGGTTGAACAGTGTGTTCAGAATGTAGAAGCGGTCAGTGTCTCCACGCTGGATAAACTTGTTGGGGTACATCTCCCTGATCTCAGGCCTAAAGGAACAGAGTGATTAAATGAGTATGATATGACTATACGGTGTGTGTATGTGCAATATGAGGGTACCTGGCATGAGCACATGGTAAATGTTTGGTGTGAGGGTGATATCATTACGAGCAGCAGAACTCACCCCCTCATGAAGTTGAAGCCGTGGGCACAGACCAGGATGTTACCGTATGCGTCGACCTTGAGCAGATTCCCGTGCATTGTGTCAAACAACAGGCCTCTGGAACCAGAGGGTGGTAGGACAACTTGTCAGAACCGTTTATATGTGTGTGAGATGGGAGCCATCATCTCTAAAAAGGCTTACTAACTGAGATGTGTAACTTTTAACCGGGGCCAGACTGAAAGGGAGTATTTTCCTCAAGACCCTAAGTTATTTTTTAAAATCATATATTTGTGAAATGAAATCAGTTCAAACCAAGTACTGTTAGAAAACAAAGAAATAATTATAATTGACCAAATCAAAGACAACTCTATAATGGTATTCATAAGAATTCCGTCTGGCCTTACAAATAACCGATATGAACGTGTGATGTCAGACGGACCTGGTGGGGAAAGCGGGGTCGTAGACAAAGTTGAGCAGCTCCTGTGGGTAACCGATGTGGACGAGACGTTCCACAGTCAGGTCAAATCCCAGCGACTCGTACTCAGGTGATTTATACACTGCAGTAAGCAGGGAGAGGGAAACAGCTACTGTAGTACATGGTGATATACTCACTGGGAGAGAGCTACAATGCGGTCTCTCCGTGTTCATAGAGAGGGAGACAGATTTATGTGGCGAGACTGACAAAGCAAGATAGGGCCTACACACTGGAACATAGGGAGGGATTTACACGTGGCCTCTGTGGACAGTTGAAATGATTCTGGTATGGGTATGTTAAGTGAATAACGTGCACATCCAGAACACATGTAAGCACATGCACGACACACACGACCCACTAACTCATTAAGAGTGCTTCGACTGCACTGCAGATAGTGGCTATAGAAGCAAATGACCTGTAGCGGTTGGCATGTCAAAAACCCTTTAGTTCCTGGCGCTACTCCCACAGCCCCCTCCCCCAGGGGTTGTTTCTCCCCACTCACTGTGTGGAAACACAACCCCCTTAGCAGCACTTGTTTATGGGACGGTGACTGGGCTCTATAAACAGGCGGATGTGAGCCGCTTGGGTTACAGTTATCCTTCAGAGACCCAAAGGAGGGCAGTGGAGTGGGGTGGGTTACTGGTTGAGAGGGTGACGTATGCGTAAGGTACAAACAATGTCCTCCAGGCTACACGTGTCACAAAAAGCAGAGCTGGCCCAATTGAGGTTCTAGGCTATATCGAGACCTCCTACATGCAAGGGAGTAAGCTGCTGTATAAACACAAGCATTTCACCGCACCTGCAAATCTGTGTATGCAACCAATAAACTTTGATTTGATTTGAGCAGGCGACTGTACACATGGCATTCTAAACACGCACACATAAAACACACACACACACACACACACACACACAGAGTACACAAAACATTAGGAACACCTGCAATTTCCATGACTGACCAGGTGAAAGCTATGATCCCTTATTGATGCCACATCAGTCAGTGTAGATGAAGGGGAGGAGAAAGGTTAGATAAGGGTTTTTAAGCCTTGAGACATGGATTGTGTGTGTACCATTTAGAGGGTGACAAAATATTTAATTGCCTTTGAACAGGGTATGGTAGTAGGTGGTAGTAGGTCCCAGTTGCATGCGTTTAAAGTGTGTCAAGAACTGCAACGCTGCTGGATTTTTCACGCTCAACAGTTTCCCGTGTGTATCGAGAATGGTCCACCACCCAAAGAACATCCAGCCAACTTGACAACTGTGGAAAGCATTTGAGTCAACATGGGCCAGCATCCCCGTGGAACGCTTTCAACACCTTGTAGAGTCCATGCCCCAACGAATTGAGGCTGTTTTGATGGTAAAAGGGGGTGCAACTCAATATTAGGAAGATGTTCCTAATGTTTTGTACACTCAGTGTACACCTACCTGCCAGAGTGTAGTCCATATCAAAACCAAAGCACTTAATCTTCTCCATTGCCAAGCTTCTGTTCACAAAAACTCTGAAAAGGAAGTAGAGTATCTAGTCAGTCAGAGGTTCTGATGATGAACATATCCTAAAGAGGATACTTTGCATGAAAACAGATGATAGTAAAGGTCAGGGCCCTGAGTTCAACAGTACAGAAGTGGGGCAGTGCAGTAGCAACTCTAAATGTGTCCATACAAAATATGTATTCACAGTGAGGGTTACACAGATTTTTACAAAGTTGGAGGGGAAAAAATGGAGTCCAACTCAAAGGCCATATTTCATATACAGTATCGTGAAAAAGTATTTGCCCCTTTTCTGATTTTCTCAATTGTTGCATATTTTTTACACTCAATGTTATGCAACACCCAATGCCCCTGGTGAAAAACTAATTGCCCCCTTACACTCAATAACTGGTTGTGCCTCCCTACACTCAATAACTGGTTGTGCCTCCCTACACTCAATAACTGGTTGTGCCTCCCTACACTCAATAACTGGTTATGCCTCCCTACACTCAATAACTGGTTATGCCTCCCTACACTCAATAACTGGTTGTGCCTCCCTACACTCAATAACTGGTTATGCCTCCCTACACTCAATAACTGGTTGTGCCTCCCTACACTCAATAACTGGTTGTGCCTCCCTACACTCAATAACTGGTTGTGCCTCCCTACACCCAATAACTGGTTGTGCCTCTCTACACACCCAATAACTGGTTGTGCCTCTCTACACTCAATAACTGGTTGTGCCTCCCTACACTCAATAACTGGTTGTGCCTCCCTACACCCAATAACAGGTTGTGCCTCCCTACACCCAATAACTGGTTGTGCCTCCCTACACTCATTAACTGGTTGTGCCTCCTTTAGCTGCAATGACTGCAGCCAAACACTTCCTGTAGGTGTTGATCAGTCTCTCACATCGCGGCGGAAGACATTCTTGGGTTTTCGAACATGAACTGCTCGTTTCAGGTCCAGCCACAACACCTCAAATCAGGTTTACATCTGGACTTTAACTAGGCCATTCCAAAACTTCAAATTTGTTGCTTTTCAGCCATTCTGATGTAGACTTGCTTGTGTATTTTGGATCATTGTCTTACTGAATGACCCAGCTGCACTTCAACTTCAGCTCACAGACAGATGGCCTGACATTCTCCTGTAGAATTCTCTGATACAGAGCACAATTCATGGTTCCTTCAAGGATGGCAAGTCATCCAGGTCCTGAGGCAGCAAAGCGTCGCACGACCACTATCATGCTTGTCCGCTGGTATGCGGTTCTTACTGTGGAATGCAGCGTTTGGTTTTCGCCAGACATCAAGGTTTTTTTCTGGATCAAAAGGAGGATTAGGTGGGGGGCGTGGCAATGGATGCATTCGGCCCGTTGACACAGCTGGATTTTAGAGAACCTTTTAGAGGGCCCCATCTTTGCGATGTAGATTCTACTGCAATTCTACTACACATTTTGCCATGGAACAGAGAGTAAATGCTGCAATTTTAAAGCTAATTTCCTACAATTCTATGCATTTTGCCATAGCGAATGCTGTGTTCTTTTGCTCAAACTTAAAATCAATGCTGCTAAATTCATTGTTTTGGGAATTTTCCATTCTCCCTGACTACCTAGCTTTTTTTTTTGGTGATTGTTAATTCTCAAATAATATATTATTAAAAAATATAGATTGAGTATACCAAACATTAGGAACACCTTAATAATATTGAGTTGCACCTTCCCATTTGGCCCTCAGTACAGCCTCAATTCATCGGGGAATGTACTCTACAAGGTGTCCAAAGTGTTCCACAGGGATGCCGCCCACGTTGACTCCATTGCTTCCCACAGTTGTGTCAAGTTGGCTGGATGTCCTTTGGGTGGTGGACCATTCTTGATACACACAGGAAACTGTTGAGTGAAAAGCCCAGAAGCGTTGCAGTTCTTGACACAAACCAGTGCACCTGGCACCTACTACCATACCCCGTTCAAAGGCAGTTCAATATTTTGTCTTGCCCAATCACCCTCTGAATGACACAATGTCACAATCCATGTCTCAATTATCTCAAGGCTTTAAAAAAATCATCTTTAACCTGTCTCCTCCCCTTCATCTACATTGATTGAAGTGGATTTAACAAGTGACATCGATAAGGGATAATAGCTTTCACCTGGTCAGTCTAGGACATTGAAAGAGCAGGTGTTCTTAATGTTTTATGTACAGGTCCATTATATATTTTTTGACATACTTTCTATCTGGTTTTAGTTGTTCACAAGTTGTTTTTTTAGGCAGCAGAAAAATCCCCGTCCATAACAGGACCCATGTCGTCCAAAAAGTTATACTTTTGACTCATCTGTCCATAGAACATTCTTCCCCAAGTCTTTATAACCATCCAGGTGCATCCAGGGGATTTTTGGCAAACTTGAGTTTGCTTTTTGAATGACATGGGTCCCACTATGTCTAGCAAAAACCAAACACTGCATTCCACAGTAAGAACATCCTACCAACGGTCAAGAACGGTGGTGGTAGTGTGATGGTTGGGGATGCATTTCTCCATCAGGACCTGGACGACTTGCCATTATTGACGGAACCTTGAATTGTGCTCTGTATCAGAGAATTCTACAGGAGAATGTCAGGCCATCTGTCTGTGAGCTGAAGCGCAGCTTGTTCATGCAGCAAGACAATGATCCAAAACACACAAGTCAGTCTATGTCAGAATGGCTGATAAGCAACACATGTAAAAGTTTTGGAATGGCCTAGTCATCCAGACCTAAACCAGATTGAGATGTTGTAGCAGGACCTGCAAGAGCAGTTCATGCTCGAAAACCAACAAATGCTCAAGGTGACAGTACCAGTTATTGGGTGTAAGGGGGCCAAAAAATTGTTTTTAAATCACACGGGGCATTGGGTGTTGCATAATGTTTATTAAATCAATTAAATATCATATTTTTGTGTTATTTGTACACTCAGGTTCCCTTTATCTAATATTAGGTTTTGGTTGAAGAGCTGATAACATTCGGTATCAGAAATATGCAAAAATAGAGAAAATCAGCAAAGGGACAAACTTTTTCACGGCACTGTAGTATTTACTTATTACCATTTTTAGCATTGTTTACATGTAGGCTTATACATAAACAATAATTGGTGTTTGCTTGAAAATAATTTGAAGAAAATTAGCAGAAATCCACACAGAATGGAAGAACCACTGTACAAAAAGGTCCCGTAGTCTTGCATCACTGTTGTGTCAGTGTCAGCATTAACCCACTTCCTGAAAAGACTTGAGCTGTGTCGAATACCCATACTAAAATACTGTATACTACTAGTTCATTTAGGTATACTGTAAAAGAAATGCTATCTTTTCAGTTTAGCGTACTAGCGCTTCGCCGGACTAACGGAAGTTGATGCTGTTGCTATGCAACCTCTTGCTAGCTTGTTAGCATAACAAATGACTCACTGGACGCTCTGGCCGAGGGGTAGGGTTGAGCCGAGCGTTCTGACCTCACAACGGCAGTCAATCACCCAAGCTAACTGGCTAACATTAGCTATCTTGCTAGCTAAACTCAGCTAAAAAGAAACGGCACTTTTCCAGGAACCTGTCTTTGAAAGATAATTCGTAAAAACCTAAATAACTTCACAGATCTTCACTGTAAGTGGTTTGAAACATGCTTGTTCAATGAACCATAAAACATTAATGAACATGCACCTGTGGAAAGGTCATTAAGATACTAACAGCTTACAAATGGTAGGCAATTAAAGTCACAGTTATGAAAACTTAGGACCCTAAAGAGACCTATCTACTGACTCTGAAAAACACCAAAATAAATATGACCAGGGTCCCTGATGATCTGTGTGAATGTGCCTAAGGCACATTGCTGTAAGGAGGCATGAGGACTGCAGATGTGGCCTGGGCAATAAATTGCAATGTTCGTACTATGAGACGCCTAAGACAGCGCTACAGGGAGACAGGGCGGACAGCTGATCATCCTAGCAGTGGCAGATCACGTCTAACAACACCTACAAATGATTGGTACATCCTAACATCATACCTGCGGAACAGGTACAGGATGGCAACAACAACAATTTCCAACAACACCAGGAACGCACAATCCCTCCATAAGTGCTCAGACTGTCTGTAATAGGCTGAGAGAGGCTGGACTGAGGGCTTGTAGGCCTGTTGTAAGTCAGGTCCTCACCAGACAACACCGGCAACAACGTTGCCTATGGGCACAAACCCATCATCGCTGGACCAAATATGACTGGCAAAAAGTGCTCTTCACTGACGAATTGCGGTTTTGTCTCACCAGGGGTGATGGTCGGATTCGCGTTTATCGTTGAAGGAATGAGCGTTACACCGAGGCCTGTACTCTGGAGCGGGACTGATTTGGAAGTGGAGGGTCCGTCATGGTCTGGAGCGGTGTGTCACATCATCGGACTGAGCTTGTTGTCATTGCAGGCAATCTCAACGCTGTACGTTACAGGGAAGAAATCCTCCTCCCTCATGTGGTACCCTTCCTGCAGGCTCATCCTGACACGACCCTGACATGTTGGATCAGAGGGTGAGGGCTAGGGCCATTCCCCGCAGAAATGTCCGGGAACTTGCAGGTGCCTTGGTGGAAGAGTGGGGTAACATCTCACAGCAATAACTGGCAAATCTGGTGCAGTCCATGAGGAGGAGATGCACTGCAGTACTTAATGCAGCTGGTGGCCACACCAGATACTGACTGTTACTTTTGACCCCCCCCCCCCCCCCTCCCCCCTGTTCAGGGACACATTATTCAATTTCTGTTATTGAATCTTGTTGTTGAATCTTGTTATGTAAATACAAATATTTACACATGTTAAGTTTGCTGAAAATAAACGCAGTTGACAGTGAGAGGACGTTTCTTTTTTTTCTGAGTTTATCTCCAGACACAAATAGCTAACTGGCTAACATTAAGTATCTTGGTAGCCATTTCCAACACAAATTTGAGAACAGCTCACTCTGACCATTTTACTCGCCCTAGCAGAGCTGGTTACGCTGTTTTGATGTTATCCGGGGTGTTGGTGACTGTTTTTCTGGCAACAATTTAATGACGCTTTTTTTTGCCCACGTTTACTGACAACCGCCATATATTCAACGGGTGTTGAGCGTTCGTAAATGCGCTCTGGCACACTCAAGACGAGTGCTCTGAAATCGGAGTAGATGGACAGAATAAACAATGTCCATTGAGAAAACAAACAGACTATAGCACTTAGCTAAGAATGATGTTAATAATAAAGTCAATAAATGTTGGGTAGTTAGATTATAGTTAATATACTGCCTGTCAAGTTTGATATATTAGTAGCCAACTAACGTTAGGACAGTAACTAGCTAACATACCGGTAAATACTGCTATCATGCTATGTGGTTCGTAAAGGATAGCGTAGCTCACAAATTGTAAGCCAACATAACGTGTAACGTAATTTATTTGAAAAGTCATTACTTTATTACATTGCTCAACATTTGTCATAATTAATTAAAGCAATGAATTTGTATCCGCTCTCGTCGGACATTGGCAGCATATTTTCCGCCATTTTCTTGAAATCTGAAAACATTGTGAATCCTCGCCCACTTTCTGAAGAATTGCATTATGGGCCCTAAAAGCACGGAAATAGTGCCCACTTCGTATTTTGGCGAATTCAGTATGACATCCGGAACTTTTGGCATACTAACTATATCCGTGCTATGACCAATAAGCATACTACATACTCAATTCACGTCACAAATAGTAGAGTTAGTATGAGTTTTCGAACACAGCTTTGGTTTGTTGGGAGACTAGCCTAATGTCTAGATTGAAAGAAACAACCAAGTATCACTCAAACTCAAAAAGAAATCACTACATCAATGGCATGCAAATCCGTTTCTACATTTGTTACGTAGTCTGCTACACACATCTGAACTTCAAACTTCATTAAGCCTGTCTCAGATTTCCCCTGAAACCTGGCATCATTGTATTGAATTATAGGTCCACAAATGTGCTTACACACTGCTATGTTGAGTCAATTCCGTTATAACATAAGCAATCCTCGATACAATGAAGGGCTCAGGTAATCCTCTTTTCCAATGAAAGTGAATTAGGCAAGTGCTTTGTCTGCTGCTGGTGCCCATGGGCATACTGAAAGGCCTTGGCAACCACTCCAGAGTCTGTACAGTCAACTCTTGCCTGACATCTATTCCAAAAAAAGCAACAGAGGAAGAAGGAATCATTTCACAGCACTATGGCTAATTTTAATTCAAAAGAGAACAGAAGGTAGCACACCAACCAAAGGACACAGTGGCTCCAATATCTAGGCCTCCACTAGCAATTCACTTAGAATGGAGCAATGTGTTAGACATGCATTTTAAGTGCTGGGCTCGTGTGAATATTGCAATAAAGCAACACATTGAAGTTCACTGGCCTTTTTGATGACATTTAAGAGGCACTTTCGGCTCGTCTTGTATTTATTCGGACACTAGGTATATTCACTATGAGAAGCCTACATCGTACGGACCAACAGGAAACACCTGTAGTGAAGTTCACATTTCAGACACAATGAAAATGTGAAAACGATTTTAAAACAAAAGAAGCTTGAAAATGCACCAAGGAAATGATGCAGATGATCAGTTGAATATATCTAATAGGAAGCAAAGTAGGCAATAACATTCTAGATACTCCCTCGCTCCAACAAAGCCATACTGTTCCTGGCAAATTCCATTGTAACAGAATTTCACTCACTCAGATTTTTCACTTTAAAATGTATACCAAACAAAAACCATTGCTTTCAAAGTTTAACAAACCATAGAACTCTATGCACCAAGGACTACTTTAAACAAGTTCTGGAGAAAATTTTACAAAAACACATTTAGAGGAAGACCTATGCAGTAACAGAATAAAACTGAGGGAGATTTTACCGTAATTCTGTTACCAAACTTTTCATCTTTAAATTTTTTATTTTTTTTACTGTGTAAATTGTTCAAAGTAGTCATTGTGCATAGAGTTTAATGGTTTTTAAACTTTGAAAATCAATGGTTTTTGTTTGGTATACACTTTAAAGTGAAAAATCTTAGTCTCAGCGTAATTCCTTTTTATTGTGGGATTGCCCTCCTCCAACACTATTCTGGCCTGAAGTTTCTATTCAGATGTTATGGGATAAGACTTCAGACTGATGGCGATGGGGAGGTGGCATTAGGAGCGGGTGAGGGGTGATGCAGTAAGAGAGGGGGAATGAAGGGCAGACTGAGGGGGAAGAGAGGTCACACAGAGAACTCATGACCACCTACTACCACCCACCCTCAGAGATCTACCCAGCACACAGAGGGCTAGTGTCAGTATGAACATGGGATACGTGGAGTTTGAATGGAAAATAAATACACATGTACAAAAGGGTCATTCAGTCAGTATTGAGGTTCAACAAAAGTTTGGCGTACCTCATTGCAGGATGGTATTGGGCCAGTTCCCTTGGAAAGCTTTGTAATAGAGAATACATGTGCGATAGCATTACCACTGAATGTGAATGTGTCATCTCCTGCGCTCCAGTAATGCACACCACATAAATCAGGTGGTTCTTACACTGCTTTTAGACTTGTTGCATTGACAGTGCCCCTGTTTTCGTATTTGGAAAGGGTATGTAGATTTTCAACCACAGAATGAGGAAGGACGACACTACACCATGACAACACCACCAGACTTTTTACCCGGAAATGGTTGCCGGCCACACGATATCGACACCCAAAAGACCTTTCTCACATGTTTATTACACTACATAGTTATACATCAATTTATTACACATTAAATATATGGAATCGGGAGTATGTGTGTTTCACACACACCTTCGATAACATATGAAAACTATGAAGATAAATTAGCCTACATTGCACAAATGCAATAATAAAGGAGCAATGATATATCCATGTAGCCTGGTCCCAGATCTGTTTGTGCTATCACGCCTACCCCTTGTCACTCATTGTCATGTTTGGCGTGACAATGAGTGAGAAGGAGGTGGCAAGAAAGCAGAAACAGACTAGCACTCAGGCTAATCGCCATGACCTTAACCTGACGGAATCTTGCTCTCAAAGCATACATTTCTGTGACACGTTATGCATCTTTATTCTGTACCTGTGGTAGGCCTCACGCCGATACTTCTTCATGGCCAAGCCGTCCATGTTGGCTGGGAGGTCTGCAAAGTTCTGTAAGCGGTCGCTCCATGACGTCATCTTGAACCGTTTGAATTATTTCTGTGAATCAAAGTGAATAGGCTTTAAGGACCGGTATGTTGTCACTGGAACTATGGCAGCAGTAAAATGGTGTAGCCCTCTTGTCTAGGTTGAAGGGACCTCAATTAGGCTCCTCCCATGCTCAGATAAGAAGTATTTCAAGAGTTTGAGGCTGAACTCAATCATTTAAAAAATGATACTTGTTATTGACTGTGACCGAGGATTTTTTTTTTTATAACATGGCCTTCAGGGAAATCATAGCCTTCTGAAAATCATGAGGTAGGCTTGTTTGTACTCTGAGCCTTGGAGTAGACTAGTTTCTAACAATAATAAGGCTCACTACAGTGGAATCGCAGTTAATCCCTCTGTACAAGCCTAAACACAGACATCCTCATATAAGGGCAGCTGAACATAATGCAAGAACATGCAGCAAGCTCCTTCAACAAGGTTCATCAACAAAGTGTACAAACTTACGAGAACAGCTATGGAACGAACTACTGGTGTACGACCACAGTAGCCTAGTTGGAAAGATAATGGAATCTGGGTCATCCAATGTTAAAATCGAATGATCGGCTGACAAAACGAGAAGCATGCAGCTACACTTGGTGCGCACTGAAAGTGAACCTATCAGTGAATCTCAAAGTGCATGTGTCTCAGATGGTATGTGCACAGCTGCACTAATGCCTTGGACCAGAGCTTTAATCTGTCACTAGCTCTGGACCAGGGCCTGGTTTCTCGATAACAATGGAATATAGGCTTAAGAGTTTTAACCATGCATCTTTCCTACCACGGCCCAAGCTATAACATGTTTCCCAAAACACCACGCAGAGAGAACGTTTGCTAATGCTTCGAATACACCGACTGTGTCATAGTACACAATAGTAGGTAGCATCATCTGGATATGTATCCGGGTGGCAGGTAGCATAGTGGTTGGGCCAGTAACTGAAAGGTTGCTAGATCGAATCCCTGAGCTGACAAGGTACAAATATGTTGTTCTGCTCCCCTAAACAAGACGGTTAACCCACTGCTCCCCGGTAGGCCATCATTGTAAACAGGAAATTGCTCTTAACTGACTTGCCAGTTAAATAAAGTTAAATACAAAAAAAGTGTGATGCATGCAACAAAAGTTCAACATTCACCTTCTGCTACCATTTCTGTCAAGCCGTCAACACATAATTTCGATAAATCCAACATATGCACCATTGCATTTTGGTACACCAGAATTAAATGAATTTCCAATGAAACACTGTGTTTGCCTTGCGTTGCAGAGGCAGTTGCAGTGCGTTCCTATGCGTCAAACTGTATGCATAGACGGTTTGACAGAAATGGTAGCAGAAGGTGAATGTTGAATTTTTGTTGCATACATATCCAGATGATGCTGTGTACTATTTACTATTTTGCACAAAAGACGCTTAATTGTATGCAGCATCGCAATGCTGCAAGGCAAACGCAGCGTTTCATTGGAAATTAATGTAATTCTGGTGTACCAAAACGCAATATACTGTCGGTGTTCGAAGCGTTAGCGCGCAACATAGGCTACCATTTTAGCCACAATCGTAGTGGTCGAAGGTGGCAGAGTTCGCTAAGTTATTATTTATGGATAATGTTAATTACATACTTGTAAATGTTATGTAATAAATTACTACAACAACTTTAGCTGTCACCTTGCTTAATTTGCTACACTAGCTAGCTATGTACCTACTTCCCTCTCCGTAATGTCAACAGAACTGCGGGAAAGTAGTAACGTTACTCGGCAGGCGAGGGTGAAGCGGGAAAGTAGTAACGTTACTCGGCAGGCGAGGGTGAAGCGGGAAAGTAGTAACGTTACTCGGCAGGCGAGGGTGAAGCGGGAAAGTAGTAACGTTACTCGGCAGGCGAGGGTGAAGCGGGAAAGTAGTAACGTTACTCGGCAGGCGAGGGTGAAGGACACTGTCACAACACCGACTTGCCACTCTCCCACTGAGTAGACTGTATCCCGGTGACATCCAGATGGTTACCAATATTATTTACCAAAGTTATTTCTCATGGCTGATATCCTACTTGGGAGGAGAACATGTGGCCATGTTAACTACTGCCGGCAACAACGTGATACAGCTGCCAGTGGGAAGCATCTCAATACAACACACGTGGTCCTCCGCACCAGCTCGTCGTCAAGCTTCCCGAAGTCTAACGTTAACCTGTAATATTGGTCGCCAATTAGTTATTGCTCGCTCGCCCTGTAAAATAAACAAAACTAACTCGAGCCCAGTATTTAATGTTTGTGTGTGAAGCCTTAGACAACTTTCCACATTGGGCGGACAATTTGTTTTTCTAATTCGGAAAATCGAATTTCACCACCTGTGTTGCTGGTGTTGCTGGTGGCGTGGAGCTCACGCAGCATCCACATAGGCACCATTCGACATCCGGCCCTCAGCGTCTGAAGTATGATCTTCAATCAGACTCTACTCGATAAAAGAAGCAAATCTGCAACAGCTAGCTAGCTAAGTTGCTAGCTAATGGACAGAGGGACATATGGAGGAGCTTACTAGGGCTAGCTAGCTACCCGTGTAGCTAGCCTGTTCTGAGTCCGACTCAGTCCCAGATATTTTTGTTCAATCATGACAACTTCTTGTCACATGAGAAAAGTCACTCTTTCTAGCGCTAGCTAACAGGCAACAACAGCAAGTCAGCTAAAGTTTGCTAGGTAGAGATATTTTGACAGCTAGCGGAACATTACTTTATTTTCTTCGTCCAGCAACGAACCATTGTTCAATACAATCACGTTGCGGGACAAAGCTGTCCCCCCCATCAACTACGACAGCTGCTAGCTAAGCTAAAAGCAAGCAAGTCAGCTTAGTGCAGCAGGCTCTTTTAGTCCACACTCGAGAAAATAATCAATACATATTTGCATGTCGTGTATGCTTCGTTTATATACCACTTTGTTAGGCTACTATTTATGCTAGAATCACAGGATGAGACAAGCTACTCACCAGTCTTGTTGCAATATTGAGTGGGTAGATAATGATTCACAGAGCATGCGCGAAGCCTGGTGCAGAATATGTAGATAGAAATGTAATACATAGAATGAACAGTCCATATACAGATGTTATAATAATAGGCCTACTGGAACATTCTTATTTGTAGGCGTCATTGAAGGTCTATCTGGCCTCTCCCCATTCAGATCAGAGTTTACAGATCAACTTTATGCCAATGACAGGATCTCACGGTTGTGTAACAGTATAACTTTAGACCGTGCCCTCGCCCATACCCGGGCGCGAACCAGGGACCCTCTGCACACATCAACAGCAGTCACCCACGAAGCATCGTTACCCATCGCTCCACAAAAGCCGCTACTTCAAGGTCTCAGAGCAAGTGACGTCACCGATTGAAACGCTATTTAGCGCGCACCGCTAACTAAGCTAGCCGTTTCACATCCGTTACAGTTGCATAAGATATGAGCAGTCTGTGCAAAAGAAGGAAGGTGGGCAGGCAGTGCGTAAAAACACTGATATTAGGCTGCAGCACAACTATTTCCCTTCCAATGTAAACATATCACATTTAGAATCCCATTGAAAAGGTAAAATATAAGGCTACGTCTCCATCTGCCGGTGTCATGAGGTACATGCATGGTGATATACCGGAGAATTCATATTTGTGGGGCAATTCAATTGTACTTCAGCGTCATTACGCACGACCAGAATCAGTGATGTAAAACATAGCTAAGCCGAACGAGTTGTCCATATCGTTTATAGAGCGCAGAGACAGCTGTCTAGTTCCGCAGGCTGCAGCAGCTCACACCTGCGCGATTAGTTACAGATCCTCTGACATCAGCACTGCACCAAGTGGACAGTTCCATCGATGCTCGGAAAAGGAACAGCCTCCACCTCAAAATAGTAGAAAATATCAATGTATTTAAAAAATATAGATATTTTAGTCTAGGCCTATTAACGTTTTATTCAAATAGATTCGTTTTCGAAAATCGTCCTTCATGCGCTTATGTTATGGGGATAATGTAAAACTCCGTGTGAATTGGGTCGGTCTGCCTAAACCTATAAAAGCACTGCGGCCAAAGTTTTCCAAAGCCTCTCTTGCCAACCGCAAAGATGAACTACGGATCTGACCACTATACCTCGTCATCCTACCGAAAGATCTACAGGGACGCTCCTCGTTTCTCACCCTCAACCTCTCGTATGAGTAGTCCTTCCGCCTCCTCCCGCAGTTCTGTGTCCTCCACCAGTTACAGGTCTGCGGTGTCTCTCCCCCGCAGCAGTGCGTCATCGCTGGGCTACTACAGAAGAACCGGTCAGTCTTCTTCCTTTTCGACGGTGCCAGGTGACAGCCTCGAATTGACTCAATCCTCCGTCCTCAGCAATGAGTTGAAAGTCACCCGAACCAATGAGAAGGAACAATTGCAGGGTCTCAATGACCGCTTCGCCATGTTCATCGAGAAAGTGCGTACCCTGGAGCAGCAGAACAAAGTCTTGGAGACGGAGCTGGTGACCCTGCGCCAGAGGCAGCACGAGCCATCCCGCATCGCGGACCTATACCAGCAGGAGATGCGCGAGCTTCGCGCGCAAGTGGAGGAGATCGGCAGCGAGAAAGCCCACATTCTCATCGATAGGGACAACTTAGAAGAAGACCTTCACAAGCTTAGGGCCAAATATGAGGAGGAGTTAAGGGCGCGCGAGGAGGCTGAGCAGACCCTGCGGTCGTTCAAAAAGGACGTGGATGACGCCACCATGGCGCGGCTGGATCTAGAGCGCAAAGTGGAGGGCCTCCTGGATGAGATATCCTTCCTGAGGAAGGTCCACGACGAGGAGGTGGCCGAACTGAGCGGTATGGTCCAGGCAGCTCATGTGTCAGTCGAGGTAGAGCTGGCCAAACCCGACCTCACTTCGGCTCTGAAAGAGATCCGCAATCAGTACGAGACTCTGGCTTCTAAGAACCTGCACTCCGCGGAAGAGTGGTATAAATCCAAGTTTGCCAATCTCAACGAGCAGGCCACCAGGAGCAATGAGGCAATGCGGGCCAGCAGGGAGGAGATCAACGAATTCAGGAGACAACTGCAGTCCAAGACAATTGAGTTGGAGACCCTACATGGCATCAATGAGTCTTTGGAACGGCAGATTCGAGAAACAGAAGATGGACACAATCTTGAAATCGCAGGTTTGCAGGTAAAATACGTTTGTTTGCACTTGACAGCTCTCTTCCTCACACATACACGCACCCCTCCTTGCACAGGTGCGCCTGTGTTGGGGAAATGAGAACATGTGTGTAAGCAGGATGGAAAAGTACGATTACGCAAATGATTTGTAAATAAACACATTTCAATGCATAATTTATATTGCAATGGGTAGCCGTCTTTGCATCTTAAAGCATTGCTATTATTTTGAAAATGTTGTATTTTCTGGGATAACACATCTGGAAGTCAACCTTCCCTGTCCATGGTTCTGAAATGCTCTAAATTTGCAACCGCACGAAGTGGTAGGATCGCCCTCGAGCTCTCTAAATAAAGAGGATTTCTAACAGATATCAGCAACAGTAAACTTCTGCTTGAATCATCACAGCTGGATGTCGTGTCCTGTCCAGCTGAGAAAGTCTTATAAGACTGACCATGAGAGCCCGCGGGGGCTCGTGTGACGTGATGTCATGTGTTCGTCATATATACTGAACAAAAATATAAACGCAACATGCAACAATTTAAAATATTTTAATGAGTTACAGTTCATATAAGTAAATCAGTCAATTTAAATAAATGTATTAGGCCCAAATCTATGGATTTCATGACTGGGCAGGGGTGCAGGTCCCCCCCCCCCCCCCCCCCCCCCCTCAGTGTATCACTATCACGTTGCTTGACATGACAGGAAACATAACGGCCCGTCGACGTCAGAGTAGTCTACGAACCTAGCTTCAACCCCGTAGAGTACTCGCCAAATGCAGTGCATTATACTGAACGAACCCGGTGTATTTATACTACCCTAAATCGGATTAGTGGTCATCCGTTTATGACCTCTTGCGCAAGCGTTCAAATACTCTTCCTTGCCACCCAAGAGCGAACACTACTAGGCTACTGTGTCCTTATAGATAATTCAATGCATATGGTTACCTAGAAAATCAGATTAAACAAAGAGTAGGGCTCAAGGAAAGGATATAGATGAAGTATTTCCACCTGGACTAAGTTTTTTTTCCTTGGTCCATGTAATGACATTCAGTACTGAGAGGCCTTCAGCAATGGAGATGTTAAGGTCTAATTTGTTTCTTCCTTTCACCTAAACAGGATACCATTGGGCACCTGGACAATGATTTGCGGAACATCAAGAATGACATGGCTCAGCATCTTCGAGAGTACCAGGATCTGCTCAATGTCAAAATGGCTCTGGACATTGAAATAGCTGCCTACAGGTAATTTACGTCTACAAGGACCTGTGACCAGGGTCTGTTAGCAAAGTCTTAGTGATTCACATTATGGGAATATACCCTTGCCCTCCATACTCTTTCAAAAATAATGTTACAATATGTTAGTCACTAATCACTCTCAGCTATAAATGTATTGACAAAATACTTGTTGACCTGTGTTTGACCCTCAGAAAACTGCTGGAGGGAGAGGAAACTCACTTTAGCACAGGAATATTATTTGGCGCCTCAAACCATGGCACCGGTCACTTTGGATACCAGCCACGTGCCTCAAGCTATGCACGGAGTACCAATAAGGAGAAAGAGGCTGCTCAGAAAGATGGCTTCAAGGAGATCACTGAGGAAAAAGTGGAGAAGAGCGATGAAGCAGATATCAACTCAAACAACTAGCCAACATAAATTCAGACCTTGCAAGCCAGTTATCTAAAGGCACAGAGCAAATGTACTGTATATCATACATTATTACTGGGATGCATTATGTGCAGCTGAGCACTGCTACACTCTCCAGTTTCAATTACAATAGTGGAATTTGAGATCGTCTTTGTTAGTAATATGATATATTGAAGGTAGGTAGGTAGTTGAAAGGAGTGATAATTTTGTAATTTAAACAAATAGAATATTTTAATGAAATGTATATATTTTTGTAGCCTGGTTGCCTGATCTGTATGTGTTTTAGCCAACTCTTCTGTCATTCGTTGTTATGCCATGCAAATACAGTACATGGCTAATATTTTTGTGTGTTGAGGCTGTTGATGAAGCCATTAAAAATGTACTGTAACCATTTGGTCCCTATTTATTGAACATTGTCAATAAATGACTGAGAAGTCTTTTCACTGCTCCCTCAGATCCCCCACCGAGTCGAGCAGAGCGGGAAGGATGCAAATCGGTTTGATAAAGATCCAGGCCACACACTGAGCTGAGAGAGGATATTAACTCTCCACGGCTAATTGGCTTGGCATTTGGATCAACTTGAAAATCATCCTTTCAATGCCGACAACCTGCTAAAGACAAACACATCGTTATTCTTATTTTAGTTACTGCAGAGTGAAGACTTCCCATAACCTCCCTGTCCCTCTCTGAAAAACTCTGGCTACTGCATGAGCTCAGGGTTAGTCCTAGCTCAGTGACTAAGAGTATGACACTGCACTGAACAGATCAAGCCTGACCCCTAGAGTCACATTCCTTCTTCAGAGCCATATTACAGGTCAAAACAAACATCCTTAGCATATCCACGTGACCAGAAATCTGAATCACATAATTACCATATCCACACCGGCTAATGCAAAATGTAGCCCAATAAAACACAATGGGTAAATAATATTGCATAGTATTTTATTAGTGTTAATATTGAGAAACTGCATGTATCAAAACCCAACTTGTTGTATTGGTTGTATCAAAAAGGCCTGTTTGAATTATCTTCAAGTAACAGCTGTGTGTGTCTCTAAACTCTGGTCAGGAAAAACTTGAATGGTTAATCAATATTCAAAACAATGACATGAAGTGACACTAAGAGTGTACAGACAGTCTGTACAAACGTTCAAAGCTCTAAAATGATGTAAAATAAGGAAACAGTACATATTACAGATACAGTGTACATTTAACTCATAACTAGTGTTTCAAAAACACGAGATTTTGGTAGTAGTAGCATGACTGGTCCTTTTTCTCTTTGAGCCCTCTGAAATCACTTCAGTCTCTCAGACTGAAAACTATAACCTAACCATAACAATTTACAGAAGAAGGCATCTGGAAAATAGTCAGGCAAGTAGGCAGAGAGGAGAAGACTTGATTCTGTAAGGCATTAGTAACAAGAATGAAGACCGTGGTTCCCTGAAGGTCAGCATTAATATCAGGATCACATCCATCTCACTTTCCCCTCACATGTGAGCAGGCAGCACCAGTCCAAAGTGGAGAACCAAAATACCATCCTGGGAATAAAAACACATACAAACTCATAAATGGAGGCTAACGATAACAGGGCTATATCCAGAGAGTGACTAGGAGTACATAGGGTCTTGAGTGGACCCACCTGTAGAGCATCGTCTCCCAGGGAGCCCTGAACCTCTCGCAGCGACTGGTAACGGTCCAGGAGGTGGTCTCCACACACGACATCCACCTGCACGACAACACGACATCATCTCATTTCCACAGACTGCATGACATCATATGAGAGTGATACGCTGAGCGATAACATACAGTTGAAGTCGGAAGTTTACATACACAAAATAGTTTAAACTCTGTTTTTCACCATTTATGACATTTAATCCTAGTAAAAATTCCCTGTCTTAGGTCAGTTAGGATCACCACTTTATTTTAAGAATGTGAAATGTCAGAATAATAGTAGAGAGAATGATTTATTTCAGCTTGTATTTCTTTCATCACATTCCTAGTGGGTCAGAAGTTTACATACACTCAATTAGTATTTGGTAGCATTACCTTTAAATTGTTTAACTTGGATTAAGTGTTTCGGGTAGGCTTTCACAAGCTTCCCACAATAAGTTGGGTGAATATTGGCCCATTCCTCCTGACAGAGCTGGTGTAACCGAGTCAGTAGGACTCCTTGCAGGCACATGCTTTTTCAGTTCTGTCCACAAATGTTCTATAGGTTTGAGGTCAGGGCTTTGTGATGGCCACTCCAATACCTTGACCTTTTTGTCCTTAAGCCATTTTGCCACAACTTTGGAAGTATGCTCGGGGTCATTGGCCATTTGGAAGACCCATTTGCGACCAAGCTTTAACTTCCTAACTGATGTCTTGAGATATTGCTTCAATATATCCACATAATTTTCCATCCTCATGATTCCATCTGTTTTGTGAAGTGCGCCAGTCCCTCCTGCAGCAAAGCACCCCCACAACATGATGTTTCCATCCCCTTGCTTCATGGTTGGGATGGTGTTCTTTGGTTTGCAAGCCTCCCCCTTCTTCCTCCAAACATAACAATGGTCATTATGGCCAAACAGTTCTATTTTTGTTTCATCAGACCAGAGGACATTTCTCCAAAAAGTATGATCTTTGTCCCCATGTGCAATTGCAAACCGTAGTCTGGCTTTCTTATGGCGGTTTTGGAGCAGTGGCTTTTTCCTTGCTGAGCGGCCTTTCGGGTTATGTCGATATAGGACTCGTTTTACTGTGGATATAGATACTTTTGTACCTGTTTCCTCCAGCATTTTCACAAGGTCCTTTGCTGTTGATCTGGGAATGATTTTGCACTTTTCCCACCAAAGTACATTCATCTCTAGGAGACAGAATAGGTCTCCTTCTTGAGTGGTATGACGGCTGCGTGGTCCCATGGTGTTTATACTTGCGTACTATTGTTTTGTACAGATGAACGTGGTACATTCAGGCGCTTGGAAATTGCTCCCAAGGATGACCCAGGCTTGTGGAGGTCTACAATATTTTTCTGAGGTGTTGGCTGATTTCTTTTGGTTTTCCCATGATGTCAAGCAAAGAGGCACAGAGTTTGAAGGCCGGCCTTGAAATACATCCACAGGTACACCTCCAGTTGACTCAATGGATGTCAATTAGCCTATCAGAAGCTTCTAAAGCCATGATATCATTTTCTGGAATTTTCCAGGCTGTTTAAAGGCACAGTCAACATAGTGTATGTAAACTTCTGACCCACTGGAATTGTGATACAGTGAATTATACGCAAAATAATCTGTCTGTAAACAATTGATGGAAAAATGACTTGTGTCGTGCACAAAGTAGATATCCTAATCGACTTGCCAAAACTATAGTTTGTTAACAAGAAATTTGTGGAGTAGTTGAAAAACGAGTTAATGACTCCAACCTAAGTGTATGTAAACTTCCGACTTCAATTGTACGTGGGAGTCGTCAGCAGGTAGCCTAGCAGTTAAGAGAGTTGGGCCAGTAACCAAAATGTTACTGGTTCGAATCCCCGAGCAGACTAAGTGAACAATCCTCCGATGTGCCCCCGAGCAAGGCAAGTAACCCTAATTGCTCCCGTAAGTCACTCTAGAAAACTGCGTCTGCTCAATGACTCCAATGTAATGGGGGGCATATCTGAGGGGAAATTGGTAGCTGCAGTTTGGGATGAGCAAATAAAAACAGAAAAAAGGCTCCTGATCAATTTCAATAAGACATAGAAATAGTATTCCTGAATAATTACAGTTCCACCCCTGGTTTAGAACTGACCTCAATAAAAATGAACAGAACTCTGGACAACGTCAATGCTTTTGTGATAGTGCTTACAATCTGTTCTCCTGCTACTCAGACCACTGCTGAGCTCTGGGTTAGTTCCCCTTTCTCTGTCCTCTGCAACTCTTACTCCCCATGTTTCCCCAGACGAGGCCGGTGAGTGCCAAGAAATCAGCCTAAGCCTATAATCCCTGTCCAAGTGTGTTACTGCTAAACACGCTATGTACAGGTAGCTCTGCTCCCTGGTTGTGTTGTTACACTCTGCACTTTCATGTTAGACAAAATAACACTCTTCTCTCTCTGTCCTTGGGTGAGCTTAAGGTGCATCAACCTCTCACTTAGCTGCTTAGCCCGGATGCCCTAGATTGCAACAATGCAGGCCACTAAGGTATATTTCAGGGGATGTGATTGAGATGGATTCCTCACACACAGGTATACACACAATGACATTTAAACATGCCTCTTTCTTGAAGCAGAGAGCCCTCTCACATAACGAGCAGATATAACACATGTACATAATTAGGCCTTTCTCTTTCTGGCATCTTGCCAGGTTTCCCTTTCAGAAATAGTTCATAACCTAATCAGACATCCTGGTAAAGTCAATGTGAAACTCCTCCCACTGACCTGGCAGGTAGGACTCAGCTCCATCTTCCTCCTGATGAAAAGTTCCACATGGCGGACAGTGGCTTCTCCCGACACTCGCACGTACCGCCTCTCCAAAGGCTGGCCAGGTACACCAGTGTTACAGATTTCAATCCCTTATTCATTTGAGCATTATATCAATATAACTAAAACAACTCAATTTCACAACATTAGTGTATGTATGACCATTCCTATATAGTGGATAGCAGCATTATCGCTGATACTGTTATTTATTTTAACAGTCTCGTACAACTGCCATTAAAACTTGAGAAAAGAGCTTGTCAGCAGTAATTACCTTATAGTTGTTAATGCCTTCTTCCGCTCTGGATCAAAACAAAAACACAACATTACATAGAATTTTCTTAATCCCTGCAACCAATTATGTAAAGTTAACCATCAATCTCGTAACTTGAAATGTTCGCCCTAGTGCCTATTCACTCAATGGAAGAACTGTAGCACAGCAGCACCATCTACTGGGGAGACAAGAATGACCAGAGACAAACATAAACAATAACATTTCAAAATCTCTTACTGAATATCCCCCATCCCTCAAATTGAAGATACTAATGCTAGGGAGAGACTCACCCCACAAACTCCAGCTGCAGAGACACATCCAGTTCAGGAGGGATGGTGAAGACAGACTGGGGCAGCAACTCCCTCCTCTGCTTCTGGTTCTTCAGCACAGGGACCGCGGGGGACGCCAACACTGATGTCACAGAAAAAGATGAGCGTTACAGTGGCATTAGGGGAATGCTCCACACACAGCAATGAGACAGACAGAGACTGACACATGGCTAACACCATCATCATTTTCATCCCTAAAGCCAACACCTCATTCGGCCGCCTTTCGTTCCAGTACTCTGCTGCCTGTGACTGGAACGAATTGCAAAAATCGCTGAAGTTGGAGACCTTTATCTCCCTCACCAACTTCAAACATCAGCTATCTGAGCAGCTAACCGATCGCTGCAGCTGTACATAATCTATTGGTAAATAGCCCACCCATTTTCACCTACCTCATCCCCACAGTTTTTATTTATTTACTTTTCTGCTCTTTTGCACACCAATATCTCTACCTGTACATGATCATCTGATCATTTATCACTCCAGTGTTAATCTGCAATATTGTAATTATTCGCCTACCTCCTCATGCCTTTTGCACACATTGTATATAGACTCCCCTTTTTTTTCTACTGTGTTATTGACTTGTTAATTGTTTACTCCATGTGTAACTCTGTGTTGTCTGTTCACACTGCTATGCTTTATCTTGGCCAGGTCGCAGTTGTAAATGAGAACTTGTTCTCAACTAGCCTACCTGGTTAAATAAAGGTGAAATAAAAAAAAATTAAAAAAATAAACACCAGAGGTAGAGGCTGTCTTCAGTCTTCAAATACGCAAACCCTTCATATAAACAAAGATCCATCACATATCTGCCAAAAACCAATTGACATCAACAACAAATAAATAAGAATTTTATACCTGGTTTAGGCACCTCCAGTCCTCTCTGTTTGTAAAAATCTATCATCCTTGCTCTCTCCACTGCAAAGAAAATGAAGAGTAAGAACAATATTCATTTAAACTGCCAAACAAAAGATTGAAATGGGAAAATGTGAGAAATGGAAGGCTTGTGGATACTTACATTCTTCTAGATGTGGCAGCATCTTGTAAACAATATCTTGCAACTGTCTGTCAGGTCTGTGGAGGTAAAAATACCCACCATACAGTAAGTATTTACATACCTGTATATAACTTAGTATTAGCCTATAGATCACTATATTCATTGATAATGGGCCAATGGGAGAGTTATAGTTATCTGCTGCAAAGCGGACTTCTGCACACGTTGTTTCAGTTAAAATGTCAGTTTATCGTGGCAACATTTTCATTTAAAATGAGTTTGCACTAGGGCTGCACCCAATTAGTCGACTGGTCGATTGTTTGGTCGATTGTTTGGTCGATTGTTTGGTCGATAGGCTGTTGGTCAACCAATATTCTTTTAGTTGAGCAGTGGCAAATATATATAAACAAATTATGGCACACGAAACACCTGCCTGATTCACACCTGTCAGAGGGGACTAATCCATTGTGGATGCCGCGGGATGGCACACCAGTATCACCAATAGCAACATTTACCATTAATTCCCATAATTTCTAATCCACCATGTTTGTTTGGTTACTGTAATTTCTGTTAATGCATTCAATATATTATTACAGTCCTACCGTTGTCATTGTAGGAGTGGACACGCACCTGATTCCGCATATAAAAGTAGACTAGTCTACTTGTTCTGCGCGCAATGTAGACCTATAAGTGTGCCCATTTGGGGATCCTATTTCTGATTTCCTTAACTCACCATGACTGCAGAGCTCCTCAAAGCAACTTTTTTTCTCTCACCTCAAACACCAGGTAAACAAAGTTGGTCTTTACATCCACTGAGAATGACAATAGTTCCTCAACGTAGCCTATTTTTAAAAATCTTTCCAGCTCTCCCTTTCGAGTACCACTCAGTATACCAAAATGTTATGCTTTGCTCAGGTGGAAACATAATAAAATAGGCCTACCTGATTAATTATTATCCCTTGTGCAAAATAGCCTGCACCTGTGTCTGTCTGTCTGGAGCTCACTGGCCTGGGAAACTGAGGGCCCAGAATATTTTATACAATGTTGCCAGTTTGCTAGCAGGTGCTTCAGGCCTGACCATGTTAATAAAATATTTCAAGTTCCTTGCAGACAGACCATGTGCAGCCAATGTGATTTATAGGATACTTATTTTTAAATCAGGATATTTTCTACCTGCGGGCTGCAAAGTTGTTGTTGTTGGCTTATGTAGGCTATTTTTACATATTGGCAATGGCAATAGAAGTTACTTTTAGATTTGTATAATTTTCATTAAGATGTAATGTGGTTAATCAAATTCTATTTTGAGACATGAAGACTATTATAAACTAAACTCTTCCACAAAAATGTGCATTTGAAAATCAAAACCGGCACACAGATCAGTAGAAATGGCACTTCAAATGGTAAAGGTTGCCGACCGCTGGTGTAGCCTATTACCGGCAACTTTAGGAGCATAATGCAGAATCTGCGAAGGCCAGTACCAGGGGGCAACAGGATTGATCTCTGGCTCTCGCTTTAGTAATTTGTCTTCATTTTTAAATCACAGTGCTTAAAACATCAGACAAGCTCAGTGGCCTAAATATAGTTGATTTTATTCAAACATAGGGTGTGTCTATATATATGTCAAAATACATGTTTTAAAATGTCCACCAATCGATTGGTCGAAAGAACAGACAATTCTTGGCTAGTTTGCATATTAGTCATCTGTACATTTGTGTCTCTTTGGACTGGGCAGAAGGCAGAGTTGTGCACAGCGGTTCGGTAGACAAGTGTGTGTGCTTGGAATGGATAAAAGTGGCATCTACTGATAGACACATCAGAACCTGTGCGTCACACCAGGACATTGTGTACCAGGTAACTCCCCAGCAGGAAGGGTAACCATAGAAACGTCACCTTAAAAAGAACACTAATGAGGACAAGCAGAAAAACAACCTTTGATCGCTCTTTTTGAACAACTCTCATAAACAACATGAACCGATGTCTTCAAATTCAAAACCTCTGATACAATTGAACAAGACAAGAGCATGTGTGCTCTTAGACATCAGAGGCAGGCATGTTTACCTTATATTGTACAGTGGTTGTGTCTGGTGGACCACAATGCTGCAATTGGGACACCTGTTGCTGTAGAAGAAGTGCTTCACAATGCAGCTTTTACAAACTGGGAAAGGGAAAACGCATAACAAAGCAGTTATGACTAATGTGATGAGACTGAAGTGATTGCATTCATATTTCAGGAATTTTCATCTCAATCATTGTATCTCACAAGTGTGCAGACACTCTGTTATGGTGGTGGCATCGATGAGGAATCCGCAGCAGAGAGCACAGCGGATATATGGGTAGAATTGATTAAGAGGAAGTTCAGGCTGTGAAAAGATGCAAAAACATGCATAATGTCATTCCACACTACAGTGCATCACATTTACAGAGTACAAACCATTGTAACTACCATGTAACTAACGTTACCATATTCATAACAGTATATTATGACTCGCCACTCTAGCAATATAAGAAACGCTAACGTTAGATATTGCCCAAGTCTCCAGTACTGTACCTCATCCTCGGAGTCAACATTATTGGATGTCCCATCGTGGTCTTCAGAGCCATCGTTGTCAACGCTGTTCTGGCGGCTACCATCGGTTGGTGTCGCCTCTTCTGAATTGTGACCGACACTCAAGCAACCTGGTCTTTCGAGTTCCTTGGTCCTGTCCTCCATGTTACTGCAATTTGTGTTAATTTCTACGCCAATAAATTTTTCAATTAATCACTAATTTGATATTCACCTGACCCTGGTCTGTCCGTTGAGGGGCAGTGTTGCTAACGTTAGCAAGCGTGCTGGCTACGGTTGCAAGCTCAAGGAATACACACCGATAACAGTCCTACCTTTACCTTAACGGACTACCTATTAACCACATACGTATTTTAACCATTCATCGTTAGCACAAATTAAACTAACAAAACCAAATGTAACAGTTGCTAGCTAGCTACTTTTGTTGTCCTTCGACTTTCAGCAACTTCCGGGTTGGCGCCATGGTGGTGAAACTAGCCAATGAAATCCAAGCTGAGCAGACTGCCATAGAAATAGAACGTATAGAATGGAGCACAGTTGCTTTCTCTTATCGTGCATCAAATGAATGAATATTCATTAATAGGACATAAATTAATAATTAGAACAGGGGTCTCCAACCCTGTTCCTGTAGATTTTTGCTCCAACCCCAGTTGTAACTAACCTGGTTCAGTTTATCAACTAGCTATTAGTATTGGGTGTGCTAGATTATGGTTGGAGTGAAAACCTGCAGGAGGGTAGCTCTCCAGGAATAGAGTTGGAGAGCCCTTGATTAGAACATACTAATTCATGTGTTTATTTTTTACTTGATGGTTTATTTAAGTTTTATCAAACGTATCTCCTATAGGCTTATTATTGGTAGCTATACATGGATCTAAGTTTATGGATCGGGTGCCGTCAGGCAATGTCCTTTAAAATATCTAACTATTAATTTGGCCATGCAAGACACAGGGAAACATGAGAAATGGTTCCATGGCAGTAATATACCCTGGCCAGCAGGGAGCACAGAACCCAGCCCCGCAAGCAGCAAAGTCCTCATGGTTTCATATCATATGCCATCAGATACAAGTACTTCAGTATTTCACTTGGTTGTTGCATCTCTCATATTTTAAAACAGGGATTCCGTGACTCAATGTATACAGTAATTATTCCTTATGGTGTGTGGTACCATTTAGATTGTGGTTCATCAATTAAAGCCTTCAAATCATATGCAAACTGGTTTATGTACACTTAACATACTGTGTGTCAACTCCTACCTCTACCTTGTCTGCTTTGAGATCACAGTTACTGTGTGAGTGTTCAGGGAGTGTTGTGCTGGAGCATGTTGAGTGCGACATCTCTGAATCTGACAGCAGCAAGTCTGAGCAGCACAGGCATTCATCTCACTTCTCATTCCTGCATTCCTGTCCACTATTCAAGTACCATATTTAATTATCATCCATCACCCCTTGGTGCTCCTGATTTGTCAATCACCATATTCTTATCGGCAGACTGGTTCACTAACTACTTCTCAGATAGAGTTCAGTGTGTCAAATCGGAGGGCCTGCTGTCCGGACTTCTGGCAGTCTCTATGGGGGTGTCACAGGGTTCAATTCTTGGGCCGACTCTTTTCTCTGTATATATCAATGATGTCACTCTTGCTGCGGGTGATTCTTTGATCCACCTCTACACAGACGACACCACTCTGTATACTTCTGGCCCTTCTTAGGACACTGCGTTAATAAACCTACAAACGAGCTTCAATGCCATACAACACTCCTTCCATGGCCTCCAACTGCTCTTAAATGCAAGCAAAACAAAATGCCTGCTCTTCAACCGATCTGCCTGCACCCGCCCGACTACCATCACTACTCTGGACCATTCTAACATAGAATATGTGGACAACTATAAATACCTAGGTGTCTGGCTAGACTGTAAACTCTCCTTCCAGACTCACATTAAGCATCTCCAATCCAAAGTTAAATCTAGAATCGGCTTCCTATTTCGCAACAAAGCCTCCTTCACTCATGCTGCTAAACATACCCTTTCAAAACTGAATATCCTACCGATCCTTGACTTCGGCAATGTCATTTACAAAATAGCCTCCAACACTCTACTCAGCAAATTGGATACTGTCTATCACAGTGTCATCCGTTTTGTCACCAAAGCCCCATATACTACCCACCACTGCGACCTGTATGCTCTCGTTGGCTGGTCCTCGCGACATATTCGTTGCCAAACCTACTGGCTCCAGGTAATCTTTAAATCTTTGCTAGGTAAAGATCCGCCTTATCTCAGCTCACTGGTCACCATAGCAATACCCACCCGTAGCACAAGCTCCAGCAGGTATATTTCACTGGTCATCCCCAAAGCCAACTACTCCCTTGGCCACCTTTCCTTCCAGTTGTCTGCTGCCAATGACTGGAACAAATTGTAAAATCACTGAAGTTGGAGGCTTGTTTCTCCCTTACTAACTTTAAGCGTCGGCTGTCAGAGCAGCTTACCGATCGCTGCAGCTGTACACAGCCCATCTGTAAATAGCCCATCCAACCAACTACCTACCTCATCCCCATATTTGTTTTTGTTTTTCTGCTCCTTTGCATACCAGTATTTCTACCTGCACATCCTTATCTGCACATATATCACTCCAGTGTAAATTGCTAAATTGTAATTACTTCGCCACTATTGGCCTATTTATTGCCTTACCTCCTTACTTCATTTGCACACACTGTAAACCTATTTTTCTATTGTGTTATTGACTGTACGAATGTTTATCCCATGTGTAACTCTGTGTTGTTTTTGTCGCACTGCTTTGCTTTATCTTGGCCAAGTCGCAGTTGTAAATGAGAACTTGTTCTCAACTGGCATACCTGGTTAAATAAAGGTGAAATTAAAAAATAATAATAATTGGTTGGAGTAGGTTTTGTAACGGTTTTCTTCTGGGGAAAGAGAGGCGGACCAAAACGCAGCGTGGTTACTTGTAAACATCTTTAATAAAGATGAACAATCTACAAAACCGAACCAGCCCTATCTGGTGCAACAAACACAGAGACAGGAACAATCACCCACAAAACCCAACACAAAACAGGCTACCTAAATATGGTTCCCAATCAGAGACAATGACTAACACCTGCCTCTGATTGAGAACCATATCAGGCCAAACATAGAAATAGACAAACCAGACACACAACATAGAATGCCCACCCAGCTCACGTCCTGACCAACACTAAAACAAGGAAAACACACACGAACAATGGTCAGAACGTGACAGGTTTGGAACCAGCTGCACTGATTATGTATGATTGGATACTGGAAAGTGTCTCAAGACACTTAGAACAGTCAAGTCAGGAAGGAAAAAAATATTCCAAAATTGAATTCACTACAAAATCATGGTTCAATCTTGGGTCAGTGTCACGACTTCTGCCGAAGTCGGCCCCTCTCCTTGTTCGGGCGCGTTCGGTGGTCTTCTAGCTATCGCTGATCCACTTTTCATTTTCCATTTGTTTTGTCTTTGTCTTACACACCTGGTTTTTATCCCCCAATTACTTGTTCATTATTTAACCCTCTGTTCCCCCAAGTTTGTTTGTGAGTAATAGTTTGTTGTTTTTACGGTCCGTATTGTGGGCTCAGTAATATCGACTTGATTTGTAAGTCTTGAGTAAATTTACGTGTATTACTGCGCCTGACTACTCTGCACCAGCTACACCCAGACCTAGTACAGTCAGAGTTTGTATCCACTGACCATTACACTGAATATTTGAAGATGAAGGTGAAGACAAACTTGAAGGCAAGGACATAATAATATAAATCCAGCCCATCTTGGTTGTGGATATTTAGCATTAATCTATTTTCTGTTCACAGAAGTTCACAATCGACAAGCAGTACTTATACTGAACAAAAATATAAACGCACCCTTATACTGAACAAAAATATAAACGCAACATGCAACAAATTCAAAGATTACAGTTCATATAAGCAAAATCAGTTAATTGAAATAAACTCATTAGGCCTTAATCTATGGACTTCACATGACTGGGCAGGGGCGCATCCATGGGTGAGCCTGGGACGGCATAGGCCTCCACACTTGGGAGCCAGGTCCACCCACTGGGGAACCAGGCCCAGCCAATCAGAATAAACTTTTCTCTACAAAAGGGCTTTATTGGACATACTGCCAAATTCTCTAAAACGATGTTGAAGCCGGCTTATGGTAGAGAAATTAACATAACATTTTCTGGCAACAGCTCTGGTGGACATTCCTTCAGTCAAAATGCCAATTTCATGCTCCCTCAAAACTTGAGACATCTGTGGCATTGTGTTATGTGACAAATCTGCCCATTTTAGAGTGGCCTTTATTGTCCCCCGCACAAGCTATGTGTAATGATCATGCTGTTTAATCAGCTTCTTGATATGCCACACCTGTCAGATGGATGGATTATCTTGACAATGGATAACATGCTCACTAACAGGGAGGTAAAAAAACATTTGTGCACAGATTGTTTTTAGAAATAATATTTTTTTGTGAGTATAGGACATTTCTGGCATCTTTTATTTCAGCTAATGAAACATGGGACCATCACTTTATGTTGCATTTATATTTTTGTTCAGTATAGTTCAGTGGATTCAGTGGAGCACAGCTAAGGCCATGCAGGGTCAGCTGAATATACAACATTTGCATGTTTAATGCTAAAGAATGAATGACATCAGAGTTCTCAATATCACTGAAACACTACACTTTATTGAAAGTCAGTTATAATACAAAACAATTCCTTAGAAATAACTTAAAGACTACATATTTAATTGAATTGCGATGGCATTTGCGTCCCTCAGCTTTTCAACCATGAAAAACACTTTATGACAAATAGTTACACATCATACACATTTTTTGTTTATATTGAACTGTTTATTAATGATAAAACATAATGCAAGTCCTTTCTACTGCAAAACTGTGTCTTTAATGCATTGTTTAAAGAGACTTCACTAGTCGTGTTAGTATCCTTCCTGATACATCTCCTTCAGAATCTAATCGAGCATCTGACGCAATTACGTAAGATTTTAGTTCTGGGTTTCTGAGATTAGTCATTACACAAAAGATATACAAGGACCTTGAGCATTCTCTCCAAGAAAAACTCTTATTGCAGGAGTCGTCTATATTAAAGAAAGTTGTTACCTATTCACACCCTTTTAGAGTGTTATAATATGGTGTGGATAAATAAAGGGTTATTAGTGATAGGGATTAATCATATAACTTGAGTAAATTAAGGGTTAATGACATTAGATCTGAACAGCTGTGGTCTCCATTTAAGAAAATCCTCAATTACAAAAAATGTGTCATTGGTATTACCAACATTACATTGTCTTCTGACAGGTGGGTCACTCCTACGCGATGCCCGTCCCTCAACCCGACAGTGCAGGCAGAATGGTTGCACTTTCTGACATATGATGATGGCATCATTGGTGTTACTACTCCTAGCGGTGGCAGAAGGTTATCGTCAAAATGACTTAAAGTCATTAATCGGACATATTCATTTATTGAGAATGGGAATATGTACCCAAATACATTTAAATAAAAACAACTAAACAAAAAGGAAGTAAATGTCTTCCAAAATGCCATGCCCAAAAGGCACTGCAAATCAAGAATGACCCTGATGTGTTATTTAGAGACAGGGTCACTGTACCCTATGTCATAGCTGGATACCTCATAGGCCCATATTGGCAGCTATGAGCGTGGTATGTGGGTGTCACCTCCATCCAGGTCCTATGTTACTCACCGACCAATCAGACACCCTATCTTCAATTGGCAACATGGGATGGAGGGTACTGACAGTTTGTCCCCCAATATTGTTCAATGAGTTCCACTTTAAAGTCTTATCTCACACACACCTGCAGGGCTCTAACACCTTCAAAGAGTGGAGTGGATTTAAATATTCTGTCAGAACTAGGATAGGGATATATGGGAGAGGTCAGGATGGAATGCCTGAATCCCTTCACCTGGACCAGGGTGTGATCTTTAGGGGTCAGGCGGTCTGGGAGAGGCAGGTTGGGACTGTAGTTAGTGGTGTTGAGGTGCTGTGGTGGGGTCCTTCTCTCCTCTCACACCTCCATTGGGCTCTGGGGCCCCTCTGCGCCCTGTGGGGGGTCTGGCTGCAAACGGCAGATAGGTTTGTTGCACATAGGGCAGACACTGCGGATCTCCAGCCATTTTAACAGACACCTGCATGGGGGCAGAGCGAGGAAGGTATTATATTATAGACATACAGAGAGAGAGAGAGAGAGAGAGAGAGAGAGAGAGAGAGAGAGAGAGAGAGAGAGAGAGAGAGAGAGAGACTGACAGAAAACAGAGGAAAATATTTACAATATGCAGAGTGTGAGCATAGCCTTGCTATTGGGAGAGACCGCCATCAGCAGACCTGGCTCTCAAGAGAAGAAATGTGTTATGTACTTGAGTGAAGACCCAAAAGCGGTTTTAACAGAAAACAGAGTTCTTTAATGAAAAACAGGAATGGCATAAATCCTCTTCCAACGTTGTCAATGGAACAAAAAGAACGTTAGTATAATGCAGGATGCACCTGCCAGGCAGACTCCGACAGGATAGGACAAGGTGGAAGCAAACGAGACGACAGCTTGCTTCTGGCATCAAAAACACAAACAAGAATCAGACACTGAAAGTAGCAGGAACAGAGAGAGAAATAGAGACCTAATCAGAGGGGAAGAGAGAACAGGTGGGAAAGAGTGAATGAGCTAGTTAGGGGAGATGTAGAACAGCTGAAGAATGAGAGACAGAGAAGGTAACCTAAAAAGACCAGCAGAGAGAGACAGAGTGAAGAGAAAGGACAGGAACAGACATAACAAGACATGACAGTACCCCCCCACTCACCGAGCGCCTCCTGGCGCACTCGAGGAGGAAACCTGGCGGCAACGGAGGAAATCATCGATCAGCGAACGGTCCAGCACGTCCCGAGAGGGAACCCAACTCCTCTCCTCAGGACCGTACCCCTCCCAATCCACTAGGTACTGATGACCACGGCCCCGAGGGCGCATGTCCAAAATCTTACGAACCCTGTAGATGGGTGCGCCCTCGACAAGGATGGGGGGAGGGACGAGCGGGGGCGCGAAGAACGGGCTTAACACAGGAGACATGGAAGACCGGGTGAACGCGACGAAGATAGCGGGAGAAGAAGTCGCACTGCGACAGGATTAATGACCTGAGAAATACGGAACGGACCAATGAACCGCGGGGCCAACTTGCGAGAAGCTGTCTTAAGGGGAAGGTTCTGAGTGGAGAGCCATACTCTCTGACCGCAACAATATCTAGGACTCTTGGTCCTACGCTTATTAGCGGCCCTCACAGTCTGCGCCCTATTACGGCAAAGTGCCGACCTGACCCCCTTCCAGGTGCGCTCGCAACGCTGGACAAAAGCCTGAGCGGAGGGGACGCAGGACTCGGCGAGCTGAGATGAGAACAGCGGAGGCTGGTACCCGAGGCTACTCTGAAAAGGGGATAGACCGGTAGCAGACGAGGGAAGCGAGTTGTGGGCGTACTCTGCCCAGGGAGCTGTTCTGACCAAGACGCAGGGTTACGAAAAGAAAGACTGCGTAAAATGCGACCAACAGTCTGATTGGCCCGTTCGGCTTGACCGTTAGACTGGGGATGAAAGCCGGACGAGAGACTGACGGAAGCCCCAATCAAACGGCAAAACTCCCTCCAAAATTGAGACGTGAACTGCGGGCCTCTGTCGGAAACGACGTCAGACGGAAGGCCATGAATTCGGAAAACATTCTCGATAATGATCTGAGCCGTCTCCTTAGCAGAAGGGAGCTTATCGAGAGGAATGAAATGAGCCGCCTTAGAGAATCTATCGACAACCGTAAGAATAACTGTCTTCCCCGCTGATGAAGGCAGTCCGGTGATAAAATCTAAAGCGATGTGAGACCACGGTCGAGAGGGAATGGGAAGCGGTCTGAGACGGCCGGCAGGAGGAGAGTTCCCAGATTTAGTCTGCGCGCAGACCGAACAAGCGGCGACAAATCGACGCGCGTCACGTTCCCGAGTGGGCCACCAGAAACGCTGGCGAATGGAAGCGAGCGTACCCGAACGCCGGGGTGGCCGGCTAACTTGGCAGAGTGGGCCCACTGAAGAACGGCCGGACGAGTAGGAACGGGAACGAACAGAAGGTTCCTAGGACAAGCTCGCGGCGACGGAGTGTGAGCGAGTGCTTGCTTTACCTGCCTCTCAATTCCCCAGACAGTCAACCCGACAACACGCCCGTCAGGGAGAATCCCCTCGGGGTCGGTGGAGACCTCAGAAGAACTGAAGAGACGAGATAAAGCATCAGGCTTGGTGTTTTTTGAGCCCGGACGATAAGAAATAACAAACTCGAAACGAGCGAAAAACAGAGCCCAACGAGCCTGACGCGCATTAAGTCGTTTGGCTGAACGGATGTACTCAAGGTTCCTATGGTCAGTCCAAACGACAAAAGGAACGGTCGCCCCCTCCAACCACTGTCGCCATTCGCCTAGGGCTAAGCGGATGGCGAGCAGTTCGCGATTACCAACATCATAGTTACGTTCTGACGGCGATAAGCGATGAGAGAAAAACGCGCAAGGATGGACCTTGCCGTCAGAGAGAGAGCGCTGAGAAAGAATGGCTCCCACGCCCACCTCTGACGCGTCAACCTCAACAACAAACTGACTAGAGATGTCAGGTGTAACAAGAATAGGTGCGGATGTAAAACGATTCTTAAGAAGATCAAAAGCTCCCTGGGCGGAAACGGACCACTTAAAGCACGTCTTAACAGAAGTAAGGGCTGTGAGGGGAGCTGCCACCTGACCGAAATTACGGATGAAACGACGATAGAAATTAGCGAAGCCCAGAAAGCGCTGCAGCTCGACGCGTGACTTAGGAACGGGCCAATCAATGACAGCCGGGACCTTAGCGGGATCCATCTTAATGCCCTCAGCGGAAATAACGGAACCGAGAAAAGGGACAGAGGCGGCATGAAAAGTGCACTTCTCAGCCTTCACATAAAGACAGTTCTCCAAAAGGCGCTGGAGGACGCGTCGCACGTGCTGAACATGAATCGAGAGAGACGGTGAAAAAATCAGGATATCGTCCATGTAAACGAAAACAAAAATGTTCAGCATGTCTCTCAGGACGTCGTTAACTAGTGCCTGAAAGACAGCTGGAGCGTTAACGAGGCCGAAAGGAAGAACCCGGTATTCAAAGTGCCCTAACGGAGTGTTAAACGCCGTCTTCCACTCGTCCCCCTCCCTGATGCGCACGAGATGGTAGGCGTTACGAAGGTCCAAATTGGTGAAAAACCTGGCTCCCTGCAGGATCTCGAAGGCTGAAGACATAAGAGGAAGCGGATAACGATTCTTAACTGTTATGTCATTCAGCCCTCGATAATCCACGCATGGGCGCAGGGACCCGTCCTTCTTCTGAACAAAAAAAAACCCCGCTCCGGCGGGAGAGGAGGAGGAGACTATGGTACCGGCGTCGAGCGAAACCGACAAATAATCCTCGAGAGCCTTACGTTCGGGAGCCGACAGAGAGTATAATCTACCCCGGGGGGAGTAGTTCCCGGAAGGAGATCAATACTACAGTCATACGACCGGTGTGGAGGGAGAGAAGTGGCCTTGGAACGACTGAACACCGTGCGCAGATCGTGATACTCCTCCGGCACCCCTGTCAAATCGCCAGGCTCCTCCTGTGAAGAAGAGACAGAGGAAACAGGAGGGATAGCAGACATTAAACAGGTCACATGACAAGAAACATTCCAGGATAGGATAGTATTACTAGACCAATTAATAGAAGGGTTATGGCGCACTAGCCAGGGATGACCCAAAACAACAGGTGTAAAAGGTGAACGAAAAATTAAAAAAGAAATGGTTTCGCTATGATTACCAAAGACAGTGAGGGTTAAAGGCAGCGTCTCACGCTGAATCTTGGGGAGAGAACTACCATCTAAAGCGAACAAGGCCGTGGGCTCCCCTAACTGTCTGAGAGGAATGTCATGTTCCCGAGCCCAGGTCTCGTCCATAAAACAGCCCTCCGCCCCAGAGTCTATCAAGGCACTGCAGGAAGCAGATGAACCGGGCCAGCGGAGATGGACCGGAAAGGTAGTGCGTGATCCAGAAGGAGAGGCCTGAGTAGTTGCGCTCACCAGTAGCTCTCCTCTTACTGATGAGCTCTGGCTTTTACTGGACATGAGGTGACAAAATGACCAGCGGAGCCGCAGTAGAGACAGAGGCGATTGGTGATTCTCCGTTCCTTCTCCTTGGCCGAGATGCGGATACCCCCAGCTGCATAGGCTCAGCATCCGAGCCGGCGGAGGAGGGTGGCAGTGATGCGGCAGGTGGCAGTGATGTGGAGAGGGGAGCAACGGAGAACGCGAGCTCCTTTCCACGAGCTCGGCGACGAAGATCAAACCGTCGCTCTATGCGAATAGCGAGAGCTATTAAGGAGTCCAGACTGGAAGGAACCTCCCGGGAGAGGATCTCATCCTTAACCTCGACGAGGAGACCCTCCAGAAAACGAGCGAGCAAAGCCGGCTCGTTCCAGTCACTAGAGGCAGCGAGAGTGCGAAACTCAATAGAATAATCCGTTATGGATCGATTCCCCTGACATAGGGAAGACAGGGCCCTGGAAGCCTCCTCCCCAAAAACAGAACGGTCAAAAACCCGTATCATCTCCTCCTTAAAGTCCTGATACTGGTTAATACACTCAGCCCTCGCCTCCCAGATTGCCGTGCCCCACTCACGCGCCCGTCCGGTAAGGAGAGAAATGACGTAGGCGATGCGGGCTGCGCTCCTGGAGTAAGTGTTGGGCTGGAGAGAGAACACCACATCACACTGAGTGAGGAATGAGCGGCACTCAGTGGGCTCCCCAGAGTAACACGGCGGGTTGTTGATCCTGGGCTCCGGAGACTCGGAAACCCTGGAAGTGGGCGGTGGATCGAGGTGGAGTTGGTGAACCTGTCTTGTGAGGTCGGAGACTTGGACGGCCAGGGTCTCAACGGCATGTCGAGCAGCAGACAATTCCTCCTCGTGTCTGCCTAGCATCGCTCCCTGGATCTCGACGGCGGAGTGAAAAGGGTCCGGAGCCGCTGGGTCCATTCTTGGTCTGATTCTTCTGTTATGTACTTGAGTGAAGACCCAAAAGCGGTTTTAACAGAAAACAGAGTTCTTTAATGAAAAACAGGAATGGCATAAATCCTCTTCCAACGTTGTCAATGGAACAAAAAGAACGTTAGTATAATGCAGGATGCACCTGCCAGGCAGACTCCGACAGGATAGGACAAGGTGGAAGCAAACGAGACGACAGCTTGCTTCTGGCATCAAAAACACAAACAAGAATCAGACACTGAAAGTAGCAGGAACAGAGAGAGAAATAGAGACCTAATCAGAGGGGGAAGAGAGAACAGGTGGGAAAGAGTGAATGAGCTAGTTAGGGGAGATGTAGAACAGCTGAAGAATGAGAGACAGAGAAGGTAACCTAAAAAGACCAGCAGAGAGAGACAGAGTGAAGAGAAAGGACAGGAACAGACATAACAAGACATGACAAAATGTTTGCCCAATGCCCACAAAATGTGGTGGAAACTGAGCTGCACCTTCGGACAAATATATGACGATATGAGACACACATATTTCCCTCAGATTTCTAGGATCCAAAAGATATTGATAAGCTCCATTATCTGTTAGGTATAATACCGCAGTGTGCAATCATCGCAGCAATAAGTGTGACCGAGACCTGTTGCGATAATTTTAGGGCAAACGATGGAGCACATATTTATCTGGTTATATTTATGTGGATATTTATTTTCCCCTTGCCATTTGTACTTCTACTATTTGCACATTGTAACAACACTGTAGACAGTTAATAATATAACAATTCAGGGAAGGTTAAACTGTACATGTGTGCATATTACTATATAGGCCATTGGCTACTAACATGTCAAACATATCCTGTGAGAGAAGTCATTAGACCAGGGCAGGGGTGTCAAACTCATTTTGCCCCGGGGGCCACATTCAGTCTTCAATGAGGCGGCACTGAAAATGTGTTATATTTCATTGGCGTCGAAATTTGAAAGAAATTGTTTTGGGATTTTTTTATGCTCATTTCGGCAATTTTTACACACTCAAAACACACGCGGGCCAAATTGAATGGGCTTGCATATGTTTGACACCTCTGGACTAGGGAGTGGCAGATGGCTTGTGTTAGGGGTAAACAGGCTCATATCGTCAAATGACAAAGTCACACAGACAGTAAATGCCTGTCACCTTGACACTGCACCTGGAGGGCTTTATTATGGTTTTCGTCTGGGTTTATTTTACATTACAATTTGAGTGTTTCATTGCTTTTGATGTCTTCCTTCTGAGTATACCTTCAGTTGTTCACTTCACGCCATCAAAGCCAAGACTGTGGGAAGGGACTTACTTCTTGTGGAAGGCATGTGAGCAGGGACACACTCCAAGTTCGTCTCTGCTTTTGAACTGTTCTAAGCACACTGCACAGGTCTGCTGTAGGATGGGAAAGAGATCACGTCAACACTCCTTCAAAAAAACTAACTCTCTCACTCCCCACCATAACCCTCTAAGGCCAGGGCCAATATTCTATCCCCTTGCTGAAACAAAATGTTCTTATTTGTAAAGTGCATAGCTGGACCAATGAAATCAACTTACTCCAAGAAGACTCAGTTTCTTTCCTGCTCCTTTCAAAACAACCTAGAAACAAAGATGCATATATGTGACAGAGGGAACTATTTTATACAATAAAATACAAACAGCTTTATAAATGAACATAAATACGTCAACAACAACATCTGCCGATCCAAAGCTGCCAAGATGCAAAAGATCAAAGCCATCATGAATTGAGAAATGTACAACTTTTTTGAAGAGTTTTATTTAGTGTCTGTATGTCTGACACTACAAAAAAAATCCAGGATGTATCACATCCGGCCGTGATTGGGAGTCCCATAGGGCGGCGCACAATTGGCCAAGCGTTGTCCGGGTTTGGCCCGGGTTAGACCGTCATTGTAAATAAGAATTTGTTCTTAACTGACTTGCCTAGTTAAATAAAGGTTCAATATAAAACGTTTTTACAAAAAAATGTTTTTATTCAAAGATGAAATTACCTCATTATATCCATATTGCTCCCTTGTGCCTTGTCGCCTTAACCTGAAACATAATTATAAAAAGGGATTTTCAAATATTATTTTGGACATAATTCCATATTAGGTTGATCAGATGCAAATCTGTATTCATAGTTGTGACATCCAAAGATTAGATTTCAATTGACTGATTTCCTTCTATAAACTGTAACTCAGTAAAATATTTGAAATTGTTGCATGTTGCTTTTATATTTTTCTTCAGTACATCTCATCTCTCTATCATATCATGTCTCATCTTGCCCAATGTGTCGGCATGGAGACCAGTTTCCCCTATAGTATTCACATGAATGTCAAATGCAAGTCACAATGTGTCTACACTTAGCTGTGCTACAGCTGCAAAGCACTTGATCAGGAGCAAATTTCCGTATGTCTTTTTGGTTCTTTATCTGGACAACAAGAAAGTGTAGAAAACATTGCCTCAGATTTGGCCAAAAAACACATTTAGCTCCAGGTTGAAACACAGTCTTAACATAAAAGCCTGGCAGCTGATGATGTCATGAGGTTGTTTCAACACCTAGCATTGATCACATTGCCGTTTAAAACCTATTGTACTACCTGATTGGGGCAGCAGGTAGCCTAGTGGTTAGAGCGTTGGACTAGTAACCGAAAGGTTGCAAAATTGAATCCCCGACCTGATGAGGTCAAATCTGTCGTTCTGCCCCTGAACAAGGCAGTTAACCCACTGTTCCTAGGCTGTCACTGAAAATAAGAATTTGTTATTAACTGACTCGCCTAGTTAAATAAAGGTATAAAAATATAAAATAATTGTGTCAGCCGAAGGGTTGTACTTCCCAAAGACGTTTTTTAACGCTGTTGTCTATAAAGAAAGCTACAGCTGACTATGGGTTACTGAGAGTACCATGCCCATAAGTCATTGACCTTGCTTAATGATATTGCCCCTACAGTCATAGAAAAAAAGGTGTTATCTAGAACCTATGCGGGTTCTCCGGCTGTCCACATAGGAGAACCCTTTGAAGAACCGTTGTTGGCTCCAGCTAGAACTATTTTGGTTCCAGGTAGAACTGTTTGGTTTCCCTGTAGAGCCCTTTCCACAGAGGGTCTACATGGAACCCAAATGGTTCTACCTGGAGCCAAAAAGGTTTTTTACCTGGAAACAAAAAGGGTTCTCATCTGGGGACAACCGTAGAACATTTATTGAACCCTTTTTTTCCAAGAATGTAGGTGAGCCTCACCTGAACATGTAGCAGCAGAAGATCAGGCTGAGCATGAAGATGAAGAGGCCGATGCCCAGGATGATGACGTACACGTTGAGGGGCAGGTTGTAGATGTCTTCCGATGTCATCTTGCCGTAAGGGTCTGAGATCTGCGATCTTAAACCGCACAGACATCCTGAGAGGAGGAAGACAGAGAGAGGAAGAAGACAGAGAGCCTTGAGTCTACTTGACCAAACTCTACAGGCCCTTCTGTCCTCACACACAAAAGACAAGAGTTCAGTGTGTGCGTCATTCTCAATAATGGATTCTGAAGCACATTTTAGTGACTTGTGTGTTTCATTTAAAATGTAGAGAGGAGGTTATGCATTCGAGGAATTAGTATGTTTTACATGTGGCATTTCAAAACATGAAGTGGTGTGTGTGTGTTGGTGTGTTCATCCACTAAGTGCACAGAGGATGTTTTACATCTGAAACAGACTGAATCAAATGAAATGTGGAATTTGGAATGTCTTATTAGCATAAATGTTTTGTATTATTTTATACTGTGCAGTAGGCTGCACATTGTCTGTCTGGCCAGCACTGGACTCGTGGTTAATCTCATTGCATGTGTGCTCCCAAGGCCGTCATGCATATTGCATACTGTTAGCCACACAGCAGCATCTTGTTTCAAATATCAACATAACACTACTTCCATTGTTGAACTTCATTGAGTTGCAAACTTTACACAAAGTACTAAGTTACTTCAACTGAAAAGTGAGCTGTCAGTGGGAGTGGGGTGTGTGTTGGACCAGCTCCCCCATTAAGGCCTGTGTGTGTGTGAAGTGTGTGTGTGTGTGTCCCATGTCTGAAGGCCACCCCAGAAGCCAGGCACTACATAATGACAACAAGAAAAACACTTTAGTAACATTCCTCGGAGGCTAATCTGTTACGAAACAGTTCCATAACCAATGTCTCCAGCACAGAAATATTCCACAACCACATATTCTCTCCATTCATGGTCCTTTAAACACAAACTCTATCCCTATAATTAAACATCTAAAAGCAATTACATAGGAATAACAACCTTCTTTTTGTTGGACTGGAATGTGTTACACATCCTACCTACAAAAATACTACAGTTTATTATGAAATACAACAGAATTTACTATAGAATTCTGTAGTAAACTGTAGTATACTGTAGAATACTATACTCCACACTGTAATATCCCTCAATCATCTGTAGTACTTACCATATAATATTGTAGTATACTGTAGAATACTATACACTATAGTACACTATAGTATCCATAGATCATGTGTAGTACTTACTATATAATTGTAGAGTATACTGTGGAATACTATAGTAAATACTACAGTCATGTCTGCAAAAGCACTAGTGCCAACAAAAACACAAAACATGTTCAATTATAGTAATACTACAGTATTTGATTTGCATATACCCCTCCCAATCCCGGGCCCCATTTCCCAATTTGTGCCACCCATTAGTAAGAAACCTACATGCCAAGTATAGACCAGATATTGTGTTCCCAACAGGTTGTGGTACATTTGCTCTTTTAGTATTTGTATACTACAGTCATACTACACTACAGTATACTACGGTCATGTCCACAAAAACACGATAGTAAATACTACAGTCATGTCTGTAAAAACACTACAGTGCAGTAAAGTCCACCAAAACACTACAGTGAATACTATTGTATATAAAGATAGCGACACTAAAGTATTTATACCATATTATACTATAGTCTTTTTTTCACGTGGATTGTTCGCCGGCCTGGGGATGTGAGTGTGTGTATAGTGCATTCAGAAAGTATTCATACCTCTTGCCTTAATCCACATGTTGTTGTTACAGTCTTTTCTTCTCTCCCTTCAACACACAATACCCCATAATGAAAAAATAAAAACATGTTTTTAGACATTTTTGCTTGGGAACTTTGAAGAGAGCCCTGGAGGCATGTATTGTGGGGTATGTTTCTTGAATATTTCATTGCTGACATATCAACAAATACCAAAAGATTGTTTTTGGGTGGAGTTTTCCTGTAAGAGCAAGGCGTGCTGCTCTGTTTTGAGCCACCTGTAGATTTGCAGGTCTTTCTGTGCTGCACTTGACCATATTACTGGACAGTAATCAATATGGGACAAGACCAGAGCCTGAACAACTAGTCCAGTTGATGTTAGTGTCAAAAACACATAACATAATTTTATAACATACATACCCCTCCCCCATCTTCACAACAACTACAGTTGAAGTCGGTTGTTTACATACACCTCAGCCAAATACATTTAAGTGGCTGTTCCACTGGATGTCAGAAGGTGAATTCACCAATTTGTAAGTCGCTCTGGATAAGAGCGTCTGCTAAATGACTTAAATGTAATGTAAATGTAAACTCAGTTTTTCACAATCCCTGACATTCAATCCTGATAACAATTCCATGTCTTAGGTCAGTTAGGATCACCACTTTATTTTAAGAATGTGAAATGTCAGAATAATAGTAGAGAGAATTATTTATTTCAGCTTTTATTTCTTTCGTCACATTCCCAGTGGGTCTGAGGTTTACATACACTCAATTAGTAATTGGTAGCATTGCCTTTAAATTGTTGAACTTGGGTCAAATGTTTCAGGTAGCCTTCCACAAGCTTCCCATAATAAATTGGGTGAATTTTGGCCCATTCCTCCTGACAGAGCTGGTGTAACTGAGTCAGGTTTGTAGGCCTCCTTGCTCGCACATGCTTTTTCAGTTCTGCCCACAAATTTCTATAGGATTGAGGTCAGGGCTTTGTGATGGCCATTTCAATACCTTGACTTTGTTGTCCTTAAGCCATTTTGCCACAACTTTGGAAATATGCTTGGGGTCATTGTCCATTTGGAAGACCCATTTCTGAAGTTACATTTGTAACTTCCTGACTGATGTCTTGAGATGTTGCTTCAATATATCCACATAATTGTCCTCCCTCATGATGCCATCTATTTTGTGAAGTGCACCAGTCCCTACTGCAACAAAGCACCCTCACAACATGATGCTGCCAACCCCATGCTTCATGGTTGGGCTGGTGTTCTTCAGCTTGCAAGCCTCCCCTCCAAACATAACAATGGTCATTATGGCCAAAGTTCTATTTTTGTTTAATCAGACCAAAGGACATTTCTCCAAAAAGTACGATCTTTGTCCCCATGTGCAGTTACAAACCGTAGTCTGCCTTTCTTATGGCGGTTTTGGAGCAGTGGCTTCTTCCTTGCTGGGCGGGCTTTCAGGTTATGTCGATATAGGACTCGTTTTACTGTGGATATAGATACTTTGTACCTGTTTCCTCCAGCATCTTTTCAAGGACCTTTGCTGTTGTTCTGGGATTGATTTGCACTTTTTGCACCAAAGTACGTTAATCTCTGGGAGACAGAAAGCGTCTCCTTCCTGAGCGGTATGACGGCTGCATGGTCCCATGTTGTTTATACTTGCATACTATTGTTTGTATAGATGAATGTGGTACATTCAGGCGTCTGGAAATTTCTCCTAAGGATGAACCAGACTTGTGGAGGTCTACAATCTTTTTTCGGAGGTCTTGGCGGATTTCTTTTGATTTTCCCATGATGTCAAGCAAAGAGGCACTGAGTTCGAAAGGTAGGCCTTGAAATACATCCACAGGTACACCTCCAATTGACTCAAATGATATCAATTAGCCTATCAGAAGTTTCGAAAGCCATGACATCATATTCTGGAATTTTCTAGGCTGTTTAAAGGCACAGTCAACTTAGTGTATGTAAACTTCTGACCCACTGAAATTGTGATACAGTGAATTATACGTGAAATAATCTGTCTGTAAACAATTGTTGGAAAAATACTTGTGTCATGCACAAAGTAGATGTCCTAACCGACTTGCCAAAACTATAGTTTGTTAACAAGAAATTTGTGGAGTGGGTGAAAAACTAGTTGTAATGACTCCAACCTAAGTGTATGTAAACTTCCGACTTCAACTGTATGTCAATATGTCTTGCCCATGATAATTGACCATCCAATGTTATACCTAGGAGTTTAGCTTCCTCAACTTGCTCAATAGTCACACCCTTTAATATACAACTCCATTTGAGGTTCTGCTGACATGTAGAGTGTGGCATCATTTGTAAAAATAGAGAAGAGTAATGGCCCAAGGAAACTTCTGTACATATCTGTACATATCTGATGTTAGAGAAGCTTCCATTGAAGAACACTCTCTGGGTTCGATTGGATAAATAACTCTCCAACCATGTGATGGCAGGTGATGTAGATCCGCTTTTCGTTTTGATGCACCTCAATGCTGGGACAATCTGCAGATCTTGTTGAAATTAAATGTTTTGTAGCTGCTCAGGCAGTTTAGGGTAGAAATAGAAGACCTGATAGCTGAGAGATGTAGATGTTATCGAGGATTGTATCTGAGATTTTTGTGTATTTTTGTGTATTTTAACTGTTGTTTGTATTCTATAAATGTGTCAGTTGTAGAATGCAGGTCACTCTTGTAAAGGAAACCTTCGTCTCAATGGGACTTCCTGTTAGCAAGTGAGTTTTTTCAATGACAGTTTAATAACATCAAAGGTTGCACTGAAATCTAACAACTATTATCTTATCATCTTATGCTCCAACTATCATCTTATTATCAATTTCTTTTAACCAATCATCAATCATCTAAGTTTGTGCAGTACAAGTTGAGAATAGGCAGCACACTGATTGTGTGGCTGTTAGCACCAGCAAAGGGTGCTTTACTATTTTTAGACAAAGGAATTAATTTAGCTTCCTTCCATGCCTGTGGACAGACACACTCCTTTTAGGCTTTGGTTAAAGACATAGCAAATATGCGTGGCAATATAGTCTGCTAGCAGTCTCAATAGTTTCCCATCTAGGTTGTCTATACCTGGTGGCTTATCATTATTGATGGATAACAATGGTTTTCCACCTCTCCCACAATAACTTGACCAAATTCAAATCAGCATTCCTTCTATTTCATTATTAGATCGTAATATGATAGTTCACTATTCAATGTTGTCATTTCACTTCTACGTTTTTCCACTTTACTTTGCTCGGGGCGGCAGTGTAGCCTAGTGGTTAGAGCGTTGGACTAGTAACCGGAAGGTTGCGAGTTCAAACCCCTGAGTTGTTCTGCCCCTGAACAGGCAGTTAACCCACTGTTCCCAGGCTGTCATTGAAAATAAGAATTTTTTCTTAACTGACTTGCCTGGGTAAAAAAAAAAAGGCATAGAAATGATTGGCAAAAACAAAAGGTTTTGTTATAAATGACCCATCAACTTCAATGACCGATGGAGATGAATTGGGTTTTCTGCCCATGATATCATTTAAGGTACTCCAAAGTTTTTTTACATTGTGTTTTATGTCATTTATCTTTGTTTGGTAATATAATTTCTTCTTTTTTTTTGTTAAGTTTAGTCACAACTTTTCTCAATTTACGGTATGTCAACCAATCAACTGAGCAGTCTGACTTGTTTGCCACCTCCTTTGTATAATTTATTTGAACCATAAAATGCTTCAATTCATCATCAGTCCAGGGAGTTCTAACAGTTCTCACAGTTAATTTCTTTACAGGTGGATGTCACAAGAATGGCCTACAGGCCTAGAGTGTGTGTCACCTGGGAGGACCACAATGGAAAAACCCTCTACTCAGACGTTTAGCCGTGTGTGCGTGTGTGTGTGTGTGTGTGTGTGTGTGTGTGTGTGTGTGTGTGTGTGTGTGTGTGTGTGTGTGTGTGTGTGTGTGTGTGTGTGTGTGTGTGTGTGTGTGTGTGTGTGTGTGTGCGCTCTGAGGGGAGATGGGGAATTGGGTTCTTTCAGTCCATGCAGCCATTTTAGACCGTCATCAGCAGAACTATCTAGGGAGAGAATGTTGAGCAACCCTAAGGTCTAATACCACCCATAGTCCCACAATGAGTAGAGTACTTTCTGGGTCAAAGGTCACTCCTTGCCTGTGTGAAGGTCAGGCCAGAAGGGCCATTCCACCGGCTCTGTCTCTGAGGGGGTGGAGTGCTGGGTTTGGGTGAGAGGGGTGGGGGGCATCTGTAATCTTAGGAGGATGTTAGTAAATCATTGATAGTCAAGCTCTAAGAGGTAGGCCACTCTGTGAACACATGATGTCTGGGAGAGTGTTTAGGGCTCAGCTTTAAAAAGAAAGGCACACAAAACAGGCAGGACCATAAGAGTCGTATCCACTCAGATGCAAACCAATTGTAACGTGACAATACATTGTTACACCACAAACACAGAGGTCATTGTTACGCGACGAAACATTGGAAGGACATACTCACCGCTACACCACCGGACCGGGTGCATGAAATCAGCTTCCAGATGACCAGAGACCCAGGGAATCAGTGGATTGGGGTGAAAACGTCTGAAGTCAATCACGACCACTAGGGTCACTGTGTCTGCGGTCACAACCAGTCCTAGGTCTTTGTTTGTTGGGGTGCAGACAGATTGAGGAGATTGTCCCCAGATAAGTCACTGTCTTCCAGACAATGACGTGAGTCCAAACTCTCCTGTCCCCAATGAAAAGGACTGATTACTCAATCCTTGTTGTGTTTGTAGGCTGAGTCAAGCCCTTTGGGATAAAACTCTCAGTTCCGCAAGAAACTCTCTTGTGGATGATGGTCTGTTTTCCAGTAAAACATTACAAAAACAAGTCACTCATTGTTGAAATCAACTCTCCTTTGTGATGATTTAGGTAAGCATGATGTGAATAATCAAGCAACAATGTCATCAGGAATTGATAGGTACTTTTTTCAATCCAAAATCAAGCTCAAAACAAATGTGAAAAGGTATTGTGGAATCAAATACAGCCGTGTTGCAATGGCTCCACTCTTCAAATAAACAAAAAGATCATAGCAGAGTTTATACTAGGATATAAACATCCAAACCTGGCAGGTTAAAGACACATCAATGTCATTGTTAATAGTCCAAAAGGAGAGAAACATTGTCACAAGGCTTACCCCTACCTCCCCTGCTCCTCTGAGGTCCTCTGTTTTACTCTCCTTTTCTCTCTTTCTCTCCGCCTCCTCCTTCGTCTCGACATAGATTTCCTCTCTTGCTGTTAAAACCTGCCTCTGCCAATTATGGGAAACAAAGGAAAGACGTGAATGGCTCCCTGCAGTGCCCAGTGTTCCTGTGAAAGCAGCTCCTCATGCCCGCACTGGCGTTGTGCTCTCTGCTCTGTCAGCCCCAGCCATCTGCTCCCCCCCCCCTTCAAAACAGACAAAGAGGAGGTGAAAAAAAGAGAGAAAAAAATGAGCCTAACACTGCTAAGTTTAACCCAGGCAGCACCTCTTCTCTGGTCCCAGTCTCTCTTTTTCTCTCTTGGCTCTCAGTCCTGCTTCCTCATAATGGAGCAAGTGAGCACGCCTCCTCAGCTCAGTTTGTAAACATATCCCTGCTCATGTGATTCGCTGTCTGCATCACAGCTCTGCTTTCACCCGCCCCCTCCTTTCTCTCTGCCTTGCTCACTTTCCCTCTCCTTTTACTTCCCTCCTTCCCCTGCCCTCTTTCCAGCTATAAGCTATTACTAGGCGACAACAGAGCAGGAGCCATATAGGCAGATAGGCAGAAAGGCAAGCAGGCAGACAGCAGGCAGACAGATGGGTTGAGTTCCTGGTCGACTACATTGCAGACGCCATGCCAGAGCTTACAACGCATGGATACATATTCAACATATCAGCTAACCACATCATTTGATATAGCAATCTGATGCTTGACTGCACAGTCAATGACGTGGCAGTGGTGGCACGCAACTATTGGTTGATGCAATGCAGTTGGGCAGGAATTCGACCATGGTAACATAGACAGACATGAGGACAAACAGGCAAACAGATAGGTACACATGAACGGCTTCTAGACCAGGGATGGGCCGGGGGTGAGGAGGGCATATGGGTACTCAGCCCCGCGAGCAACTGAGGCCTCTCATGACGAGTTCAGATAACTGTCCTATACAGATAAGCAGACAATCAGATGGGTTTGACAGTCGGACAATCAGGCAGCCAGTGAATCAGATAGTCAGAGAGACAAGCAGATAAACACACACACACACACACACACACACACACACACACACACACACACACACACACACACACACACACACACACACACAGAGAGAGACAGAGACAGAGACAGAGACAGAGACAAAGACAGAGACAAAGACAGAGACAGAGACAGACACAGACAGATTTAGCGACTATCTTAGAGATACCCAGGACGACAGGCATAATAGGTCGTTTTTATGGAAAATTACGAAGAAAAAAGCAACAGAACTGAATCCTGACAGAGAAAACGGTGCTGTCTACGAGCTGATGTTTGGAAGTGCAGGATGTTACAGTTACAGGCCATCTAGTCTGAGAGCTTGTCTCTTATTGAGAGGGAGGGTAAAACACCTCCATAAAATGTTCTGTTAAACATGGACCCTGAACTAGACACAATAAGCATATAAACACAAACTCCCAAAAAATACTTTGGACTATCGTCCTTTATCAACCATTACAACCATTTGAAAACTGGAAGAGAGCAGAAGTAAATGGGGAACAATGACAGTGTAACGTTGGGAACATTAGTTCAATCCATATTTGAGTCCATTCCAATTTACTTCCAATAGTTATCATGTGCCATCACTAGCCGAAGGGTGTAATAAATACAAATGTGGGATAATACAAGTAAAAGACTAATCTACCGAGGTCAGTGTTCTTCAACCCTGGTCCTGGGGACACATCAGGTGGACATGCTTTTGCTCCAGCCCTGTGCTTACACACCTGATTCTTTTAACTAATCAAGGAGTTGACTATTAAGTTAATTAGTTGAATGTGTCAGTGCTGGGCTGGAACAAAAGCCTGCACTCCCAGTGGGTTCCCAGGATTATGGCTGAAGAACACTGGGGTGTCCAGTGCCAGTCAGCTCAGAGTGTCCATCTCTTTCTCCATGGCGTCTATGTTGTTTTCCACACTGTACTGGGCCCACTTGTTGAGGCGGCTATAGAGGGGCAATCCCTTTTTCTCTCTGTACAAGCAGATCCCAGTGATCCGGTTCCACTCTGTACTAGAGATGGGGCTGGCATTCTGGTGCTCATCCAGCTGCTGTTTCTCCTCTTTCTCCAGGGCCACGAAGCCAAAGTAGCTCTTAACACTCTCAACAGCCAGGATACGGGAGTGCACGTCGGCCGTGCGCTGGAAGAGGTCGTGCTCGTTGGAGCGGAACTGGGACCAGTACGCCTCCTGTTGGTAGCCCAGGGGAGAGCAGCAGCGCTTCATGCACAGCAGGAGGAACAGAACCACTGACATCCCCGCCACCATCAGCCACCCTAGCAGCTGAAAGGAACAACACCATGACAAATCCCCACAGGAAGAGAAGCTGAACAGCCAAGACACAAATTCAGGAAACACAAGGGCAGTGATAAGCCATTTAATGTAATGACACTGTGATAAATCATTTGCATTTGTACTTCCTCTTTCCACCAGCTATAATGCCACAAACATAGTGTTATCAAACACACAGGAAAAGAAAATGGAATAGTGGATTTAGATCAAATTAAATACCTGAGACTCGTACTTCAGCCGGCGTTCAATCTCTGCCCAAAAGCCCTGCATCTCCTGTGGGACCGTGGATTTACAAGGAAACCTGGCCATGACCTCTAACCCCTGTCCAGAGGGAAAACCTTCCAAGGTTGAAGGGTCCACAAACTCACTGAGGGCACAGACATAGGCCTCCCCACGTAACAGTGAGATGACAGCCCACGTCACTGGAGCCACGGCCGCTCTGCCAATGATAGTGCCCAGGACGGCGAAGGCAGCCGCACCCGATAGTTTCCGGCACCTCCTGAGGCGGCACTCAGACACCAGATCCCAGGTACTCTTATTCAGCATGATGCCAACGAGGTAGAATGCCAGGGCGGGCACCCCGATGGCTGCCAGGCCATAGAGATAGTTCCGCCCGGAGGAGCACGGGCAGTCGAAGGCAAATATGTTGTACATTGTCTGACTGGCCACCGTGCCCAGGGCTATCAGGCCATTGAAGATCATTACGTCCTTGCTCTTGAAGAAGAGCGAGACAAACTTGAAGTTCTCTGTGATGAGAGCAGCCATTTTGAAATGATTGGTGTGTTGTCTGACACTGGAGAGCAATGGAGGGTTTTCCTATTTTGGAGCTTGCACACTGGGGAGTCACGCTATAGAAAGTGAGGGAGATACATGAGATCTTTGTAATCTGAGCTGCCTGGTAAGGTAATATGGTGTTAAGAGCATTCTATGCACTGGTAATTGAGGCTGCAACAACTGGGAATGCCTACTTCATTGACTAATGGATTTCATTTTATCGAAGAACATAAAATTATGTTTATACATGTATTTCCTGGTAAACTGACGCAAATCAACTGCATAACTTTAGCATTGGTTCATACTAGCATATTCTGTGTGGAGCTAAAGCCTTAAGAGAAGCCATGTGATTCCACAGGAAAAGAACAGAGAAGAAAATCTGGAATCAATGAAGTCATGCAAACTTACATTCTATAGCCGGGAGATAGGATATTTGAGGTGCATTCTTTTGTGTAGAACGGTTGAAAAACAAAATCTGTGAGTAAAAGCAAAAATGGGTATATGATTTCCTAAAGTACCAAAGAGTCCATGCTGGTAGGTTCGGGGGGAGAAACATTCCTCTTCGTGTGTGTTGTCTGGGGTCTGGGCATGTTCAGTGACTCATCGTTGGGAACTGCCCTCCGGTTTCCTCTTTCTTTTTTAACTGAAAACACATGTTGAATGATCACAGAGCAACATGGTGGCTGCAAGCTGACTACTATCTCAGAGCAACTGACTACATCTAAGAAACCACACATAAAATTTAAACAACATTCAATTGCACTTTATTTTACAGTACAGAAATGACCAGTTGTTTACCAAAACACATGTATGGTAATTACACAGTAGTAACCAATGAATTACTTTGGGATTCATTAAATCTATCACCATTAGTACCAGGTACCTTTTGAAGAATAACTAGTATAATGTAAAGTGTTGAATAACTCAGTCCATCTCTAATTTGCATCTGTCTGATATCCATGGAGTTGAGCAGTATGTAAAATGAACTATGCAGAACAAGTCAGTCTAAATCCCAGCACATTCCAATACCCCCAGGCACATAATTTCTAGGTACACTCTATATTATGCAGCCCATGGAAAACAGTAATAAGCGAGTAAGTACTATTTACACAATCACACACACATCTAAACGTCTGAGTAGAGGGTTTTTCCATTGTGGTCCTCCCAGGTGACACACACTCTAGGCCTGTAGGCCATTCTAGTGACATCCAGCTCAGGCTTACACTGGAACCAGGTTTGAAGCAGCTGATCCATCTGTTCCTGCTGGGTAATCCCATAGAGTCTCTCCTCTGCCTCTTCCACCATATCTTCTTTCCTCCTGTACCTGACTTCGGGTGAGAGAGGCAGTCTTCGCACTGCGTCTTCCCGCATGCCCTCGAAATACTGCACCACGCACTTGCGGGCAAAACCGCAGCACGCACGTCTAGTCGAAGGACTTCTGCTTGATGTCCAGGTAGTTGCTCCAGTAGCGTGCCCGAAGGTTGGTGGCATGGTCATTGAAGCAGGGCTTGATGAGACGGCCCAGTGCACCCAAAAGAATGCAGAAGAGGAGGATAGACCATCCAATCGCCTTTCAGGGAAGTATAGTACAAAGCGTTAGCATTCGGAAAAGAGAATGGAGGACATTAGTCATCAGGACGATTGTTTTGGACGTCCCTGCATTAGGAGTAGGATTTGAGTGTACAAGTGACTAACAAAACCCTACCTACCTGAACAGTGCAACCACATTTTTGCCGATTTGAATGTTAAACCCATCAACTCAAATAGGCAAAGTAAAGACATGAGTTTCAGGGTAATGGGAGTACACTCACTTGGGAGTAGCAGCGCACGTAGCGTGAAACAGCTTTACGGAATGTGATATTCCTGAAGACCAAGTCCTCCTAGCAAGACACCTTGGCCATGAGCTAGACCAGGTCCAGGCCAGTGTTGTCGGGCATGCCTGTGGAAAAATAGAGTACAACTAAGTTAAAGTTAGTGTTTGAGTCCAAGTTAGAATGTTACAAGACTAGACAAGACTAGTTTTACTCTGGGTGATGGCTTGGGTCAAAGTCAGAGTTTGAGATACAGTCTGCTATTAGTTAAGGTTATACTGTCATTCAAAGGTGTTGTGGTTATAGCTACCAGAGAACGGCTTGGGGTCTACACTCATGTCAAAAGCACAGATGAAGATCTTCCCATCCAGCAGAGTGACCAGAATCCACACCATTGGCGCCTGCAGAGCCCTATGCATCATGGCAGAGAACATGTACCTGGAGAGGGTTATAACATCCCAATAATTACAGGAAGTAGTTGTAGTTGTTGGACTAAAAGCTGTGATGATCATGGTAATCATGGTGATAGTAAACACAGGAACATGAGGTGGTTTGACAGCAGCACTTGAAAACTCACTTGACAATGGCATGATCTTTGCTTCTCTTCCCAATGGGTCTCAACCATCATGATTCCCGTGTGTCGATTGAACAAGATTCCCAGGAAGAAGAATATTAAAGGTGGGACAAACATCACCCCCAGTGCGTAGAGTGTGTTATATTGTGGAATACTGGGGCAGTTGAAGTCAAAGCTGGTTTAGAGGTTCACACGGATTAGGGCCAGTACGATGCAGGGTTGGACTGAAAATACTGCAAAACTAACTTCAGACATTAGACCGAAGGCTTATGGAACACGTATGACAATGATCCAGTAAAGTTACTGTACAAAAGTAACTGTAAACACCTTATTTTAAAAACAAGTAGGAAAGATTGGCACTACCACAAAATAGTCCTTACTAAACAATCAACTGAATTCCAGTGTTGAATCAAAATGTTACTGCCGTACTAGTATTTTTTGGTGCTTTTTGAGAGGTGGTCTTACAAGTCCGAGCAGAGAATTTGAAAATGCACCAGCCAGGTTAGTGTCCTCTTTGACCACACCCCAGTAATGTGTGTGCAAGGCTGAGCACCTTGACACCAGAGGCTTTAGGAGAGAATGGAGGGTGTGCTCACTAGCTCCTACTGAGCAGGTGTAAGCGAATTCGACATTGTTAAACAATTACTGACCTTTGAATGACAGGATGTGCTTTTAATGACTGCTGTACTCATCAGATCCAGTATTTTCCAGTGGTGTAAAGTACTTAAGTAAAAATACTTTAAAGTAGTACTTAAGTCGTATCTGTACTTTACTATTTATATTTGACAATGTTCACTACAATCCTAATGAAAATAATGTACTTTTTATTCATGCACTTATCCCTGGTCTGATCTTGCAGCCTCATTAAAAACAAATGCTTCGTTTGTAAAGACGAAGTGTTGGAGTGTACCCCTGGCTATGCGTACATTAAAATAAGAAAATGGTGCCATCTGGTTAGGCTAATATAAGGAATTTGAAATGTATACCTTGACATTTGATACTTAAGTATATTTAAAACCAAATAATTGTATTATTAAAGTAGTATTTTACTGGATGACTCACTTTTACTTGAGTCATTTTCAAAGGTATGTTTATGACAAAGGAGTACTTTTTCCATCACTGGTCTTTTCTATAGCTGTTTTACTCTGATTAAGTATGTGAACTGTTTGGTGGGTCACTTATTGATCCCCAACCATGACATATGTATCAAACATTGTTTTTATACATGTGAAAACATGCATAACCTTTTCAAAAGGCACATTCATCTTTTTTGGCACATGCCTACTGATAGACCGTCTGTACGTAAGCAGCACTACGTTCCACTATTATACGGAATAGAACTCACATGACCATAACACATTCAGGAGATACGGTTTATTTTTTAAAGGGGTTGCATACAAAACAATTAAAAGGGAATGTCTCAGCTTGTAAAGAAATACCTTTCCTTACATAAAAGTGCTTGGAGTTCTGGTCCAACATACAGTATCAATTAACCCATTTAGTGAACTGAACAAGATATGAGTACAGCATTTACTTTAGCATGTATTGTGAAAAGTAATTGGTTCCAATGCAAAAATTGTTGTTGTTTTTTTTACCAAAAAAAAACAAACATCTTCCAAGTATATGAATCACTGCACCTAAAGTGGTTAAAAAAGTCCAGAGTATCCAACTCTACAACAATAATAACAATGGCAGGTAAGAAAGATGTCAAAGCTGTTAGAATACTTTAGTTTCAGTCTCCCGGGTTACAGACTCCACTATAACCAACAGCATTTGAAAAACTCTACAACAAAAATAAACTCCAACAAAAAGGCAGTTAATAACAGACGCATAAACTTTACAATGAAATACACTTTCTTCAAGTATAAAAAGAGTTGTTTTAGGAGGACGGCTTGAGTAAGTCTTCTGGTGTCAGTCTCAGTATTATAACCAACAGCAGCGTTGTGGACCCTTAGGATCTAGCTCAAGATCTTTTTGGTTATGCCTTTAGGAGTAGCTCGTCTTCTTTCAAACTCTGGTCAAGTTGATCTCAGATGATTCCTTGGCTTCGATAACCTTGAAGACTCCAACCTTCTGTTTTGAGCTCCTCTTGGCCTTGTCTGGAAGGAGCCAAATGATTACATTTCATACAATTGAGCCCAAACAAAAGCTAGGTTTATAATGACAACAGATGTTGAGGGTTCGTCAGGGGGCCATTCTACAGGGGATGGCACTGGAGCTCTACAGTGGTAAAGCATGCAGACAAAGGACACAGGATCTGAGTATTCTAGAAAGCACCACGACATCCCATTCCATGACAGGTGTTTTTAATCGAACTCACCTAGTAGGTCACTGCGGTCCAGCAGAAACTCCAGGTCCTCGTCACTAATGACCTTCCCCGTGGTGCTTTTCACCTCCCTGAGAAAGATGGTCATTAGATAACAATATACTTTGACCAACTTACTATGCATTTGACATTTCCTCTAGTGAGTTTCATAATGAACATTGTCGATCAATCTCGTACTTCTCGTAATCTCTTGCGCTGAGAAGATCCATCAGCTCAGACACATCAACACAGCTCTTGGTCTGTTTGAGCTCAGCTTTTCCTCCTTTGAATTTGTCTGAAGATAAGAACATTTTAAAAAAGGTACCAAAATATGAACACATGTACCGAAATAAAATAACAAAAAAGCTACAATACTCAGTTCTGAAATATTTAGCATCTCTAATGCAGGGAGGGAGGGGCAACTGATGGGGTTGGGGGCCGCCAGTAAAGATCTGAACTCCACATGAGCGGCAGCAGTGGCTCGTGGGTCTGCATACTCACATGTGCAGTCAGAGCCGGCCCTAGCATTTGGGGTGCCCATAGCAAAAATTGTTGCCCGCCCACCCCTTGTTAGCAAAACATTTTAGCAGCCCCTCTTGACAGCAGATATAAACATTAAGTTTGAGTTAATTTCCTGCAATTCTACAAATTGTCATAGGGTGGGAAAATTACATCTGAGTGAGTGTGACTAACCAAATCAATGTGGGCCCCCTGGTCAGTATTCAACCATGACTACTAGAAGTTCAGAGAGATGGCTAGACTAATTCACCAACCTAAAAATGTTCGCTGACAAGGGTGACTGACCGTTAGTGACTGACAAGAGAAACTGCTGATTCAAAACAAAATTTCAAAATTGCACCATGTGTATTCTACCATTTTAACTTTGTCCATGGCCCTACAAAAAGGGGGCCAGGCCACCAGTTGCCCATCCCTGCTTTAATACATATTTAATTCATGTGGGTTTTAGATTTCCCTCAATGTAATAGTTGTGTCCTGATGTGGTACTCTACGCACTCTTGTGAATGACCATCTTCTCCAGTTTCCTCTTGGCTGAGGCTCTCTCCAGGATCTTCTGGTCGATGGTGTTGGCAGTGACCAGGCGATACACCACCACAGGTTTGGTCTGCCCGATGCGGTGGCACCTATCCTGGGCCTGCAGGTCTGCCTGGGGGTTCTGACAGAAGAAGAGTCCATTCATTATCGTATGGAAACAAGACCAGTAGGTACCAAACAAATAGTAGTAGGCGACGTTTGTTGCGCTCATCCAGAGAGCATGAGTTCTACACCTACCCAGTCACTGTCAAAGATGATGACCGTGTCAGCAGCAGTCAGGTTGATGCCCAGGCCACCTGCTCTGGTGCTCAGTAGGAAGAGGAACACCTCTGGGTCAGACGAGAACTTTGTCATCTGCAAAGAAAATATGGAGGGATAGTTGCACAGCACAACAAAGGAGAGATGATTATAAGAGCTGTATGACTGCTTCATTGCAGAGTGCTTTAAGGGTAATTCCTTTGTGGGGAGTAGACTCACGTTCTCCTCTCTGTCGGCATAAGCCATTGTCCCGTCCAGTCTGCTGTACTGGTAACCACGCAGGTAGCAGTAGTCCATTAGGATATCCAAGATGGACGTCATCTGGCTGAAAATCAGCACCTGTTTGTCCGCAATGTCGAGTCAGAAGTGGTCACAAACATCTCTCAATAAATACATATTCAAGCAAAAAGATTGGGGTATTAAAATCCCAACACTTGACACAGAATTTGTCAGTTTACCTTGTGTCCCCTCTTCTTCAGCTCTGGCAGCATTCTGTCTAGAATGAGGAACTTCCCAGAGGTCTGCACCAGTTGCTCATCAATCTGCAGGGGAAAGAGATTGAGGGTGAAACACAAGACAATGCATTTACAAATGAGCTTCACCAGGTGACAGTCCAACTCCCAACGCGCTGACAAAAGCCTCTACTTAGCTGCGATGAGAAGTCATGAATGCACCCACAACATTCATTGGCCGTGTAAATTTGAAACATCATTTTGTGCCAGTAGCCATTGAAATCCAGCAGGGCCTTTACCTTGAACCCCTGAGTGGCTGGGTCCAGTGGGTACTCTATGAGGTAGGGGTGGTTACAGCACCTCTTCAGCAGCATGAGGATGTTCTGCAGTTTCAGGTTGATCTGGGAGTCCAGGGGCATCTGCACGTCCACCACCGGGGCGGGGCTGGAGAGGAGAGATACGTTACACCACAGCGGGGGCAAATGGCAAACTAGTCTTTATGGTTAATTTATATTAAGAGGTGACATTAAAATGCAGTTGACATTCACAAAAAAAATGTAGAAATTAGACTTGATAAACTACAATTGATATGACCATAACAATATAATCATCCCATTTATGGGCACATCATTGTTTGTGTCACACAGAACACTACCATAGTAGAGGAGATTCTGACCTCAGCTCTGCCTCCTTCTGAACCCTCTCCAGGTATTTCTCCAGGTCATAGGGCGTGTCACCATCAGTCTCTTTGTAGTCCACAGGCCTCCTGGTCCTGCGCTTAGGCCTGCCGTCGGTCGTCAGCACCACTGGGGCCTCCCCCTGAAAGGGGACACGTCTCTTAGAAACATCTTTCAAAACAAAGCACGGCCTCAGAAGTCTGCAATATTTATTTTCCATTCTATACCCTTGTTTTTCTATATTATAACCATGTGACAGTGTAGCAGTGAACTGAAGGTCTTACCTTCTCCTGGCCCAGCATTTTGGCAATGGTCTTGTTGACCACAGCAGTGTAAAAAGACTCCTGTTTGGCAGTGAGTGGGGCGTACACAACAATCTCTTTCTTGGGCGGCACCTCCAACGTCACGTCAGACTTCAGTCGTCGTAGCAGGAACGGCGTCAGAATCTGCCGATGAAAGAGAGTTTATGGACAATCTCCCTACAGGTTTAACCATTTTATCTTCCCCAGTGAATTGCAGAGCTAGTCAGTCAGAGAGCTTACCTGGTGGAGCATGTGCAGGATGTTCTGCTCTCGTTCGTTAGCCACAACTTGTTTTGCATTCGATCCAATGGTGTCGATGTCAAACCACGACTCAAAGCTGTAGAGATAAGTAAAGTGCAATTAAGTTTACAAGGCGAAATAAAAACATTCTGTATTGTCCCATTCCAACAGTAGAGGAAAACAGACAGACATGTCCCTTACCTCTTGAGGTCGTCAAAGACCTCAGGCAGGAGGAAGTTGAGCAGTGACCAGAGCTCAGCCAGGTTGTTCTGCAGCGGCGTGCCTGTCAGGAGCAGTTTGTTGTCCGTGGGCAGCATCTTGAGTTCCCTCACCAGTCGGCAGTTCAGGTTTTTGATCCTGTGGCCCTCGTCCACGATCAGGTACTTCCACTGGAAGCGCTAGGGAGGAACAGAAAAAGGCAGTTATCAGTGAGATGCTGAATGGGTTAAATAGGTTGCGCAACTTAAGGCAAATTTAATACATGCAACTTTTACAGCTTACATGATGAGTAGGGGAGTTGGGCCTACCTGCAGAAACTTCCTGTCTATCATGGCAATCTCAAAGGAGGTGACCACCACAGGGCACATGTTGTGAGGCCCCTGGGGCTTACGAATCTGCTTTAACAACGACATCCTCTCCTTAGCAGGCCCATGGTACAGCTGTATGGACACCTTACCATTCAAGATGAACAAGGAATTGAACAGTGAAAAAAAAAATAGATATATATTTTTAAACAGTAATTGATCGGTGATGCACATGACATTCAATTGCACAACTTCTGTAATACTTTGAATAGTTTTTTTTTAGGGAGGAGTGTTTTTTTATTTATTTTTTACCTCTGGAGTGAAGCGCTTGAACTCATTGATCCAGTTGGGCAGAGTGGACAGGGGGGCCACTACCAAGAAGGGTCCTAGCACCTTTCTCTCCAGCATCATGGCCACGTGGGCGATGCACTGGATGGTCTTCCCCAGACCCATCTCATCTGCCAGGATCCCATTAATACCATTCTCCCACAACATCTGGAGAAAACAAAATACACACCAAGGTTATAATGAAATATCTCTATGATCAAACAAAATGGGCATAATCAACAGCCCACTTACCCTGAGCCACTCCACGCCCTCTATCTGGTACGACCTCATGACTCCCCCAGTAAAGAGCAGGGGCTGCTGAGCGGGTACGGCCTGCCCGTTCACTTTCCTGTCTGGGTCCAGCAGTTGTTTGGCATTGTCTCTCACAGCCTCCGACAGACGGCCCTTGATGTCAGCATTTGAGTCACTCATCTTTTCAATGTCCGCCGCTTCTAGCTTCTTCTTCCCAAGGACCTCCTGTTATTCACGGACAGATATATTGGCATTAGAGCATCTGGGACTCATCAACACTCTCCCAAGTTCTTGAGTCCAAGAGTAACAATCAGTTTTTAAAAAATGCTCCTTGCGGTGTATAAACAAAAGGCCTTTACCTCATCCTCCAGTTTAGGTTTCTTGGCCTTGGACATAATTTCCTGAAACAAAAAGAAAAAAAAGGATGACATATGCAACAAAAAAGGTTGAATAGCATGAAATAGGCATTCGTCTACATTTCAAAAAGAGACGGTCACCTCTTACCTCTTTAGACATGACATCAGCGATTTTGTAATCTTCCTCCCTCTCCCTTTTCTTTCTTTCAACTGAAAAAACAGAAAGAAAAATTCAGGAGTTGGATTTCGTCAATATAAAATTGTGTTTTGACATCAACTGGAGGATCTCAATGGTCATGATGCAAAGTAACAGGACACAAGTGCTGCCTACCTCTTCCAGTCTTTTTTCCAGTGCCCTGTGACAAGAAAATGTTAAATGTTTAGTGATTAAGGAGCTGCTAGCAACAATAAATCACAGAAACATAACAAAAACACACAGGAATGGAAAACTCACTCACCTTGTGTGTCTTTTCCAGTCTCTCTTTCTTCAGCATTTCCTGGGTATATAGGGAAAATGTACTGTTAAACACTGCTTTTTCAAATACTATTCAGACTACTTGGGTAGATATACAGTACCAGTCAAAAGTCTGGACACCTACTCAATGCAGGGTTTCTTTATTTTTTACATTGTAGAATAATAGCGACGACATCAAAACTATGAAATAACACATGACAAGAACAGCTCAAATAAGAAAAGAGAAAGGACAGTCCATCATTACTGTAAGACATGAAGGTCAGTCAATCTGGAACATTTCAAGAAGTTTGAAAGTTTCTTCAGGTGCAGTCGCAAAAACCATCAAGCGCTATGATGACTCTCACGAGGACTGCTACAGGAAAGGAAGACCCAGAGTTACCTCTACTGCAGAGGACAAGTTCATTAGAGTTAACTGCACCTCAGATTGCAGCCCAAATAAATGCTTCAGAGTTCAAGTAACAGACACATCTCAACATCAACTGTTCAGAGGAGAACGTGTGAATCAGGCCTTCATGGTCAAATTGCTACAAACCACTATAGGACACCAATAAGAAGAGATTTGCTTGGGCCAAGAAACACAGGCAGAGGACATTAGACTGGTGAAAATCTGTTCTTTGGTCTAATGAGCCCAAATTTTAGATTTTTGGTGAGACGCAGAGTAGGTGAACGGATGATCTCCACGTGTGATTCCCACCGTGAAGCATGTAGGAGGAGGCGTGATGGTGCTTTGCTGGTGACACTGTCAGTAATTTATTTAGAATTCAAGGCACACTTAACCAGCATGGCTACCACAGCGATACACCATCCCATCTGGTTTGCGCTTAAGTGGGATATCATTTGTTTTTCAACAGGACACTGACCCAACACACCTCCAGGGTGTGTAAGTGCTATTTGACCAAGGAGAGTGATTGATTGCTGCATCAGATGACCTGGCCTCCACAATCACACAACCTCAACCAAATTGAGATGGTTTGGGATGAGTTGGAATGAAGGAAAAGCAGCCTTCAAGACTGTTGGAAAAGCATTCCAGGTGAAGCTGGTTGAGAGAATGTGCAAAACTGTCATCAAGGCTAATTTGAAGAACCTCAAATTTTGGTTTAACACTTTTTTGGTTACTACATGATTCAATGTGTTATTTCATAGATTTGATGTCTTCACTATTATTCTACAACGTAGAATATAGTAAAAATAAAGAACCTTTGAATGAGTAGGTGTGTCCAAACTTTTGACTGGTTTCCATGCATTTTTCAGACAATCGCATGAGTTGGAAAGCAATTATCCCCCAAAGGAGGCCTGGAAACAGCAAAGCTAAGGAGATTAGGTAGTGACTGCCTAGATTCCTGTTCTCATTTGCATTTGTTCACCTGTAACTCATTAGCTGTAACATGATCAAATCACATCTATGGATAGGTAGTAGTTGTACAATAAGCTGTGCAAGAGGTACTTCTAATATTCCACTCCACTGGTATTAGGACTTACCTCCTGCTGCTGTTGCTCCATCTTGGTAAGAAGGAATTTGGAATAGATGTTACTTTTCTCCAGCAAGTGTTGCAGCCTCTTGAAGCGAATGTCATGAGATTCCTTCTCCCGAGCTTCTCGAGCCTTGGGGGAGAAAAAAAAAAGAAAAAAAAAAAGAGGGTAATGTTGGCCATTGAAAACATTACATTATCCCAACATCACTACAGTTATTCAGACACTGTTTTTCAACAACAAAAACTAACCTTTTTCATTATCTCCTCTTCTTTTTTCTCTCCTTTCTCCATCAATTGTTTCTCCTCTTCCTCCATCTCTTTTGTGATGACAACTGCAGACACTACATCTTCAGCTTCCACACTTGCAGCTGCTGAGATGTTATATGGTTAACGTACACTACATGACCAAAAGTATGTGGACACCTGCTCGCATAACATCTCATTCCAAAATCATGGGCATTAATATGGAGTTGGTCCCCCTTTGCTGCTATAACAGCCTCCACTCTTCTGGGAAGACTTTCCAATAGATGTTGTAAAATTGCGGGGACTTGCTTCCATTCAATTCAGCCACAAGAGCATTAGAGGTCGGCAATGACGTTGGCCCATTAAGCTTGGCATGCAGTCAGCGTTCCAATTCATCCAAAAGGTGTTCGATGGGGTTGTGGTCAGGGCTCTGTGCAGGCCAGTCAAGTTCTTCCACATGATAGACAAACCATTTCTGTATGGACCTCGCTTTGTGCACGGGGCATTGTCATACTGAAACAGGAAAGGGCCTTCCCCAAACTGTTGGCACAAAACACAGAATCGTCTAGAATGTCCCACCGCACCGGTAACCCCTGTATATAGCCTTATTTTTTTCATTTATATTTTTATCTCTGTTTATTTAGTAAATATTTTCTTAACTCTTTCTTGAACTGCATTGTTGGTTAAGGGCTTGTATGTAAGCATTTCACGGTAAGGTCTACACCTACTGTACTTGGCACGTGACAAATAAAATTTGATTTGGAATGTCATTGTATGCTACAGCATTCAGATTCCCCTTCACTGCAACTAAGGAGCCTCGGCCGAACCATGAAAAGCAGCCCCAGACCATTATTCCTCCACCACCAAACTTCAGTTGGCACTATCCATTGGGGCAGGTAGCGTTTTCCTGGCATCTGCCAAACCCAGATTCGAATGGCAGACTGCCAGATGAAGAGTGATTCATCACTCCACTGCTCCAGAGTCCAATGGCGGCGTGCTTTACACCACTCCAGCCGAAGCTTGGCATTGCGCATGGTGATCTTAGGCTTGTGCATGCCTCCTTTGCCAAGCTCCCGACAAACAGTTATTAAGCTGATGTTGCTTCCAGAGGCGGTTTGGAACTCGGTAGTGAGTGTTGCAACCGAGGACAGGTGATTTTTTTTTTTTTTTTTTTTACACGCTTCAGCACTCTGTGGTTCCGTACCTGTGAGCTTGTGTGGCCTACCACTTCACATCTGAGACGTTGTTGCTCCTACCCTTTTCCACTTCACAATAACAGCACTTACAGTTGACCAGGGCAAAACATTTGATGAACTGAATTGGTGGCATCCTATGATGGTGCCACATTGAAAGTCACAGCTATTCACTAAGGCCATTCTACTACCAATGTTGGGTCTATAGAGATTGCACGGCTGTGTGCTCGATTTTATACCCCTGTCAGCAAAGGCTAATTTGAAGGGGTGTCCAGATACTTCTCTCTATATATCGTATATGGTTATAATTTATATGAAGGGAAGAATTGTCAACCTCTAAGGGTAGTAGCTACTACAAGTTAGTAAGCCACCGATGGCCAATGATGAGTGTCTTCACTTACCATTTTCAGGCAAAGTCTCCTCCATAGCTGTACCCAGCGGTTCTTCAGATTCGTTAGGCTTTGGACAATGAGGAGACATGCTTCGGGTTTCTTCCTTTACGCTATTGAGTAAATATTAAATGAATGGGAGTGAGACAAATAACCGTGCATGTGTAAACTGTGTGGCAAGTAAACAGTTCAGCTAGCTAGCTAGCCTTGAAGCTACGAAACACTACACTAACGTTTACCGACGTCATAGCGATGTAACGTTAGCTAGCTAGGGTTAACGTTAGCCTAGCCCTAGGTTAAAACTAACGGTAGCTGCATGCACAAAGACCGTTTTGAAACAATACAGGTCTTACCAACTCATATTGGGAAAACCTTCCAAACTAGATATGTAGCAAAATAAAAATTTCCCTGGGATATTTATTTTAGGAAGAACTAGCTAGATATAGCAAGTTATACAAAGAAGTTGCACAAGCAAGCAGTAGTCCGTCTGTGTGATGACTGATTGTAGAATTAAAGAGGTGGGGCTTTATCATTTCGCGCCAAAGAGAGATGAAACTAGTGTTAAAGACAGGGGGATCTGATATATTGAAAATCCAAGTGTTTCTATTTTTGGTTTGCAGAACATCGAAAGAGGGAAGACTTGATTATATGATCATGAGTAAGATCATAATACATTTTCACTCGCAATAAAATTGTTCAAAATTGAGATATGAAATCGCTTCATGAAACATTTACCCCTTAGGATCATATATCTAAAATCCAATGCATTAATATTTCCCGCGAACTCTGACACGACTGACCAACGATACCGGTTCCGCAGAGTACGGTCAAAGTTTTTTTTTAAATAACTAACCCATTGTTCTATCTGCAGTGGCGCCCCCAGAAATGTTTCATAGTGGTGTCCAGATGGGGCCACTGAAAATCTTGGGGTGGCACACCAAAACCAAAATCCGTAAATGAATTTCACAGCAATTCTATTATGCTGTTGTAGTATATAGGCTAGTTGAAAACTATGTCAATATGAGAGGTACGGAATGAATGCTGATATACTTTGGTTTCTTATTTTACAGTTAATGTTTAAAAGTTTAAAAACATCACACAGAGACCAATACAGCTTTATTATTTTCAATACAGCTTTATTCAGGTGTTTTGTAAACAAAAATATTATATATGTCCAAAAATGAAGAAAAAAAACAAACAAAAAAAGCATTAGCATGGACAATGTACATTTTACTATAGCCTACTCACAACCTACTCATATCCCTGCTTTATTAGGCTACATTATTTTCAATACAGCGTTATTTGCCTGTTGCTGTGTCTTTTGGCAAACACATCCACAAAATCTTAAAGATTTATGTCACTAGCCCATCTTGACTCTACTCATAGCATTAGTATGTGATTTTGATTTGTCATGGCCTACAAATCCCCCATCTTTGTAAGTTGCTTTTGTCCATTTTTGAACCCCTCTTCAGATGTAAACACTGAATCATCTGAGGAGGGGAGACTGAAGTGCCAGCAGGCATAGCAGTAGGCATCGTCTTTACTCTGAGAGTATTCCAGTCATTTATGCTTACTGTACCGTCCGCGGGAAAAACTTCAGATGTGGCTGTTTGGGCCCCTCTGCTCTTGACTGGGATATATCTAGGATGAAAGAAGAGGCAAAATCAGTTATTTTAATTTTAAAATAATAATAACAATACTAATAATAATAATAACATGAGTAGCTAGCCCCTCTCCATTGTAATTACCGATTACATTTGTAATATCGGCCTATAGACAATTCTATTCAGACTATTCAAACTCAACTACTAATAAACATGAATCAGAAGGCTTTATGTGATTATGTCATGACTCATAACTCAATGTAGACACGTTATAACCATACATTTATCCAGATAACATTACTCTCTAGCCATCCATTTCATTATCAGGGGCACTGTCACAACTTCACCTGTTGGTCCAGGAACGGGTTGAATAGCTCAAGCTGAGTCCTGCCTCGCATGGTTGTCAACCTCTGTGACTGTTGTTGCTGCCTGTTCCGCACTTTCGTGCCATGCTGCGGTCTGTTGTTCTAAACTGTGCTCTGTCACTGATGCTGCCTGTGCGTCACTGTCATGTTTTCCTCTGTTCTGTCATGCTCTCTCGCTGCCTCTACCTGTTCATTGGCTTGCTCAATGATGTTATCATCATCTTCAACTGCATCCTGACTAACGTTAACCCTCTGCTGCTGCTCCCCTGTCGGCTGCGTCTCCCCTGTACCATTTTTCTTAAAAGAAAGAAGAGATATCCGTGGACTTTCTCTTCATTGTCTGGAAATTGACATAGCTACAGTGACTAACCGTAAGCTAACGCTATACCAGCCCATAATGTCAGCTAGCTAGATGATCTGCCAGTCCTAAATTCATCAAGCGGTTTGAAAATCGTTCTAGAAAGCTATGATAACTCTAACTGTAGTTAGCGAACACTCACTATGCTGCAGAGTAACCTTAAACTGGAATAAACTAACTAGCTAAGCCCCCCCCCCCCAATTCCTAATTTAATTAGCTAACTAACATATACTAGCTAGCTAGGTAATTCGACATCGTCAAAAAACAAACAGTTTAAGGAATAAATAGTTTTTATTGATTTACTATAAGTAGTGTGGTATGACTTACTTACCCGTTAGCAGTCTCAACTCAACTCTGCAGGAAGCTGCCAGCTAGGCGAGCTTCCGATGATGCCACCAGAGACACGAAGCTGAGCTCAGCTGCTGCTGTCCGAGAGGCAGACTGCCATCTGGACTATTATGAAAAAATATACATGATTGATTTAAATTTAAATAGTACCTCTTGTTAAATATCAGATAGAAGCATATTATGCATATGCGACTGGCGAGGAGGCCAGCGATTGTATCAGGATGGCCGTGGCCACCCCTTGGCGGAGCCAATGAACGCTGTATCCTCCTTGCATCTGCAAAAACCCCAGCCTTACTTATGATTCAGTACTACACAAATTGGTAAAAATTATTTATTTACGAGCTAACTAAATAATAGCATAGGATAAACACAGAGACACTGTTATTGACTAGAAACTTAATATGATAGAAACACAATATGACGGCTTGTCACAAAATATATGGAGAGGGGGGGGGGCAGAGAGGGACGGAGACACAATACTTTGGTACATTTAGAAACTACTCTCACAGAAACTACAGTGGGGCAAAAAAGTATTTAGTCAGCCACTAATTGTGCAAGTTCTCCCACTTAAAAAGATGAGAGAGGTCTGTAATTTTCATCATAGGTACACTTCAACTATGAGAGACAAAATGAGGGGAAAAAATCCAGAAAATCACATTGTAGGATTTTTTAACAAATTTATTTACAAATTATGGTGGAAAATACGTATTTGGTCACTGTAACGACGTTCTTCGTTTGTCGAAAGAGAGTTGGACCGAAATGCAGCGTGTTGGTTACTCATGTTTATTAATGAAACGAATAACGGAACTATACATGAAATAACTAATAAATACAAAACAACAAAACGGATCGTGAAACCTATTACATCCTATCTGGTGAACACTACACAGAGACAGGAACAATCACCCACGAAATACAAAGCGAAACCCAGGCTACCTAAATACGGTTCCCAATCAGAGACAACGAGAATCACCTGACTCTGATTGAGAACCGTCTCAGGCAGCCAAACCTATTTAACACACACCCCTAATCAGCTACAATCCCAATAACTAAAAAAACCCCACTAAGAATACAACAAACAATAAACCCATGTCACACCCTGGCCTGACCAACTAATAAACTAAAACACAAAATACTAAGACCAAGGCGTGACAGAACCCCCCTAAGGTGCGGACTCCCGAACGCACCTCAACACCATAGGGAGGGTCCGGGTGGGCGTCTGTCCATGGTGGCGGTTCCGGCTCGGGACGTGGACCCCACTTCATAAATGTCATTGTTCCTCCCCTTCGCGTCCTGGGATGATCCACCCTCGCCGCCGACCATGGCCGAATAGTCCTCACCCAGAAACCTACTGAACAGAGGAGCAGCTCGTGACTGAGGGACAGCTCGGAACTGAGGCAGCTCGGGACTGAGGAGCAGCTCGGGACTGAGAGGCAGCCCAGCACTGAGAGGCAGCCCAGTACTGAGAAGAAGCCCAGTACTGAGATGAAGCCCAGCCAGGCAGTTGAATCCGGCAGATCCTGGCTGACTGGCGGATCCTGGCTGTCTGGCGGATCTGGAAGAGTCTGGTTGACTGGCAGATCTGGAAGAGTCTGGTTGACTAGCAGATCTGGAAGAGTCTGGTTGACTAGCAGATCTGGAAGAGTCTGGCTGACTGGCAGATCTGGAAGAGTCTGGCTGACTGGCAGATCTGGAAGAGTCTGGCTGACTGGCAGATCTGGAAGAGTCTGGTTGACTGGCAGATCTGGAAGAGTCTGGCTGAATGGCAGATCTGGAAGAGTCTGGCTGACTGGCAGATCTGGAAGAGTCTGGCTGACTGGCAGATCTGGAAGTGTCTGGCTGACTGGCAGATCTGGAAGAGTCTGGCTGACTGGCAGATCTGGAAGAGTCTGGCTGACTGGCAGATCTGGAAGAGTCTGGTTGACTGGCAGATCTGGAAGAATCTGGCTGACTGGCAGATCTGGAAGAGTCTGGCTGACTGGCAGATCTGGAAGAGTCTGGCTGACTGACGGCTCTGGCTGCTTCATGCTGACTGGTGGCTCTGGCTGCTCCATGCTGACTGGCGGCTCTGACTGCTCCATGCTGACTGGCGGCTCTGGCTGCTCCATGCTGACTGGCGGCTCTGGCTGCTCCATGCTGACTGGCGGCTCTGGCTGCTCCATGCAGATTGACAGCTCTGGCGGCTTCTTGCAGACTGACAGCTCTGACTGTTCCATGCAGATTAACAGCTTTGGCAGCTCCTTGCAGACTGGCAGCTCCTTGCAGACTGGCAGCTCCTTGCAGACTGGCAGCTCCTTGCAGACTGGCAGCTCCATGCAGACTGGCAACTCCATGCAGACTGGCAACTCCATGCAGACTGGCAACTCCATGCAGACTGGCAACTCTGGCTGCTCCAAGCAGACTGACAGCTCTTGCTGCCCCATGCAGACTGGCATCTCTAGCTGCTCCATGCAGGCTGGCAACACTGGCTGCTCCATGCAGACTGGCAGCTCTAGCTGCTCCATGCAGACTGACAGCTCTGGCTGCTCTAAGCAGCCTGACAGCTCTGGCTGCCCCATGCAGACTGGCAGCTCTAGCTGCTCCATGCAGATTGGCAACACTGGCTGCTCCATGCAGACTGGCAACTCTAGCTGCTCCATGCAGACTGACAGCTCTGGCTGCTCCAAGCAGACTGACAGCTCTGGCTGCCCCATGCAGACTGACAGCTCTAGCTGCTCTATGCAGACTGGCAGCTCTGGCTGCTCCATGCAGACTGGCAGCTCTAGCTGCTCCATGCAGACTGACAGCTCTGGCTGCTCCATGCAGACTGGCAGCTCTAGCTGCTCCATGCAGACTGACAGCTCTGGCTGCTCCATGCAGACTGGCAGCTCTAGCTGCTCCATACAGGCAGGAGGCTCCGGCAGCGCTGTAGAGGAGGAAGGCTCTAGAACCGCTGAACAGACGGGAGACTCCGACAGCTCTGGCTGCTCTAAGCAGCCTGACAGCTCTGGCTGCCCCATGCAGACTGGCAGCTCTAGCTGCTCCATGCAGATTGGCAACACTGGCTGCTCCATGCAGACTGGCAACTCTAGCTGCTCCATGCAGGCTGGCAACACTGGCTGCTCCATGCAGACTGGCAGCTCTAGCTGCTCCATGCAGACTGACAGCTCTGGCTGCTCTAAGCAGCCTGACAGCTCTGGCTGCCCCATGCAGACTGGCAGCTCTAGCTGCTCCATGCAGATTGGCAACACTGGCTGCTCCATGCAGACTTGCAACTCTAGCTGCTCCATGCAGACTGACATCTCTGGCTGCTCCAAGCAGACTGACAGCTCTGGCTGCCCCATGCAGACTGACTGCTCTAGCTGCTCTATGCAGACTGGCAGCTCTGGCTGCTCCATGCAGACTGGCAGCTCTAGCTGCTCCATGCAGACTGACAGCTCTGGCTGCTCCATGCAGACTGGCAGCTCTAGCTGCTCCATACAGGCAGGAGACTCCGGCAGCGCTGTAGAGGAGGAAGGCTCTAGAACCGCTGAACAGGCGGGAGACTCCGACAGCGCAGGAGAGGGAGAAAGCGCTGGCTGCGCTGAACAGGCGAGGCGCACTGAAGGCCTGATGCGTGGTGCTGGCACTGGTGGTATTGGGCCGAGGACACGCACAGGAAGCCTAGTGCGGGGAGCTGCTACCGGAGGGCTGGGGTGTGGAGGTGGTACTGGATAGAGGACAGGCACAGGAAGCCTGGTGCGGGGAGCTACCATCGGAGGACTGGTGTGTGAAGGTGGCACAGGATGGACTGGACCGTGAAGGTGTACTGGAGAGCCTGAGAGCAGGACTGGCACAGAACGTGCAAGGCTAGGTAGGTACACAGGAGGCCTAATGCGTGAGGCTGGCACATTTTTCACCAGCCAACTAACACGCACCTCAGGACTAGTATGGAGCGCTGACCCAGGTGCCATTAAATCCCCGACACGCTCCGTCGGACGAATATTGTACCTAAAGCACCAAACTAGCAACTCCCTCATTACTTTCTCCTCCAATTTCCCCATTAACTCCTTCACAGTCTCTGCTTCGCTCACCTCCAACACCGATTCTGGTCTCCTCCTTGGCTCTTCACGATAAACAGGGAGAGTTGGCTCAGGTCTGTCTCCTGACTCAGCCACTCCCCCTCTGAGCCCCCCCCCCAAGAAATTTTTGGGGCTTCGCTCTGCGCCGCCGTGTCTTTTTTTCGACTCCATTCTCCTATAGCCCTCTTCGCACTGCTCCAGCGAATCCCAGGCGGGCTCCGGCACTCTCTCTGGGTCGGCCGCCCACCTGTCTATTTCTTCCCACGTCGTAATATCCATACTGTACTCCTCTCTGGGCTGCTCCTGTTTCCATCCACGTCGCCGTGCTGCCTCCTCATACCAGCGCCTCTCCGCTTTAGCCGCTTCTAGTTCCTCCTTGGGGCGGCGATATTCACCAGGCTGAGCCCAGGGTCCTTCTTCTTCCAGTTCCTGTTTCCTCTTCGCCTGCTGCACCTTTGGGCGGCTACACTCCCCTGGTTTAGCCCAGGGTCCTCTCCCGTCAAGGATTTCCTCCCATGTCCAGAAATCCTTAATACGCGGCTCCTCTTTGGGCTGCTCCTGCCTGTTGACACGCTGCTCGGTCCGTGTGTGGTGGGTGATTCTGTAACGACGTTCTTCGTTTGTCGAAAGAGAGTCGGACCGAAATGCAGCGTGTTGGTTACTCATGTTTATTAATGAAACGAATAACGGAACTATACATGAAATAACTAATAAATACAAAACAACAAAACGGAACGTGAAACCTATTACAGCCTATCTGGTGAGCACTACACAGAGACAGGAACAATCACCCACGAAATACAAAGCGAAACCCAGGCTACCTAAATACGGTTCCCAATCAGAGACAACGAGAATCAACTGACTCTGATTGAGAACCGCCTCAGGCAGCCAAACCTATTTAACACACACCCCTAATCAGCTACAATCCCAATAACTAAAAAAACCCACTAAGAATACAACAAACAATAAACCCATGTCACACCCTGGCCTGACCAACTAATAAACTAAAACACAAAATACTAAGACCAAGGCGTGACAGTCACCTACAAACAAGCAAGATTTTTGGCTCTCACAGATCTGTAACTTCTTCTTTAAGAGGCTCCTCTGTCCTCCACTCGTTACCTGTATTAATGGCACCTGTTTGAGCTTGTTATCAGTATAAAAGACACCTGTCCACAACCTCAAACAGTCACACTCCAAACTCCACTATGGCCAAGACCAAAGAGCTGTCAAAGGACACCAGAAACAAAATTGTAGTCCTGCACCACACTGGGAAGACTGAATCTGCAATAGGTAAGCAGCTTGGTTTGAAGAAATCAACTGTGGGAGCAATTATTAGGAAATGGAAGACATACAAGACCACTGATAATCTCCCTCGATCTGGGGCTCCACGCAAGATCTCACCCCGTGCGGTCAAAATTCTGACAAAATGATGATCACAAAATGAATGGTGAGCAAAAATCCCAGAACCACACAGGGGGACCTAGTGAATGACCTGCAGAGAGCTGGGACCAAAGTAACAAAGCCTACCATCAGTAACACACTACGCCGCCAGGGACTCAAATCCTGCAGTGCCAGACGTGTCCCCATGCTTAAGCCAGTACATGTCCAGGCCCGTCTGAAGTTTGCTAGAGAGCATTTGGATGATCCAGAAGAAGATTGGGAGAATGTCATATGGTCAGATGAAACCAAATTATAACTTTTTGGTAAAAACTCAACTCGTCGTGTTTGGAGGACAAAGAATGCTGAGTTGCATCCAAAGAACACCATACCTACTGTGAAGCATGGGGGTGGAAACATCATGCTTCCGGGCTGTTTTTCTGCAAAGGGAACAGGGCGACTGATCCGTGTAAAGGAAAGAATGAATGGGGCAATGTATCGTGAGATTTTGAGTGAAAACCTCCTTCCATCATCAAGGGCATTGAAGATGAAACGTGGCTGGGTCTTTCAGCATGACAATGATCCCAAACACACCGCCCGGGCAACAAAGAAGTTGTCAGGACCCGGTTACGAACCTGGGTCTCCGGAGTGAGAAACAGTCACTTAACCAACTGAGCCACGAATAGTCAGCAGAACCCAGAAGATGAGGCAGACACAGCAGTACTTAAGACGGTGTATTTAATAAAGTAAAAAGGAGAAGTCCTTCAATACAAAATGGCAAATCCAAAAGGTGGTAGGTATAGCACAAAAAAGCCTCAAGAGATACTCAAAAAACAAAAACAGAATTCCACAAGAGCGTCCACCGGAATCGACAAGAATACACAGAACACTAGGGCTGGGTGCTAACATACAAACACAGAGCACAGAACTGAGGGAAACTAAGGGTTTAAATACAATCAGGGGAAAAACGAGGCACAGGTGCAAATAATAATGGGAATCAAGGGAAAAAACATAAGGTCAAAAAGCACAATGGTGACCAAAACCCGGAACAACCCTGGCCAAATCCTGACAGAAGTGGCTTCGAAAGAAGCATTTCAATGTCCTGGAGTGGCCTAGCCAGTCTCCAGATCTCAACCCCATAGAAAATCTTTGGAGGGAGTTGAAAGTCTGTGTTGCCCAGCAACAGCCCCAAAACATCACTGCTCTAGAGGAGCACTGCATGGAGGAATGGGCCAAAATACCAGCAACAGTGTGAAAACCTTGTGAAGACTTACAGAAAACATTTGACCTCTGTCATTGCCAACAAAGGGTAAATAATAAAGTATTGAGATAAACTTTTGTTATTGACCAAATACTTATTTTCCACCATAATTTTCAAATAAATTCATTAAAAATCCTACAATGTGATTTTCTGGATTTTTTTTCCTAATTTTGCCTGTCATAGTTGAAGTGTACGTATGATGAAAATTACAGGCCTCTCTCATCTTTTTAAGTGGGAGAACTTGCACAATTGGTGGCTGACTAAATACTTTTTTGCCCCACTGTATATGTTTTGTACACAATCCGCTGCCCACATGGAGTAAGAAATGGTGAATGTATTTACGTGAGAATGCCTTGGTTCTCCGTTTACTTGTCGGAACCAAGGCTTCTTGGAAAGGGGGTTGGCTGGGCCTTTCCGCGGCCCAGTTGTATGGCTCTGATTGTCCACAAGAGGTCACAATTTCCTTAGTTGCCCATGGCTACAATTACTTGTCATGTAGTCTTGAACAGAACTACAGAATAGATGATTCTTCCCGTCGCTCTTAAATGAGCTTTTCTATATACTTGTTAACATCAGAAGCTTCCACCCTAAATTTGTTTTACTCACTGCTTTAGCACACTCCGCCAACCCTGATGTCCTTGCCGTGTCTGAATCCTGGCTTAGGAAGGCCACCAAAAATTCTGAGATTTCCATACCCAACTACATCATTTTCTGTCAAGATAGAACTGCCAAAGCGGGAGGAGTTGCAATCTACTGCAGAGATAGCTTGCAAAGTTCTGTCATACTTTCCAGGTCTATGCCCAAACAGTTCGAGCTTCTAATTTTAAAATTGAATCTCTCCAGAAATAAGTCTCTCACTGTTGCCGCTTGTTATAGACCCCCCTCAGCTCCCAGCTGTGCCATAGACACCATATGTGAATTGATTGCCCCTTTCATAAAAATGTAGAACTAAGAAAAGATATAGTCCTTGATTCACTCCAGACCTGACTGCCCTTGACCAGCACAAAAACATCCTATGGCGGACTGAAATAGCAACGAATAGTCAGGTACCAATACACGCAGTCAGTCAGGAAAGCAAAGGCAAGCTTTTTGAAACAGAAATTTGAATCCTGTAGCTCTAACTCCAAAAAGTTTTGGGACTCTGTAAAGTCCATGGAGCACCTCCTCCCAGCTGCCCACTGCACTGAGGCTCGGTAACATGGTCACCACCGATAAATCCATGTTAATCGAAAATGTCAATAAGCATTTCTCTACGGCTGGCCATGCTTTCCTCCTGGCTACCCCAACCCGAGCCAACAGCTCCGCATCCCCCGCAGCTACTTGCCCGAGCCCCCCCAGCTTCTCCTTCACCCAAATCCAGATAGCAGATGTTCTGAAAGAGCTGCAAAACCTGGACCAGTACAAATCAGCTGGGCTAGACAATCGGGACCCTCTCTTTCTAAAATTATCTGCCGCCATTGTTGCAACCTCTACGACCAGTTCAACCTCTCTTTCGTATCGTCCGAGATCCCTAAAGATTGGAATGCTGCAGCGGTCATCCCCCTCTTCAAAGGGGGTGACACTCTAGACCCAAACGGTTATAGAACTATATCTATCCTGCCCTGCCTTTCTAATGTCTTCGAAAGCCAAGTTGATAAACAGATCACTGAGCATTTAGAATCCCACCGTACGGTGGGAATCCCAATCCGGTTTCCGAGCTGGTCATGGGTGCACCTCAGCCACGCTCAAGGTACTAAACGATATCATAACCGCCATCGATAAAAGACAGTACTGTGCAGCCGTCTGGACACTGTGCAGCCGTCTGGATACTGTGTTAACAAACCTCCAAACAAGCTTCAATGCCATACAACACTCCTTTCGGAGCCTCCAACTGCTCTTAAACGGCAGTAAAATCAAATGCATGTTTTTCAACCGTTCGCTGCCCGCACCCGCCTGCCCGACTAGCATCAATACTCTGGACGGTTCTGACTTAGAATATGTGGACAACTAGGAATACCTAGGTGTCTGGCTAGACTGTAAACTCTCCTTCCAGACTCATATCAAACATCTCCAAACCAAAATCAAATCTAGAATCGGCTTTCTATTTCGCAACAAAGCCTCCTTCACTCATGCTGCCAAACTTGCCATGGTAAAACTGACTATCCTACCGATCCTCGACTTCGGCGATGTCATCTACAAAATAGCTTCCAATACTCTACTCAGCAAACTGGATGCAGTCTATCACAGTGCCATCCATTTTGTCACCAAAGCCCCTTATACCACCCACTACTGCGACCTGTATGCTCTAGTCGGCTGGCCCTCGCTACATATTCGTCGCCAGACTGACTGGCTCCAGGTCATCTATAAATCCATGCTAGTAAAAGCTCTGCCTTACCTCAATTCACTGGTCACGATAACAACACCCACCCATAGCACATGCTCCAACAGCTATATATCACTGGTCATCACCAAAGCCAGCACCTCCTTTGGCCGCCTTTCCTTCCTGTTCTCTGCTGCCAGTGACTGGAACGAATTGCAAAAATCGCTGAAGCTGGATACTTACATTTCCCTCACTAACTTTAAACATCAGCTATCTGAGCAGCTAACCGATCGCTGCACCTGTACATAGTCCATCTGTAAATAGCCCATCCAATCTTCCTATCTCATCCCCATATTGTTTTTATTTACATTTCTGCTCTTTTGCACACCAGTATCACTACTTGCATAGCATCATCTGCTCATCTATCACTCCAGTGTTAATCTGCTAAATTATAATTACTTAGCTACTATGGCCTTTTTAGTGCCTTGCCTCCTCACGCCATTTGCACACACTGTATATAGACTTTCTTTTTTTCTATTTTGTTATTGACTGTACGCTTGTTTATTCCATGTGTAACTCTGTGTTGTTGTTTGTGTCGCACTGCTTTGCATTATCTTGCCCAGGTCGCAGTTGTAAATGAGAACTTGTTCTCAACTAGCTTACCTGGTTAAATAAAGGTGACATATATATATATATATATATATATATATATATATATACACAGTTTATTTAAAAAACTTGGCACAGGACAGCTAATCAGCTGTGCCAGTGATTGTTTGGGAGGGGAGTTTTGTTCTCCCCCTCGTGTTGGTATTATGGGTTCAAACCACTTTACAAGGGCAGCTGCAGCCTGGCGATGTTCTGGTCTGGAGGTTGATTTATTTTCCAAGCCTTTATGCACTCTGGTCAAAAGGGGCTCGTTCCGTCAGGCTGACATGCTCTCTGACCTCACTCAGGGTGTGGCTACTTATTTGTACAAAGTTATGTAAAACTATTATCTCTTATGGCTCCTAAAATCATGTCCCTATCTTAAAAATACTTTCACCATTTTTCATATTATATGCACAACATATTGGATGAAAACTTTATGCATATAGTGTGTATACTTTTCAAGTTACAGTATTTCCTCTATAACGTTTTTAATGACATCACAAAATAACAACACATATGACATTAGTGTTCTATAGATAGTCTCTGACCATTCCCCACATTCTTATGTTAGAAATATTGTTCCAGTATTCGCTTTTTGAACGTGCGAAGAGTTTCCAGCAAGACCATCCAGTCTGGTCTCAGGTGTCCAACAGCATGGGGGACAATCTGCTCCGGGCAAAGTAGCGTGCAGTGATGCTGCATAACATGTGCCTTTGGGCAGCGGAGGAGAGGCACCTTATACAGGCAGATCTACACAATGGCCTTTTGTATTAGGAAGGACTCTCTCTCTCTACCGCACCTGCTGTCTCTAACTCTGAATGATCGGCTATGAAAAGCCAAATGACATTTACTCCTGAGGGACTGACCTGTTGCACCCTCTACAACCACTGTGATTATAATTATTTGAACTTGCTGATCATCTATGAACATTTGAACATCTTGGCCATCTCTTTATGTTATAATCTCCATCTGGCACAGCCAGAAGAGGACTGGCCACCCCTCAGAGCCTGGTTCCTCTCTAGGTTTATTCCTAGGTTCCAGCCTTTCTAGGGAGTTTTTCCTAGCCACCGTGCTTCTACATCTGCATTGCTTGCTGTTTGGGGTTTTAGGCCGGGTTTCTGTAACGCACTTTGTGACATCGGCTGATGTAAAAAGGGCTTTATAAATATATTTGATTGATTGACTGATTGTATTGCCAGCAAGAGCTGGAGCTTTTTGAAACCCTTGCTTTTCTTGGGCAGTGTGAGGCTAAGCCAACACGCTTTCACATGGGTGCCTCTGTGCTGCTCCCAAATAAAATGCAGAACATATTAAAGTTCCAGCAAGCATTTTCAATGCTAAAACACAAGACCACTGTTCCTCCAACTTCTGGGATGCATACAAGGCCCTCCCCCGCCCTCCTTTCAGCAAATCTGACCACAACTCAATTTTCCTCCTCCCTTCCTATAGGCAAAAACTCAACCAGGAAGAACCCATGCTAAACACTATTCAACGCTGATCTGACCAATCAAAATCCACGCTTCATGATTATGCGGACTGGGATATGTTGCAAGGAAGGTTCCGAGAATAAAACTGACGAATACACTGAAACGGTAACTGAGTTTATCAGGAAGTGTATTGGAGATGTTGTACCCACGGTGACTATTAAAACCTACCATAACCAGAAACCGTGGATAGATGGCAGCATTCGGGCAAAACTGAAAGCACGAACCATCGCATTAAACCATGGCAATGTGACTAGGAACATGGCCGAATACAAACAGTGTAGTTATTCCCTCCATTAGGCAATTAAACAGGCAAACATCAGTATAGAGACAAAGTGGAGTCGCAAATCAACGGCTCAGACATGAGACATATGTGGCAGGGTCTATAGACAATCACAGACTACAAAGGGAAAACCAGCCACGTCGTGGACACCGACGTCTTGCTTCCGGACCAGCTAAATACCTTCTTCGCCAAATTTGAGGATAATATCATATCACCTCCATCTTACCTGTCACCCTAGACCCAAGTCAATTTGCTTACCACCCCAATAGGTCCACAGACAATGCAATCGCCATCACACTGTATACTGCTCTATCCCATCTGGACAAGAGGAATACCTATGCTGTTAATTGACTACAACTCAGCATTCAACACCATAGTACCCTCCAAACTCATCATTAAGCTCGAGGCCCTGGGTCTGAACCCTGCCCTGTGCAATTGGGTCCTGGACTTCTTGACGGGCCGCCCCCAGGTGAAGATAGGAAACAACACCTCCACTTCGCTGATCCTCAACACTGGAGCCCCAGAAGGGTGCCTACTCAGCCCCCTCTTGTACTCCCTGTCCACCCATGTCTGTATGGCCACGCACGCCTCCAATTCAATCATCAAGTTTGCAGACGACACAAAAATAGTAGGCTTGATTACCAACAACGTCGAACAGCCTACAGGGAGGAGGTGAGGGCTCTGTGAGTGTGGTGCCAGGAAAATAACCTCTCACTCAATGTCAACAAAACAAAGGAGATGAGAAGGTGGAAAGTTTTAAGTTCCTAGGCCTACACGGCACTTACAAACTGAAATGGTCCACCCACACAGACAGTGTGGTGAAGAAGGCGCAACAGCACCTTTTCAACCTCAGGAGGCTGAAGAAATTCGGCTTGTCATCAGATGCACAATTAAGAGCATCCTGTCAGGCTGTATCACCGCCTGGTATGGCAAGTGCACCGCCCACAACCGCAGGGCTCTCCAGAGGGTGGTGCGGTCTGCAAAACGCATCACCGGGGGCAAACTACCTGCCTCTAGGACACCTACAGCACCCGATGTCACAGGAAGCCCAAAAAAATCATCAAGGACAGGAAACACCCGAGCCACGGCCTGTTCACCCCGCTAGCATCCAGAAGGTGAGGTCAGTACAGGTGCATCAAGGCTGGGAACGAGAGACTGAAAAACAGCTTCTATCTCAAGGCCATCAAACTGTTAAATAAATCAAATCAAATCAAAGTGTATTTGTCACATGCACCAAATACAACAGGTGTAGACCTTACAGTAAAATGCATACTTACAGGCACTAACCAATAGCACAAAAAAGGTATTAGGCGAACAATAGGTAGGTAAAGAAATAAAACAACAGTATAAAGACAGGCTATATACAGTAGCGAGGCTATAAAAGTAGCGAGGCTACATACAGACACCAGTTAGTCAGGCTGATTGAGGTAGTATGTACATGTAGATATGGTTAAAATGACTATGCATATATGATAAACAGAGAGTAGCAGACACAATGCAGATATCCAAGGGCTGATTTCAAGGTTTTACTGCTAACCTACAAAGCATTACATGGGCTTGCTCCTACCTATCTCTCTGATTTGGTCCTGCCGTACATACCTACACGTACGCTACGGTCACAAGACGCAGGCCTCCTAATTGTCTCTAGGATTTCTAAGCAAACAGCTGGAGGCAGGGCTTTCTTCTATAGAGCTCCATTTTTATGGAACGGTCTGCCTACCCATGTCAGAGACACAAACTCGGTCTCAACCTTTAAGTCTTTACTGAAGACTCATCTCTTCAGTGGGTCATATGATTGAGTGTAGACTGGCCCAGGAGTGGGAAGGTGAACGGAAAGGCTCTGGAGCAACGACCAGCCCTTGCTGTCTCTGCCTGGCTGGTTCCCCTCTTTCCACTGGGATTCTCTGCCTCTAATCCTATTACAGGGGCTGAGTCACTGGCTTACTGGGGCTCTATCATACCGTCCCTGGGAGGGGTGCGTCACCTGAGTGGGTTGAGTCACTGATGTGATCATCCTGTCTGGGTTGGCGCCCCCCCCCTTGGGTTGTGCCGTGGCAGAGATCTTTGTGGGCTATACTCAGCCTTGTCTCAGGATGGTAAGTTGGTGGTTGAAGATATCCCTCTAGTGGTGTGGGGGCTGTGCTTTGGCAAAGTGGGTGGGGCTATATCCTTCCTGTTTGGCCCAGTCCAGGGATGTCCTCGGATGGGGCCACAGTGTCTCCTGACCCCTCCTGTCTCAGCCTCCAGTATTTATGCTGCAGTAGTTTATGTGTCGGGGGGCTAGGGTCAGTTTGTTATATCTGGAGTACTTCTCCTGTCCTATTTGGTGTCCTGTGTGAATTTAAGTGTGCTCTCTCTAATTCTCTCTTTCTCTCTTTCTTTCTCTCTCTCGGAGGACCTGAGTCCTAGGACCATGCCTCAGGACTACCTGACATGATGACTCCTTGCTGTCCCCAGTCCACCTGGCCGTGCTGCTGCTCCAGTTTCAACTGTTCTGCCTTATTATTATTGGACCATGCTGGTAATTTATGAACATTTGAACATCTTGGCCATGTTCTGTTATAATCTCCACCCGGCACAGCCAGAAGAGGACTGGCCACCCCACATAGCCTGGTTCCTCTCTAAGTTTCTTCCTAGGTTTTGGCCTTTCTAGGGAGTTTTTCCTATCCACCGTGCTTCTACACCTGCATTGCTTGCTGTTTGGGGTTTTAGGCTGGGTTTCTGTACAGCACTTTGAGATATCAGCTGATGTACGAAGGGCTATATAAAATAAATTCGATTTGATTTGATTTGATATCCCGGTTAGCCAATGTGCGGGAGCACTGGTTGGTCGGCCCCAATTGAGGTAGTATGTACATGAATGTATAGTTAAAGTGACTATGCATATATGATAAACAGAGAGTAGCAGCAGCATAAAAAGATGGGTTGGGGGGCAGAACACAATGCAAATAGTCCGGGTAGCCATTTGATTACCTGTTCAGGAGTTTTATGGCTTGGGGGTAAAAACTGTTGAGAAGCCTTTTGTCCTAGACTTGGCACTCCGGTACCGCTTGTCATGCGGTAGTAGAGAGAACAGTCTATGACTGGGGTGGCTGGGGTCTTTGACAATTTTTAGGGCCTTTCTCTGACACCGCCTGGTGTAGTGGTCCTAGATGGCAGGCAGCTTAGCCCCAGTGATGTACTGGGCCATATGCACTACTAGTTGTTGATGTGGACAACAAGGAACTTGAAGCTCTCAACCTGCTCCACTACAGCCCCGTCAATGAGAATGGGGGCGTGCTCGGTGCTCCTTTTCCTGTAGTCCACAATCATCTCCTTAGTCTTGGTTACGTTGAGGGATAGGTTGTTATTCTGGTACCACCCGGCCAGGTCTCTGACCTCCTCCTTATAGGCTGCCTCGTCGTTATCGGTGATCAGGCCTACCACTGTTGTGTCGTCTGAAAACTTAATGATGGTGTTGGAGTCGTGCCTGGCCATGCAATCGTGGGTGAACAGGGAGTACATGAGGGGACTGAGCACGCACCCCTGGAGAGCTCCAGTGTTGAGGATCAGCGTGGCAGATGTGTTGCTACCTACCCTTACCACCTGGGGGCGGCCCGTCAGGATGTCCAGGATCCAGTTGCAGAGGGAGGTGTTAAGTCCCAGGATCCTTACATGCTGACCAGACCGAACACGTCGTGTGCGCAAGCATCGCAAAATACATTTTGAAATCCATGTTATTCAATTATTGCACCCACACTGCTCGTGCACACCAACGAGCGTCTGCGATGCCAAGGGCTAAAATCGAACTCATTTCTATTTCTGATGCAGATCGCACTGAAAATTCTGCCTCTCCCATCTCTTCATTGGTTTATAGAAGCAGGTACACAAGTGCCATCTCCTCATTGGTTATACCCACGTGGGTGATTGAAAGACAAACTGTTTTGCCGGTAGTCGTGGTAATACTATGAAAGTTTAGATGCCGATCACCATATAAGTTCAATGATGAAAAAGCCTGGAAGGAGGAGACATGACTAGAAACGATTTGGTTGGCCGTTTTATGTGTGGATTAATTTGTCGGAGTAGAGGACCTTGTGCGTTTCAGGTAGAATAACAACTCAATGTTTATATCCCAGGACAAATTAGCTAGCAACAGCAATGTTTAACATGTTTAATGCTTTTTGACCTGTCCCCAAATTAATGTCATTGTTTCAGAGTTTGTTTTGATATTGTAACCTGCGTGTCGTGATCGCGTTTCGTGTCGGGGGAGAAAATAAATGTGTGCATGATAGAACACGATGGCGCACGTGCGCAGCCGGATTGGGTTCCGTGTTAGCTTAGTGATGAGCTTTGAGGGTACTATGGGGTTGAAGGCTGAGCTGTAGTCAATGCATAGCATTCTCACATAAGTGTTCCTTTTGTCCAGGTGGGAAAGGGCTGTGTGGAGTGCAATAGATATTGCATCATCTGTGGATATGTTTGGGCGGTATGCAAATTGGAGTGGGTCTAGTGTTTCTGGGATAATGGTGTTGATGTGAGCCATTACCAATCTTTCAAAGCACTTCATGGCTACGGACGTGAGTGCTACGGGTCTGTAGTCATTAAGGCAGGTTGTCTTTGTGTTCTTGGCACAGGGACTATGGTGTTCTGCTTGAAACATGTTGGTATTACAGACTCAATTAGGGACATGTTGAAAATGTCAGTGAAGACACCTGCCAGTTGGTCAGCACATGCCGGGGCACACGTCCTGGTAATCCGTCTGGCCCTGCAGCCTTGTGTATGTTGACCTGTTTAAAGGTCTTACTCACGTCGGCTATGGAGAGTGTGATCACACAGTCGTCCGGAACAGCTGATGCTCTCATGAATGCCTCAGTGTTGCTTGTCTCGAAGCGAGCATAGAAGTGATTTAGCTCGTCTGGTAGGCTCGTGTCACTGGGCAGCTCGCGGCTGTGCTTCCCTTTGTAGTCTGTAATAGTTTGCAAGCCCTGCCACATAAGACGAGCGTCAGAGCCAGTGTAGTATGATTCAATCTTAGCCCTGTATTGACGCTTTGCCTGTTTGATGGTTCATCGCAGGGCATAGCAGAAGTTATTGTAAGCTTCTGGGTTAGAGTCCCGCACCTTGAAAGCAGCAGCTCTACCCTTTAGCTCAGTGCGAATGTTGTAATCCATGGCTTCTGGTTGGGGTATGTACGTACAGTCACTGTGGGGACGATGTCGTCGATGCACTTATTGATAAAGCCAGTGACTGATATGGTGTACTCCTCAGTGCCATCGGAAGAATCCCAGAGCATCTTCCAGTCTGTGATAGCAAAACAGTCCTGTAGTTTAGCATCTGCTTCATCTGACCACTTTTTTATAGGCCGAGTCATTGGTGCTTCCTGCTTTAATTTTATAGCCATCACTAGCACAGACAGGCTGCTGCCTAAATACACAGACTTGAAATCATTGGCCACTTTAATAAATGGAACACGAGTCACTTTAATAATGTTACTTTAATAATGTTTACATATCTTGCATTACTCATCTCATATGTACAGTGGGGAGAACAAGTATTTGATACACTGCCGATTTTGCAGGTTTTCCTACTTACACAGCATGTAGAGGTCAGTCATTTTTATCATAGGTACACTTCAACTGTGAGAGACGGAATCAAAAAGAAAATCCAGAAAATCACATTGTATGATTTTAAAGTAATTAATTTGCATTTTATTGCATGACATAAGTATTTGATACATCAGAAAAGCAGAACCTAATATTTGGTACAGAAACCTTTGTTTTCAACTACAGAGATCATAAGTTTCCTGTAGTTCTTGACCAGGTTTGCACACACTGCAGCAGGGATTTTGGCCCACTCCTCCATACAGACCTTCTCCAGATCCTTCAGGTTTCGGGGCTGTCGCTGGGCAATACGGACTTTCAGCTTCCTCCAAATATTTTCTATTGGGTTCAGGTCTGGAGACTGGCTAGGACAGTCCAGGACCTTGAGATGCTTCTTACGGAGCCACTCCTTAGTTGCCCTGGCTGTGCGTTTCGGGTCGTTGTCATGCTGGAAGACCCAGCCACGACCCATCTTCAATGCTCATCGGCAAACTTCAGACGGGCCTGGACATGCGCTGGCTTGAGCAGGGGGATCTTGCGTGCGCTGCAGGATATTAATCCATGACGGCGTAGTGTGTTACTAATGGTTTTCTGTGGGACTGTGGTCCCAGCTCTCTTCAGGTCATTGACCAGGTCCTGCCGTGTAGTTCTAGGCTGATCCCTCACCTTTCTCATGATCGTTGATGCCTCACGAGGTGAGATCTTGCATGGAGCCCCAGACCGAGGGTGATTGACCGTCATCTTGAACTTCTTTCATTTTCTAATAATTGCACCAACAGTTGTGGCCTTCTCACCAAGCTGCTTGCCTATTGTCCTGTAGCCCATCCCAGCCTTGTGCAGGTCTACAATTTATCCCTGATGTCCTTACACAGCTCTCTGGTCTTGGCCATTGTGGAGAGGTTGGAGTCTGTTTGATTGAGTGTGTGGACAGGTGTCTTTTATACAGGTAACGAGTTCAAACAGGTGCAGTTAATACAGGTAATGAGTGGAGAACAGGAGGGTTTCTTAAAGAAAAACTAACAGGTCTGTGAGAGCCGGAATTCTTACTGGTTGGTAGGTGATCAAATACTTATGTCATGCAATAAAATGCTAATTAATTACTTAAAAATCATACAATGTGATTTTTTGGAGAGATTCCGTCTCTCACAGTTGAAGTGTACCTATGATAAAAATGACAGACCTCGACATGCTTTGTAAGTAGGAAAACCTGGAAAATCGACAGTGTATCAAATACTTGTTCTCCCCACTGTATATACTGTATTCTATAATATTCTACTGTATCTTAGTCTATGCCGCTCTGACATTGCTCATCCATATATTTATATATTCTTAATTCCATTCCTTACTTAGATTTGTGTGTATTGGGTATATGTTGTGAAATTGTTAGATATTACATGTTAGATATTGCTTCACTGTCAGTACTAGAAGCACAAGCATTTTGCTACACCCTCAATAACATCTGCTAAACACATGTATGTGACCAATAAAACTGTATTTGATTTGACAGAGCCACCCAACCCTCTTCCTGGAGATCTACCATCCTGTGGGTATTCAGTCTAACCCTAACCTAACATACCTGATTCAGCTAGTTGAGGGTCATGTTCCAGGCCCTGACCAAATTGCAGATCATGCATTGCATCAACCAATAGTTGCATAGTATGTCATTTGCATGCCACATCATTGACTGCGCTGTCAGGCATTAGACTGCTATATCATATGAGTGGCATTCCTGCCTGAATACATGGCAGACGCCTGCCAGATTTTGCAAAACTTGGATAGGTGTTTAACATATCAGCTTACCACATCATATGATATAGCAATGTAATGCCCGAGAGCCAGTGACGTGGCGCACAACCATTGGTTGATGCAATGCACAGTCTTCAACATAATCAGGCAGGAACACCACCAATATGTGGTTAGCTGATATGTTCAACACTAGCCTTGTGTGGCCATCCTTCCAAATCTTGTCTCATTGTGTCACGCCCTGACCTTAGATATCTCGGTTTTCTATATATTTTGGTTAGGTCAGGGTGTGTACTCTAATGTTGTATGTCTAGGGTTTTGTATGTCTACGGTTGTTGTAGGTCTAGGGTTTTTTGTATTTCTATGTTGGCCTGATATATTTCCCAATCAGAGACAGCTGTTTGTCGTTGTCTCTGATTGGGGATCATATTTAGACAGCCCTGTTCCCCACTTTCAGGTGTGGGATCTTGTCTAGTGCCTGTCAGCACTATTTTGTATAGCTTCACGTTTCGTTATTTTGTTGGTTTATTCAGTGTTCATTCAGTTAATAAAAAGAATGTACGCATACCACGCTGCGCCTTGGTCCGATCCTTATAATGAACGTGACACATTGAATTGTGTTGGAAATCTGGAGAAATCCAGAATAGGATTCTGGGTTTGAATGGGAGTGTAGGTTTTTCTTCAAACCCTTATCTAGCACACCTAACTAACTGGTTGATCAGATGAATCACGTTAGCCTCCTGAGTGGCAAACTGCATCGCAGTGCTAGCTGTGCCACCAGAGATTCTGGGTTTGAGTCCAGGCTCTGTTGCGGCCGACCAGGAGACCCATGGGACGGTGCACAATTGGCCCAGCGCTGTCCGGGTTAGGGGAGAGTTTGGCTGGCAGGGATGACCTTGTCCCATCGCGCACTAGTGACTCCTGTGGTGGGCAGGACACAATGCACGCTGACACGGTGCCAAGTGTATGGAGTTTCCTCTGATGCATTGGTGGGGCTGGCTTCCGGGTTAAGTGGGCCACGACCGGGAAACCCATGGAGCGGCACACAAATGGCCCAGCATTGTCCAGGTTAGGAGGATTTGAGTGGATTTGGCCGGCAGGGATGTTCTTGCACCTGGCTTCCGGGTAAAGCGGGCATTGTGTCAAGAAGCAGTGCGGCTCGGCTGAGTATTTACGGGTGTGCAGCAATGAGACAAGACTGTAACTACCAATTGGATACCACGAAATTGGGGAGAGAAACGGGGTAAGCATTTTTTTAAATAAAGATGAATCACGTTAGTTACTACTGGGTTTGGAGCGGAAAAACCTACAGGATGGTAGCACTCCAGGAGCAGAGGTGGTCAGCCCTCCAATAATGATTTGGGATTTGTAAAAATAAAAATAAATAAAAGTAGAGGCCAATAAATCATCAAATAATCTGAACCAATTATGCTAATTGGTTATGTTAACTATCCAAACATTGTAAGAAACCCATAAATTAAGAAGCAAAAAAGTTCACCTGGAACTAGGGCTAGCAATGTAAATCAAACTAGCCATCAGCCAGCTGGGCCACCGGTTGCTGGAGGTCGCAGTCAAGCTAGCAAGCAGCCAGCTGGGCCAGGAGTTGCTGGAGCTCGTTCAGAGTTGACTTTTAAAACTATGTTTGAAATGTTTTTATTAATTACAGAGCTTTAAATGCAATGCTCACTTATTATTTATTAATGCACGTTACCATTTTGCTTCCTGTGGCGGGCACGAGAGGTCTGGTTGTCGCTGGTTATGCTGTAAATGTGATCTCGTTGTGTCATTGTCAATACAGTACATCAACACTGTTAGAATTGCGTAAATTCGAATCTGGTATCAGGTTAAATATAACAATGAGTCACCGATTGTATACTATGTATTTTTTATTAGCTAAGTAATAAATGGCAAATGCAACTTTCGTATATACGGGTGTAACGGATGTGAAATGGCTAGCTAGCTGAGACCTTGAAGTAGTAGTTCCCCTTGCTCTGCAAGGGCCGTGGCTTTTGTGGAGCGATGGGTAACGATGCTTCGGTGGGTGACTGTTGTTGATGTGTGCAGAGGGTCCCTGGTTCGCGCCCGAGTACGGGCGAGGGGACGGTCTTAAGTTATACTGTTACACGGGCTCACTGTAACACCACGCAGGGCAGAACAGAGAACTGACCAGATGTATGTAAACAGTGTTCTTATACTGTGATAGACATTGTCCCAACCCGCCTGTTGGCCAATCACAGTAGAGGCTGGGCGTGGTTTAAACCTTCCCAGCCTATCGCAGGCGCTCAGGCGGGTCCCCGCTTCTTGGCGTCCTCCCTCCGTCCATGTATAGATTCCTACTGTTCTGGTTTCACCCCCTAGTTATAACAGTTGCTCAGTTCCTGCTATTGTGCGGTTCAGTATTTTTCCATTTCAGTTAAATCTTGTGATGACCACCCCTCCCTATCACAACTTTGTAAGATACAGCAAGTCACACCATGTGCTCAATATTGTTACATACAAACACAAGGACAAAGCATCTGCTGGGCTGTTATCTACAGGTTTGCAACATGCAGGTCACACCATGTTACTCAGTTCTTGTCACACACAAACAGGCAAGTAGCAAGCAGTTGTTTAATCTCATAATGATGCACCAGTGCACAAATGCAGACACCTCACACAATCAACATCAGATAATATTTAATCATATATATATATGGTAAGGACTATAATGTAAAATACAGAATCCCACAACACCACGATATGAAACACTGATTTGAACCTTCTGACCAACTATTGGAACAGGCATCGCCATTCTACTCATGAGCACGAAAAAAAAAACGAGCAGCTTTTTCCGGTTAGGCTATGTTTCAAAGATAATGAAACTGAAAGGGTATTGTCTAACATAGGTTAACCTACACGACATATTGTTCTGCAGTCCCTATACGTTTTCTTCAAGGTAAGACCCCCTAACATTTCTCCAATAGGCCAACATTTAATCCAATATAGCATAATACATTTCTCGGCAGTGTTGTAGTACTCCTTGAGTCCGGTCTCAAGGTGTTGGATTACATTTTTACTTGGCTTTACTGAGGATTTGTAATTTCTCCCAGAGACCAGCAGAGTAAAAAACTCATAATTATCAGCTTCTATTCAGTCAGTGCATAAAAGCGCATCGTCAGGCCAAATATATAGGCTATACTCCGTTCTTGAAACATTTAGGGATTATCCTCTATTAAGACATGGGATTCCAACTTTAGTCATAACATTATTGTCCTTTATTTTCATTGAGAAATATCCTTAAACTTTCTCCCAGTTTCATTGACTTGCTGGCAGGGAAGAGTGGGGAAATTCAACACTAGCCTTGTGTGGCCATCCTTCCAAATCTTGTCTCATTGTGTCACGCCCTGACCTTAGATATCTCGGTTTTCTATATATTTTGGTTAGGTCAGGGTGTGACGAGGGTGGGTACTCTAATGTTGTATGTCTAGGGTTTTGTATGTCTAGGGTTGTTGTAGGTCTAGGGGTGTTTGTATTTCTATGTTGACCTGATATGCTTCCCAATCAGAGACCAGCTGTTTATCGTTGTCTCTGATTGGGGATCATATTTAGGCAGCCCTGTTTCCCGCTTTCTGGTGTGGGATCTTGTCTATTGGTAGTTGCCTGTCACTATTTTGTATAGCTTCACGTTTCGTTATTTTGTTGGTTTATTCAGTGTTCATTCAGTTAATAAAAAGAATGTACGCATACCACGCTGCGCCTTGGTCCGATCCTTATAATGAACGTGACACATTGAATTGTGTTGGAAATCTGGAGAAATCCAGAATAGGATTCTGGGTTTGAATGGGAGTGTAGGTTTTTCTTCAAACCCTTATCTAGCACACCTAACTAACTGGTTGATCAGATGAATCACGTTAGCCTCCTGAGTGGCACACTGCATCGCAGTGCTAGCTGTGCCACCAGAGATTCTGGGTGTGAGTCCAGGCTCTGTTGCGGCCGACCAGGAGACCCATGGGACGGTGCACAATTGGCCCAGCGCTGTCCGGGTTAGGGGAGAGTTTGGCTGGCAGGGATGACCTTGTCCCATCGCGCACTAGTGACTCCTGTGGTGGGCAGGGCACAATGCACGCTGACACGGTGCCAAGTGTATGGAGTTTCCTCTGATGCATTGGTGGGGCTGGCTTCTGGGTTAAGTGGGCCACGACCGGGAAACCCATGGAGCGGCACACAAATGGCCCAGCATTGTCCAGGTTAGGAGGATTTGAGTGGATTTGGCCGGCAGGGATGTTCTTGCACCTGGCTTCCGGGTAAAGCGGGCATTGTGTCAAGAAGCAGTGCGGCTCGGCTGAGTATTTATGGGAGTTGCCGCGATGAGACAAGACTGTAACTACCAATTGGATACCACGAAATTGGGGAGAGAAACGGGGTAAGCATTTTTTTAAATAAAGATGAATCACGTTAGTTACTACTGGGTTTGGAGCGGAAAAACCTACAGGATGGTAGCACTCCAGGAGCAGAGGTGGTCAGCCCTCCAATAATGATTTGGGATTTGTAAAAATAAAAATAAATAAAAGTAGAGGCCAATAAATCATCAAATAATCTGAACCAATTTTGCTAATTGGTTATGTTAACTATCCAAACATTGTAAGAAACCCATAAATTAAGAAGCAAAAAGTTCACCTGGAACTAGGGCTAGCAATGTAAATCAAGCTAGCCATCAGCCAGCTGGGCCACGGTTTGCTGGAGGTCGCAGTCAAGCTAGCAAGCAGCCAGCTGGGCCAGGAGTTGCTGGAGCTCGTTCAGAGTTGACTTTTAAAACTATGTTTGAAATGTTTTTATTAATTACAGAGCTTTAAATGCAATGCTCACTTATTATTTATTAATGCACGTTACCATTTTGCTTCCTGTGGCGGGCACGAGAGGTCTGGTTGTCGCTGGTTATGCTGTAAATGTGATCTCGTTGTGTCATTGTCAATACAGTACATCAACACTGTTAGAATTGCGTAAATTCGAATCTGGTATCAGGTTAAATATAACAATGAGTCACCGATTGTATACTATGTATTTTTTATTAGCTAAGTAATAAATGGCAAATGCAACTTTCGTATATACGGTTGTAACGGATGTGAAATGGCTAGCTAGCTGAGACCTTGAAGTAGTAGTTCCCCTTGCTCTGCAAGGGCCGCGGCTTTTGTGGAGCGATGGGTAACGATGCTTCGGTGGGTGACTGTTGTTGATTTGTGCAGAGGGTCCCTGGTTCGCGCCCGAGTACGGGCGAGGGGACGGTCTTAAGTTATACTGTTACACGGGCTCACTGTAACACCACGCAGGGCAGAACAGAGAACTGACCAGATGTATGTAAACAGTGTTCTTATACTATGATAGACATTGTCCCAACCCGCCTGTTGGCCAATCACAGTAGAGGCTGGGCGTGGTTTAAACCTTCCCAGCCTATCGCAGGCGCTCAGGCGGGTCCCCGCTTCTTGGCGTCCTCCCTCCGTCCATGTATAGATTCCTACTGTTCTGGTTTCACCCCCTAGTTATAACAGTTGCTCAGTTCCCGCTATTGTGCGGTTCAGTATTTTTCCATTTCAGTTAAATCTTGTGATGACCACCCCTCCCTATCACAACTTTGTAAGATACAGCAAGTCACACCATGTGCTCAATATTGTTACATACAAACACAAGGACAAAGCATCTGCTGGGCTGTTATCTACAGGTTTGCAACATGCAGGTCACACCATGTTACTCAGTTCTTGTCACACACAAACAGGCAAGTAGCAAGCAGTTGTTTAATCTCATAATGATGCACCAGTGCACAAATGCAGACACCTCACACAATCAACATCATATAATATTTAATCATATATATATGGTAAGGACTATAATGTAAAATACAGAATCCCACAACACCACGATATGAAACACTGATTTGAACCTTCTGACCAACTATTGGAACAGGCATCGCCATTCTACTCATGAGCACGAAAAAAAAACTAGCAGCTTTTTCCGGTTAGGCTATGTTTCAAAGATAATGAAACTGAAAGGGTATTGTCTAACATAGGTTAACCTACACGACATATTGTTCTGCAGTCCCTATACGTTTTCTTCAAGGTAAGACCCCCTAACATTTCTCCAATAGGCCAACATTTAATCCAATATAGCATAATACATTTCTCGGCAGTGTTGTAGTACTCCTTGAGTCCGGTCTCAAGGTGTTGGATTACATTTTTACTTGGCTTTACTGAGGATTTGTAATTTCTCCCAGAGACCAGCAGAGTAAAAAACTCATAATTATCAGCTTCTATTCAGTCAGTGCATAAAAGCGCATCGTCAGGCCAAATATATAGGCTATACTCCGTTCTTGAAACATTTAGGGATTATCCTCTATTGAGACATGGGATTCCAACTTTAGTCATAACATTATTGTCCTTTATTTTCATTGAGAAATATCCTTAAACTTTCTCCCAGTTTCATTGACTTGCTGGCAGGGAAGAGTGGGGGAAATTCAACACTAGCCTTGTGTGGCCATCCTTCCAAATCTTGTCTCATTGTGTCACGCCCTGACCTTAGATATCTCGGTTTTCTATATATTTTGGTTAGGTCAGGGTGTGACGAGGGTGGGTACTCTAATGTTGTATGTCTAGGGTTTTGTATGTCTAGGGTTGTTGTAGGTCTAGGGGTTTTTGTATTTCTATGTTGACCTGATATGCTTCCCAATCAGAGACCAGCTGTTTATCGTTGTCTCTGATTGGGGATCATATTTAGGCAGCCCTGTTTCCCACTTTCTGGTGTGGGATCTTGTCTATTGGTAGTTGCCTGTCACTATTTTGTATAGCTTCACGTTTCGTTATTTTGTTGGTTTATTCAGTGTTCATTCAGTTAATAAAAAGAATGTACGCATACCACGCTGCGCCTTGGTCCGATCCTTATAATGAACGTGACACATTGAATTGTGTTGGAAATCTGGAGAAATCCAGAATAGGATTCTGGGTTTGAATGGGAGTGTAGGTTTTTCTTCAAACCCTTATCTAGCACACCTAACTAACTGGTTGATCAGATGAATCACGTTAGCCTCCTGAGTGGCACACTGCATCGCAGTGCTAGCTGTGCCACCAGAGATTCTGGGTTTGAGTCCAGGCTCTGTTGCGGCCGACCAGGAGACCCATGGGACGGTGCACAATTGGCCCAGCGCTGTCCGGGTTAGGGGAGAGTTTGGCTGGCAGGGATGACCTTGTCCCATCGCGCACTAGTGACTCCTGTGGTGGGCAGGGCACAATGCACGCTGACACGGTGCCAAGTGTATGGAGTTTCCTCTGATGCATTGGTGGGGCTGGCTTCTGGGTTAAGTGGGCCACGACCGGGAAACCCATGGAGCGGCACACAAATGGCCCAGCATTGTCCAGGTTAGGAGGATTTGAGTGGATTTGGCCGGCAGGGATGTTCTTGCACCTGGCTTCCGGGTAAAGCGGGCATTGTGTCAAGAAGCAGTGCGGCTCGGCTGAGTATTTATGGGAGTTGCCGCGATGAGACAAGACTGTAACTACCAATTGGATACCACGAAATTGGGGAGAGAAACGGGGTAAGCATTTTTTAAAATAAAGATGAATCACGTTAGTTACTACTGGGTTTGGAGCGGAAAAACCTACAGGATGGTAGCACTCCAGGAGCAGAGGTGGTCAGCCCTCCAATAATGATTTGGGATTTGTAAAAATAAAAATAAATAAAAGTAGAGGCCAATAAATCATCAAATAATCTGAACCAATTTTGCTAATTGGTTATGTTAACTATCCAAACATTGTAAGAAACCCATAAATTAAGAAGCAAAAAAGTTCACCTGGAACTAGGGCTAGCAATGTAAATCAAGCTAGCCATCAGCCAGCTGGGCCACGGTTTGCTGGAGGTCGCAGTCAAGCTAGCAAGCAGCCAGCTGGGCCAGGAGTTGCTGGAGCTCGTTCAGAGTTGACTTTTAAAACTATGTTTGAAATGTTTTTATTAATTACAGAGCTTTAAATGCAATGCTCACTTATTATTTATTAATGCACGTTACCATTTTGCTTCCTGTGGCGGGCACGAGAGGTCTGGTTGTCGCTGGTTATGCTGTAAATGTGATCTCGTTGTGTCATTGTCAATACAGTACATCAACACTGTTAGAATTGCGTAAATTCGAATCTGGTATCAGGTTAAATATAACAATGAGTCACCGATTGTATACTATGTATTTTTTATTAGCTAAGTAATAAATGGCAAATGCAACTTTCGTATATACGGGTGTAACGGATGTGAAATGGCTAGCTAGCTGAGACCTTGAAGTAGTAGTTCCCCTTGCTCTGCAAGGGCCGCGGCTTTTGTGGAGCGATGGGTAACGATGCTTCGGTGGGTGACTGTTGTTGATGTGTGCAGAGGGTCCCTGGTTCGCGCCCGAGTACGGGCGAGGGGACGGTCTTAAGTTATACTGTTACACGGGCTCACTGTAACACCACGCAGGGCAGAACAGAGAACTGACCAGATGTATGTAAACAGTGTTCTTATACTGTGATAGACATTGTCCCAACCCGCCTGTTGGCCAATCACAGTAGAGGCTGGGCGTGGTTTAAACCTTCCCAGCCTATCGCAGGCGCTCAGGCGGGTCCCCGCTTCTTGGCGTCCTCCCTCCGTTCATGTATAGATTCCTACTGTTCTGGTTTCACCCCCTAGTTATAACAGTTGCTCAGTTCCTGCTATTGTGCGGTTCAGTATTTTTCCATTTCAGTTAAATCTTGTGATGACCACCCCTCCCTATCACAACTTTGTAAGATACAGCAAGTCACACCATGTGCTCAATATTGTTACATACAAACACAAGGACAAAGCATCTGCTGGGCTGTTATCTACAGGTTTGCAACATGCAGGTCACACCATGTTACTCAGTTCTTGTCACACACAAACAGGCAAGTAGCAAGCAGTTGTTTAATCTCATAATGATGCACCAGTGCACAAATGCAGACACCTCACACAATCAACATCAGATAATATTTAATCATATATATATATGGTAAGGACTATAATGTAAAATACAGAATCCCACAACACCACGATATGAAACACTGATTTGAACCTTCTGACCAACTATTGGAACAGGCATCGCCATTCTACTCATGAGCACGAAAAAAAAACGAGCAGCTTTTTCCGGTTAGGCTATGTTTCAAAGATAATGAAACTGAAAGGGTATTGTCTAACATAGGTTAACCTACACGACATATTGTTCTGCAGTCCCTATACGCTTTCTTCAAGGTAAGACCCCCTAACATTTCTCCAATAGGCCAACATTTAATCCAATATAGCATAATACATTTCTCGGCAGTGTTGTAGTACTCCTTGAGTCCGGTCTCAAGGTGTTGGATTACATTTTTTACTTGGCTTTACTGAGGATTTGTAATTTCTCCCAGAGACCAGCAGAGTAAAAAACTCATAATTATCAGCTTCCATTCAGTCAGTGCATAAAAGCGCATCGTCAGGCCAAATATATAGGCTATACTCCGTTCTTGAAACATTTAGGGATTATCCTCTATTGAGACATGGGATTCCAACTTTAGTCATAACATTATTGTCCTTTATTTTCATTGAGAAATATCCTTAAACTTTCTCCCAGTTTCATTGACTTGCTGGCAGGGAAGAGTGGGGAAATTCAACACTAGCCTTGTGTGGCCATCCTTCCAAATCTTGTCTCATTGTGTCACGCCCTGACCTTAGATATCTCGGTTTTCTATATATTTTGGTTAGGTCAGGGTGTGACGAGGGTGGGTACTCTAATGTTGTATGTCTAGGGTTTTGTATGTCTAGGGTTGTTGTAGGTCTAGGGGTTTTTGTATTTCTATGTTGACCTGATATGCTTCCCAATCAGAGACCAGCTGTTTATCGTTGTCTCTGATTGGGGATCATATTTAGGCAGCCCTGTTTCCCACTTTCTGGTGTGGGATCTTGTCTATTGGTAGTTGCCTGTCACTATTTTGTATAGCTTCACGTTTCGTTATTTTGTTGGTTTATTCAGTGTTCATTCAGTTAATAAAAAGAATGTACGCATACCACGCTGCGCCTTGGTCCGATCCTTATAATGAACGTGACACATTGAATTGTGTTGGAAATCTGGAGAAATCCAGAATAGGATTCTGGGTTTGAATGGGAGTGTAGGTTTTTCTTCAAACCCTTATCTAGCACACCTAACTAACTGGTTGATCAGATGAATCACGTTAGCCTCCTGAGTGGCACACTGCATCGCAGTGCTAGCTGTGCCACCAGAGATTCTGGGTTTGAGTCCAGGCTCTGTTGCGGCCGACCAGGAGACCCATGGGACGGTGCACAATTGGCCCAGCGCTGTCCGGGTTAGGGGAGAGTTTGGCTGGCAGGGATGACCTTGTCCCATCGCGCACTAGTGACTCCTGTGGTGGGCAGGGCACAATGCACGCTGACACGGTGCCAAGTGTATGGAGTTTCCTCTGATGCATTGGTGGGGCTGGCTTCTGGGTTAAGTGGGCCACGACCGGGAAACCCATGGAGCGGCACACAAATGGCCCAGCATTGTCCAGGTTAGGAGGATTTGAGTGGATTTGGCCGGCAGGGATGTTCTTGCACCTGGCTTCCGGGTAAAGCGGGCATTGTGTCAAGAAGCAGTGCGGCTCGGCTGAGTATTTATGGGAGTTGCCGCGATGAGACAAGACTGTAACTACCAATTGGATACCACGAAATTGGGGAGAGAAACGGGGTAAGCATTTTTAAAATAAAGATGAATCACGTTAGTTACTACTGGGTTTGGAGCGGAAAAACCTACAGGATGGTAGCACTGCAGGAGCAGAGGTGGTCAGCCCTCCAATAATGATTTGGGATTTGTAAAAATAAAAATAAATAAAAGTAGAGGCCAATAAATCATCAAATAATCTGAACCAATTTTGCTAATTGGTTATGTTAACTATCCAAACATTGTAAGAAACCCATAAATTAAGAAGCAAAAAAGTTCACCTGGAACTAGGGCTAGCAATGTAAATCAAGCTAGCCATCAGCCAGCTGGGCCACGGTTTGCTGGAGGTCGCAGTCAAGCTAGCAAGCAGCCAGCTGGGCCAGGAGTTGCTGGAGCTCGTTCAGAGTTGACTTTTAAAACTATGTTTGAAATGTTTTTATTAATTACAGAGCTTTAAATGCAATGCTCACTTATTATTTATTAATGCACGTTACCATTTTGCTTCCTGTGGCGGGCACGAGAGGTCTGGTTGTCGCTGGTTATGCTGTAAATGTGATCTCGTTGTGTCATTGTCAATACAGTACATCAACACTGTTAGAATTGCGTAAATTCGAATCTGGTATCAGGTTAAATATAACAATGAGTCACCGATTGTATACTATGTATTTTTTATTAGCTAAGTAATAAATGGCAAATGCAACTTTCGTATATACGGGTGTAACGGATGTGAAATGGCTAGCTAGCTGAGACCTTGAAGTAGTAGTTCCCCTTGCTCTGCAAGGGCCGTGGCTTTTGTGGAGCGATGGGTAACGATGCTTCGGTGGGTGACTGTTGTTGATGTGTGCAGAGGGTCCCTGGTTCGCGCCCGAGTACGGGCGAGGGACGGTCTTAAGTTATACTGTTACACGGGCTCACTGTAACACCACGCAGGGCAGAACAGAGAACTGACCAGATGTATGTAAACAGTGTTCTTATACTGTGATAGACATTGTCCCAACCCGCCTGTTGGCCAATCACAGTAGAGGCTGGGCGTGGTTTAAACCTTCCCAGCCTATCGCAGGCGCTCAGGCGGGTCCCCGCTTCTTGGCATCCTCCCTCCGTCCATGTATAGATTCCTACTGTTCTGGTTTCACCCCCTAGTTATAACAGTTGCTCAGTTCCTGCTATTGTGTGGTTCAGTATTTTTCCATTTCAGTTAAATCTTGTGATGACCACCCCTCCCTATCACAACTTTGTAAGATACAGCAAGTTACACCATGTGCTCAATATTGTTACATACAAACACAAGGACAAAGCATCTGCTGGGCAACATGCAGGTCACACCATGTTACTCAGTTCTTGTCACACACAAACAGGCAAGTAGCAAGCAGTTGTTTAATCTCATAATGATGCACCAGTGCACAAATGCAGACACCTCACACAATCAACATCATATAATATTTAATCATATATATATGGTAAGGACTATAATGTAAAATACAGAATCCCACAACACCACGATATGAAACACTGATTTGAACCTTCTGACCAACTAGTGGAACAGGCATCACCATTCTACTCATGAGCACGAAAAAAAAAACGAGCAGGCTATTTCCGGTTAGGCTACGTTTCAAAGATAATGAAACTGAAAGGGTATTGTCTAACATAGGTTAACCTACACGACATATTGTTCTGCAGTCCCTATACGTTTTCTTCAAGGTAAGACCCCCTAACATTTCTCCAATAGGCCAACATCTAATCCAATATGGCATAATACATTTCTCGGCAGTGTTGTAGTACTCCTTGAGTCCGGTCTCAAGGTTTCGGATTACATTTTTACTTGGCTTTACTGAGGATTTATAATTTCTCCCAGAGACCAGCAGAGTAAAAAACTCCTAATTATCAGCTAATCAAATCAAATCAAATTACATTTTATTTGTCACATACACATGGTTAGCAGATGTTAATGCGCGTGTAGCGAAATGCTTGTGCTTCTAGTTCCGACAATGCAGTCATAACCAACAAGTAATCTAACTAACAATTCCTAAACTACTGTCTTATACACAGTGTAAGGTGATAAAGAATATGTACATAAGGATATATGAATGAGTGATGGTACAGAGCAGCATAGGCAAGATACAGTAGATGGTATCGAGTACAGTATATACATATGAGACCAGATGTATGTAAACAGTGTTCTTATACTGTGATAGACAGTCAGTGCATAAAAGCGCATCGTCAGGCCAAATATATAGGCTATACTCCGTACTTGAAACATTTAGGGATTATCCTCTATTGAGACATGGGATTCCAACTTTAGTCATAACATTATTGTCCTTTATTTTCATTGAAAAATATCCTTAAACCTTCTCCCAGTTTCATTGACTTGCTGGCAGGGAAGAGTGGGGGAAATTGTTGGAAAGTTGCATGCTCACTATTAGTAAAAGGGAGACAGGGAAATTGTAACAGTCTTTATATCTGTTGTAGACATGTTTGCGCAGTGGCGAACCTATTGTACCTAGGCCTTCAGTATGTGACAGGCTCGTGATGCTGAAAGGACAGCGACTGTAATAACAGTGCACTCATTCATGGAGGAGAGTTTTGTGAAACACAAAGGGCCGGTGGTGTAGTGGAAGCTACATGCCCTATGCCCACTTTTTTTTCAGTGGGCATTCCCTATTCTCACTTCTTAATAATCCCTTCTGTTGTGTATCAAGTGCAGTGGAGGTATACGACATGTTAATTGTGTAGTACAACAGAGGAATCATGCACAAAGTAGCCTACACAATTGCAAAGCATGTGAAATGTATTCACATGCAAGCAGGATACAGCCCGAGTTTCAGTGGAATATCATCTGCAGGCAGCAAGAGCCCGCAGCTCTCAACTGGTTGTTTTTTTATCCCTATCTACATGCAGGGTTGGGAAGGTTACTTTCTAAATGTAATCCGTTAAAGTTAATAGTTACCTGTCCAAAATTGTAATTAGTAACGTAAATGTTGGATTACCCAAACTCAGTAATGTAATCTGATTACATTCAGTTACTTTCCCCTTAAGAGGCATACGCCAGATCTTCAACAATAGGACTTGGAAATATGGAAGTATGGATTAGCTAAATTGTTGACCCCAAAACAAGGATTTATTAGCCATGTTGGATAATCTCTGTTGTTTATGATTATTTTTTTTACCCCTTTTTCATGGTATCCAATAATTTTTTTAGCGTCTCCTTTGGCGTTTTTCCTATTTTGTTGCATTACAATCTTTAATTTAAATAGATTTTTATTTGGATTTCATGTAACAGACAGACTCCAAATTGGTGAAGTGAAATGAAAAAAAATTACTTGTTTCAAAAGAATAAATAAACTGAAAGTGGTGCGTGCTTGTCAGGACCCGGTTTTGAACCTGGGTCTCCGAAGTGAGAAACAGTCACTTAACCAACTGAGCCACGAATAGTCAGCAGAACCCAGAAGATGAGGCAGACACAGCAGTACTTAAGACGGTGTATTTAATAAAGAAAAATCCTTAAATACGAAAAAATGGCAAATCCAAAAGGTGGTAGGAAAAGCACAAAAAGGCCTCAAAAGAAACTCACAAAAAATAAACAAAAACAAAAAACAGAATACCACAAGAGCGTCACCCGGAATTGACAAGAGTACACAGAACACTAGGGCAGGGTGCTAACATACAAACACAGAGCACAGAACTGAGGGAAACTAAGGGTTTAAATACAATTAGAGGAAACGAGGCACAGGTGCAAATAATTAATGGGGATCAAGGGAAAAACATAAGGACAAAAAGCACAATGGGGGCATCTACTGACCAAAACCTGGAACAACCCTGGCCAAATCCTGACAGTGCTTATGTATTCACCCCCTTTGCTATGAAGCCCCTTAATTTGGCGCAAACAATTACTTTCAGAAGTCACATAATTAGTTAAATAAAGACCACCTGTGTGCAATCTAAGTGTCACATGATCTGTCACATGATCTCAGTATACATGCACCTGTTCTGAAAGGCCCCAGAGTCTGCAACACCACTAAGCAAGGGGCACCACCAAGCAAGCGGCACCATGAAGACCAATGCGCTCTCCAAACAGGTCAGGGACAAAGTTGTGGAGAAGTACAGATCAGGTTTGGATTATAAAACAATACCAGAAGATTTGAACATCCCACTGAGCACCATTAAATCCATTATTTAAAAAATGAAAGAATATGGCACCACAACAAACCTGTCAAGAGAGGGCCGTCCACCAAAACTCACGGACCAGGCAAGGAGGGCATTAATCAGAGATACAACAAAAAGACCAAAGATAACCCTGAAGGAGCTCAAAGCTCCACAGCAGAGATTGGAGTATCTGTCCATAGGACACTCCACAGAGCTGGGCTTTACGGGAAGAGGGGCCAGAAAAACAGAAAAAATCCATTGCTTTCAGAGAAAAATTAGAAAACACGTTTGGTGTTCGCCAAAGGGCACGTGGGGGACTCCCCAAACATACGGAAGAAGGTACTCTGGTTAGATGAGACAAAAATGTAGCTTTTTGGCCATCAAGGAAAACGCTATGTCTTGCGCAAACCCAACACCCTTCATCACCCCGAGAACACTACACCGACAGTGAAGCATGGTGGTGACAGCATCATGCTGTGGGGATGTCTTTCATCGGCAGGGACTGGGAAACTGGTCAGAATTGAAGGAATAATGGATGGTGCTAAATACAGGGAAATTCTATAGGGAAACCTGTTTCAGTCTTCCAGAGATTTGAGACTGGGACAGAGGTTCACCTTCCAGCAAGACAATGACCCTAATCATACTGCTAAAGCAACACTCGGGTGGTTTAAGTGGAAACATCTGAATGTCTTGGAAAGGCCTAGTCAAAGTCCAGACCTCAATCCAATTGAGAATCTGTGGTATGACTTAGAGATTGCTGTACACCAGCGGAACACCATCCAACTTGAAGGAGCTGGAGCAGTTTTGCCTTGAAGAATGGGCAAAAATCCCAGTGGCTAGATGTGCTAAGCTTATTGCCCCAAGAGACTTGCAGCTGTTACTGCTGCAAAAGGTGCCTCCAGAAAGTATTGAATAGTGGGGGTTGAATAGTTATGTATGTTCATGTTCTGTTTTTTTTCTTATTTCTTGTTTGTTTCAAAATAAAAATTATTTAGCATCTCTAAAGTGGTTTTGGGCTTTCCTCTGACACCGCCTAGTATATACAGTGGGGCAAAAAAGTATTTAGTCAGCCACCAATTGTGCATGTTCTCCCACTTAAGCAGCTTGGTTTGAAGAAATCAACGGTGGGAGCAATTATTAGGAAATGGAAGACACACAAGACCACTGATAATCTCCCTCGAGCAAAAATCCCAGAACCACACGGGGGGGACCTAGTGAATAACCTGCAGAGAGCTGGGACCAAAGTAACAAAGCCTACCATCAGTAACACACTACGCCGCCAGGGACTCAAATCCTGCAGTGCCAGATGTTTCCCCCTGCTTAAGCCAATATTTGTCCAGGCCCGTCTGAAGTTTGCTAGAGAGCATTTGGATGATCCAGAAGAAGATTGGGAGAGTGTCATATGGTCAGATGAAACCAAAATATAACTTTTTGGTAAAAACTCAACTCGTCGTGTTTGGAGGACAAACAATGCTGAGTTGCATCCAAAGAACACCATACCTACTGTGAAGCATGGGGTTGGAAACATCATGCTTCGGGGCTGTTTTTCTGATCCGTGTAAAGGAAAGAATGAATGGGGCCATGTATCGAGAGATTTTGAGTGAAAACCTCCTTCCATCAGCAAGGGCATTGAAGATGAAACGTGGCTGGGTCTTTCAGCATGACAATGATCCCAAACACACCGCCCAGGCAACGAAGGAGTGGCTTCGTAAGAAGCATTTCAAGGTCCTGGAGTGGCCTAGCCAGTCTCCAGATCTCAACCCCATAGAAAATCTTTGGAGGGAGTTGAAAGTCTGTGTTGCCCAGCAACAGCCCCAAAACATCACTGCTCTAGAGATCTGCATGGAGGAATGGGCCAAAATGCCAGCAACAGTGTGTAAAAACCTGGTGAAGACTTACAGAAAACGTTTGACCTCTGTCATTGCCAACAAAGGGTATATAAGAAAGTATTGAGATAAACTTTTGTTATTGACCAAATACTTATTTTCCACCATAATTTGCAAATAAATTCATAAAAAAATCCTACAATGTGATAGTTGAAGTGTACCTATGATGAAAATTACAGGCCTCATCTTTTTAAGTGGGAGAACTTGCACTATTGGTGGCTGACTAAATACTTTTTTGCCCCACTGTAGGTGCTGGATGGCAGGAAGCTTGGCCCCAGTGAAGTACTGGGCCGTACGCACTACCTTCTGTAGCGCCTTACAGTTGTCACGGTCGTCCTCCTCTTCATCTGAAGAGGAGAGGCGAGAAGGATCGGAGGACCAAAATGCGGCGTGATATGTGTTCATGTTGAATGTTTTAATTAAAGAAAAAACTGAACACAAACACTATACAAAAACAGTAAACAAAATAACAACCGTGAAGCTAATGCGAGCTGCGCTGAAAACAAGCCATCAACATAGACAATCACCCACAAACAAACAGTGCAACCCAGGCTACCTAAGTATGATTCTCAATCAGAGACAACTAATGACACCTGCCTCTGATAGAGAACCATACTTGGCCGAAACATAGAAATCCCAAATCATAGAAAATCAAACATAGACTGTCCACCCAACTCACGCCCTGACCGTACTAAATAAATACAAAACAAAGGAAATAAAGGTCAGAACGTGACAGTAGCCCCCCCCCCAAAGGTGCGGACTCCGGCCGCAAAACCTTAACCTATAGGGGAGGGTCTGGGTGGGCGTCTGTCCGCGGTGGCGGCTCTGGCGCGGGACGCGGACCTCACTTCACCATTGTCTTAGTCCGCCTCCGTGGCTTCCTAACCATGGCAACTCTTCTCAATGGACAGAGGGGCGGGAGCTCGGGACAGAGGGGCTGGGGGGCTCTGGCGCCTCTGGGCTGGTGGGCTCTGGCGCCTCTGGGCTGGGGGGCTCTGGCGCCTCTGGGCTGGGGGGCTCTGGCGCCTCTGGGCTGGGGGCTCTGGCGCCGGACAGGCGGGGGGCTCCGGCAGCGGCGCCGGACAGGCGGGGGGCTCCGGCAGCGGCGCCGGACAGACAGGACCACCTGCAGGGAGGAGACAGAGAGACAGCCTGGTGCGTGGGGCTGCCACAGGAACCATCAGGCTGGGGAGACCTTCAGGAGGCTTGTGTTGGAGGAGGCACCTGAAGGACCGGGCTGTGGGGGAGCACTGGAGCTCTGGTGCGCAACCTTGGCACCACTTCCCCAGACTGTTCAACTACTCTAGCCCGGACCCTCCAGAGTGCAGGCACAGGTTGAACCGGGCTGTGGGTAAGCACGGGAGATCTAGTGCTTACTACACGCACCTCTCCCTTAGGCTCCACTCCCACATTTGCCAGACACGAGCGGAGCGCAGGCAGAGGACGCACTGCACCCTCCCAGCGCCCCGGAGACACAGCACGCAGAGCCGGCGCAGGATACCCTGGACCAAAACTGCGCACCGGCGACCAGACACGCTGAGCAGGCACCAGACGCCCCGGCTCGATGCCCACACTCGCAAGGCACTTTCGGGGGGTTGCCCTATAGCGCACCGGGCTATGGGCACGTACTGGCGACACCGTGCGCTTAACCGCATAACACGGTGCCTGACCAGTAATGCGCTGCTTATAATAAGCACGAGGAGTGAGCTCAGGTCTGCTACCTGGCTTAGTACCACACCTCGTCTGCCCCCCCCCAAAAAAAAAAAAAAAAAAAAAAAAAAAAATGGGGGGGGGGGGGCTGCCTCTCGTACCTGTCGCACTGCCTCATATCGCCGCCGCTCAGCTTTCGCTGCCTCCAGCTCTGCTTTGGGGCGGCGATATTCCCCAGCCTGTGCCCAGGGTCCCTCTCCGTTCAGTATCTCCTCCCATGTCCAGGAGTCCTGTGATGCTGGCCGCTGTTGTTGCTGCTGCTGCTGTCGTCGCTGTCCTTTACCACGCCGCTTGGTCCTTGGTTGGTGGGTGATTCTGTCAGGGATTTCTTCCATTGACGGAGAGGCGGACCAAAGCGCAGCGTGGTTACTTTGATTCATGTTTTAATAAATTACTTAACATGAACAAACTTACAAAAACAAGAAATGTGAAAACCCCAAACCGTCCTTTTTATTTTATTTTATTTTTTATAAAAAATAATTTATTATCTTCAGTACCATTCATTCTTTACAAATCATAATTTACATACATACACAAATAATGATATTTTTATTAAACTAATTAAATTAAACTAAACATAAACCCCAAACAAAACCTCAGGGGAGCATCTTCCCTCCCCGTCACCCTACAAAACACCTTTCCCTATCTCCCCGTCCCTAATCTATCCTCTTGCAAATCTAAATGACACCCAGCCCTAAACCCCCCTTCCACCTCTCCCGAGCAGCATGCTGCCCCCACTTCCTCTCCTCCCTCTTCATCCTCCCCCTCAAATCTCTTTCCACTCTCCTCACTATCCCTTCCACCCCCCAATCTCTCCCTGTCTTCTCCATGTTCAGCCTTGCTTCCCACAGCCCCCGTTTAAAGAGACTCATGAGAAGCCAGAGCAGAAACCTGTCCCTATCCGTCCCTCTCACTCTCCCTACACCCCTCTCTAACCTGGCCCACGTCAATACAAAATCCCCCTTTACCAAACCTAACAACACCCGTGCCCTAGCCCATACTACTCCGGCAAAGGCACAGTCCCAAAAGACATGACGCACAGTCTCCTCCCTGCCACAAGAGGATCTTGGACAGGTGGAGGATTGCACTAAACTAAACCGGTACAAGATGGAACGTACTGGCAAACACTTATGAAGGCTCAACCAATTCAGGTCCTTGAGCCTGTTGTCCAGACCCCGCACCTCCACTCCCTCCCAGACCGCTTCCGAGATGCCTACTACAGGCGCCCGACTCTCTGCCTTTCTGACCACCTCGTACAGGTGCCTATGATCTAAACCTACTCGGGCAACTTCAACCTCAGGGTGCGCACGCAGCCACTTGGCCGCATGACCAAAGTGCCACGGCAGCTGTTCCGCCCGAGGACCCGTGTTAGACCACACCATTATGCTTCTCGCCTGATACGAGAAAAACACCCGCAGGAGGTAACCGGACGGGTGTATCACTGGCTGAGCAAGCTCCGTTAACAAGAAAGAAACAAAAATTGTGTCCAGCTTGAGGGGGAAATGTGGTACCCCCCTACCTCCCTCCCCGATGGGACAGATCATGCGTGCCCTGGCGACCCACTCATACCTGCCACTCCACATAAACTGAAACACAAGCTTCACTAGAGGCCTTCTCAGACAAGCCGGCAATGTGTAGATGTATGCCAAATACAAAAGCGACGGCAACACATCCACCTTTAGGACCAGGACTTTGCCCATAAAAGACAAATACCTAGCTTTCCACATTGCTAGCTTCCTCTGTACCACTGCAATACGCATGTTCCAGTTTAGCGTCGCAGAGCCGGAGGTCTCAAAATGGACCCCGAGAATCCTCAGGGCCCCCTCACAGAGAGATAACCCCCAGGCACATCCGTTCTACCGCGCCATCTTCCGAAAAACTTGACGGAAGACTTTGCATGGTTCAGAACTGCTCCCGACGCTCGAGTGAAATCCCCAAAGATGGCAAGGGACCTTGTCAGGCACGAGTCCTTGCACAACAACAAGGAAGTGTCGTCGGCGTACTGCGTCATCTTAACACGCAGTCCACCACTTCCAGGGATCAGCAGACCTTCCACCCCTGTGTCTGCCCTAATGGCAGCCCCCAGAGGCTCCATGTACAGAACGAAGAGGAGAGCCGAGAGTGGGCACCCCTGCCTGACCCCAGACGAGAGGTCAAAAACGTCACCCAAGTGACTATTTACACTAACTCGGCACCCCGCTCCGACATATAATGTACGAATCCATCCTATAAACTTCTCCCCAAATCCTAATCGACCTAACACTCTGAATAAAAAGGATCTATTCACGCCATCAAAGGCTTTCGCCTGATCTAGCGCTGCTACCATAAAAGGCAGTCCTCTATCTTCAACCCAAGCAATGGAGTCCCTGATTAACTGTAGGTTCCATCTAATAGAGCAGCCCTCTACCCCGCACGTCTGATCCTCATGAACGACGTAGGGAAGGGCTGTGCGCAACCGGTCTGCTAAAACCTTTGCAAGTAGCTTGTAATCTACACACAGCATGGTCAACGGCCGCCAGTTGCCAAGGTCAGTTACTTCCCCCTTCTTATATAAAAGTGACAGCACACCAACAGCCATTGATCCCCCCGGGACCCCCGTCTCAAGGATGGCCTTCAAGACTTCGAGGACCACTGTTCCAAGTATACCCCAAAACTTGAGATAAAACTCAGCCGGCACCCCATCCATCCCAGGCACCTTCCCTTTTCCCATCCTCCTAAGAGCGCTCTCAACTTCTTCTAGTAAAATCTGGGCCTCCATCACTTCTCTAATGTCCTCCGGCAACCGCCTTGACAAGTGTTCTAGAAACACCTGCAGGAGCACCCCGTCGTGATCTGAAAAGAAAACAGGCAACAGCCACCCAGACAACTTTCCCAAAGACCTGGGTACAAAAATATAATCGAGCCTCCGCTCAACCCCCCTGGAGTTACGCCATGTAGGACCGTCCATTTTCATAGTAGTGTGCATACCACCATCTACCAGACCATGGCAAGCCATTAGCCTAGCAATGGCACCTGCACTGTTATCCCCCCTCTTCCTAAATCTGTATTAAAATCCCCCCTATCACTAATTTCCTATTTGTAACACACAGGGGCGTCAGACAGTCCACCATCTCCTTCCTGTCTGCCACCACCTGTGGCCCATACACCACCACTAATCTAAATTTACAATCCCTTATCGTGACATCCACCCCTATAACCCTTCCCTGCATTACCACAAAGGAATCCTCCACTTTTACCTCCCTGTGCCCACACAAAATCCCTACCCCCGATGAGTGCACCCCCCCTACACCCCAAACCGACTCTCCCTTGTCCCACTCCCTCTTACTAACATCCCCTCCATCCCTCAGGTGAACCTCCTGTAAAAAACAAAAATCAAACCCCACACCCTCCAAATAACTAAAAACCACCCTCCTCTTAACAATATCTCTTAAACCCCTTACATTTAAACTAACAAAAGTAAAATTAGACTCCATGAAAAAAAATAAAACATGTAATACACTCAAAATCTAAACTCAGACAGAAAAAAAACAAAAACAGGAGACTCACCCGATGCTCCCCTGCTCCATATCTACCGGTGAGAACACCATCTGTAATCCCGACATCCCCCCCTCTTCCTCCATCACACCATCCCAGGATGCAGGAATAGTGTTAGGCTTCGGGGTGCCCTGCACCCTGGGTCTACCCCCACAATCCTCCCCCTCCCCAGTGTTGCAGCTGGTTTGGAAAAAAATTGGGGAGGCTGAGTCCCCAAACAAAAAACTCCCCACCTCCTCCTGTACCCAGTCCTGAGTCTTGTTAGGTGTGTCCCCACCCAAATGAAGTTGAGCGTCTTGGGAAACCAGCAGCAACCCAGAGGTTTCTCCCACCCCCATCACTCTCTTGGCCATCCCCTCCCCCTCACTGTCGGCCAATCGCACTCTCCTCTTCATTCTCTTCTTTGGTGATGGCGGCAGAGGAGAGATACCACCCCCTCCCCCCGCCAGCTCCTCCACCATACCCCTCATCTCTTCCACCATGTCACTTTCCCCCCAGTCCACTTGCTCTTCCACCGTCTTCTTCTCTACCATTCCTCCCTCACTTTCTTCTCTCTCATTCTCCTCCACTCGGTTGCCTTCTTCCACCGCTTTTCCTGGTTCTCCTACTCCCGTGCCTTCTGTTTCCTTCTCTCTTCCATCCGCCGCTTCTTGCTCCTCTTCCTTCCTTGTGGCCTTCCCCTCTGGACTTGTAGTCTTGTCATGAGGCATGTTTCCTTCCCCTCCTCTTCTTCCCCCATCCCCCGCTCCTGCTCCCCCCCCAGCCGCAGACGCATATGACCTCTGACGGGCCGGGAACCCCCGCCACAGGTGTGCTGATGAGCCACAACCATGGCATGTCTTAGGCTTGTCACAATCCCTCGCCTCGTGATCCTCAGATCCACAAAATCTGCATTTTCTCATGCTGCACGAGGCGAAAATGTGTCCATAGGCTATACAGCGCCTGCAAAATGGGGGCTGACGTGCATAAAACAATGTCCCCCTGTCAGCCCCAAGGGAGAACATAGCAGGAGGATGAAGGTATCAACCATGTCCCTTTGGGTCCTCCCTGAGGAGGGCCTGGAAACCTCTCCTCCCATTCCAAAACCCAAGGGAGTCTTTGAGGTGCCTAGCTGAGGAAACGTTATCCATGTATCTCCCCAGAAAAGCCCTCACCTCTTCATCCTTAACGTAAGGGTTGTACATATTAACAGTTACAACCCTAAAGTTATTCTTCGCCAGACTTGATATTTCGTAGTGGCACATCGGCCTCTCACCTCCCACTGCTCTTGCCCTTCTAAGGATATCATCATGTTTTTCTTCCGTATATAGCGCAACGTCGTATGCTCCCTCCAACGAGCTGCCTTGGAAACAAAACACGTCCTTCACCGTCAGCTTTAGAATCCCCATCAATATAATTCTTCCAAAAGATTCTCATCCTAACGGCTCCAACTCCTTTTCCTTCCAAGCAAAACGAATCGTGTTAGCCAGCCCAATCCCAGGGATCGACCGTGATGATGTATTTAGCACCATCTCCGCAAGGAGAATGGCGCTCGTACTCTTCTCTTCCAATACAAGAAAAAAGAAAATCCAAAAGTGACCGAAACTGTCCGGTGAAAACTAACACAGAGACAGGAACAATCACCCACAAACACACAGTGAAACCCAGGCTACCTAAGTATGATTCTCAATCAGAGACAACTAATGACACCTGCCTCTGATTGAGAACCATACTAGGCCGAACATAGAAATACCCAAAATATAGAACAAACAAACATAGACTGCCCACCCAAACTCACGCCCTGACCATACTAAATAAAGACAAAACAAAGGAAATAAAGGTCAGAACGTGACAACGGTCAGATGCCGAGCAGTTGCCATACCAGGCGGTGATGCAACCGGTCAGGATGCTCTCGATGATGATGCTCTCATCTAGTTTTTCAAAAGTATCTGTAATCTGATTACAATATTTTTTGCTGGTAATGTAACATATTACAGTTACCGTTTTTTTCCCGAATCAATTATATCTAACGGATTAAATTTAATCCGTTACTCCCCAACCCTGCCTACTTGTACAAATGACCTCAACTAACCTGTTGAAAAAATACAACCATTAGGCTAAGCGTTTCCCAATCAAAATGTACAACTATTATTTCCCATTGCAAAAAAACATTTCACATTTAGCACACAAAGTAACCGGTGATCTAAAGTTTAAATGCAACTTTGTTTCACACACAAGTTATTTTCGAAGAGATGGCTAACAACTGCGCGTGAGTTGTAATAAAAAATCAAATACAATCACATTTTATTTGTCACATGCGCCGAATACAACAGGTCCACCTTACAGTAGAATGCTTACTTACAAGCCCTTAGCCAACAATGCTTTAAGAAGTTATGAAAAACAAAGTTTAAAAAGTGTTAAGTAAAAAATAGATAAGTAGAAAGTAAAAGTAACAAATAAATCAACAGTAGCAGTAAAATAACAAGCAAAGCTATATACAGGGGGTACCGGTACAGAGACTGTGCGGGGGCACCGGTTAGTTGAGGTAATTGAGGTAATATGTACATGTAGGTAGAGTTAAAGTGACTATGCATAGATTATAAACAGAGAGAAGCAGCAGCGTAAAAAAGGGGTCTGATTAGCCCTTTGATTAGCTGTTCAGGAGTCTTATGGCTTGGGGGTAGATGCTGTTAAGAAGCCTTTTAGACCTCGACTTGGCGCTTCGGTACTGCTTGCCGTGCGGTAGCAGAGAGAACAATCTATGATTTGGGTGGCTGTAGTCTTCGACAATTTGTAGGGCATTCCCCTGCCACCGCCTGATATAGAGGTCCTGGATGGCAGGAAGCTTGGCCCCAGTGATGTACTGGGCCATACGCACTACCCTCTGTAGTGCCATGCGGTTGGGGGCCGAGCAGTTGCCATACCTGGCAGTGATGCAACCAGTCAAGATGCTCTCGATGGTGCAGCTGTAGAACCTTTTAAGTATCTGAGGACCCATGCCAAATCTTTTCAGTCTCCTGAGGGGGAATAGGCTTTTTTGTGCCCTCTTCACGACTGTCTTGTCTTAGTGTGCTTGGACCATGATAGTTTGTTGATGATGTGGACACCAAGGAACTTGAGCCCTGTCGATGAGAATGGGGTCATGCTCGGTCCTCCTTTTTCTGTTGTCCACACTCATCTCCTTTGTCTTGATCACGTTGATTGAGTGGTTGTTGGCCTGGCACCACGACCTGGTCTCTGACCTCCTCCCTATAGGCTGTCTCATTTTTGTTGGTGATCAGGCCTACCACTGTTGTCATTGGCAAACTTGATGATGGTGTTGGAGTCGTGGCTGGCCATTTATTTTATTTTGTTTATTTATTTAACCTTTATTTAACTATGCAAGTCAGTTAAGAACAAATTCTTATTTACAATGACGGCTTAGGAACAGTGGGTTAACTGCCCTGTCCAGGGGCAGAATGACCGATTTTTACCTTGTCAGCTCGGGATTCAATCTAGCAACCTTTTGGTTACTGGCCTAACGCTCTAACAACTAGGCTACCTGCCGGCCATGCTTGGGGTACAGGAGTGGACTGACCACGCACACTTGAGGGGCCCCCTTGTTGAGGATTAGCGTGGCGGATGTGTTGTTCCCTACCCTTACCACCTGGTGGCAGCCCGTCAAGAAGTCCAGGATCCAGTTGCAGAGGGAGGTGTTTAGTCACAGGGTCCTTAGCTTAGTGATGAGCTTTGAGAGCACTATGGTGTTGAACACTGAGCTGTAGTCAAAGAATAGCATTCTCACATAGGTGTTCCTTTTGTCCAGATGGGAAAGGGCAGTGTGGAGTGCAATAGAGATTGCATCATCTGTGGATCTGTTTGGGCGGTATGCAAATTGGGTTTCTTGGATAATGGTGTTGTGAACCATGACCATCATTTCAAAACACTTCATGGCTACAGACGTGAGTGCTACGGGTCAGTAGTCATTTAGACAGGTTACCTTAGGGTTCTTGGGCACAGGGACTATGGTGGTCTGCTTGAAACATGTTGGTATTGCAGACTCAGTCAGGGACAGATTCCAATCATATAGCAAATGTTGGTTTTATTAAGTTACATTTTTCAATTTAGTTTCTTCCCATTTCATTGACTAAACAAGAGATTCTAAAACAAACTCTCTCTCTCTCTCTCACTCTCTCCTCCAGCATGGATAAATTGAGAAAGATAAAGATAGTTCTGACAGAAATCTTGTCAGTGGACGCCATTCACATCCTTCAGTATGTACACCAGGAGGACCTGGTGACTCCACGCGAATACAGGATCCTGCTCAAAGTCAGTAACTTACATCCAGAAAATTCCATCGTCGGTCTGCTGGATTCACTCCTAATGAAAGGAGGAGATGAGAAATGCACTAGATTCCTGACCCTATTGCAGCTGCCAGTCATCAGATCAGCCTACCCCAGACTGGGAGAAATCAAACACATGTATTATGCACAATATTATGCACAAATTAAGCACATTTTTATATAATGTAGCCCTGTTTTTTGTATGTACGATGATTGGGATCTCCTAATTAAAGCATAATAACGTTTGCTAATCTAATCTAATGACAACAGCGACATAGATCCGGAACCCAGGAGCCCAGCACCCCTAAACGCTGTCCCAACCTCTGCCTCCACCACAGTCCACACCCATCGCCCAACCAGATCAGGTAGAACCATTTTAAAGCATACATTTCCATTATTTTTGCACAGATCGATTGAATCATGGTGTATGTATTCTATGAATAAATCCTATCTAATTATCTATCGATTCACTCGTGTTCCTGGTCCAACCCCACCAATTCCAATTGGAATTGTAGTTCAAATGTCTGACACCAATATTCTGCACTTGGAAGCCCCAAGATGGATTCAGAAACCTCTAGCTTCTCATTTTAAATTGTAAAGGGTTACAGATCACGTCATTTCAGACAACCAAAACTATAAATATCACGTAATTGCATCAGATGCTTGATTAAGTTCTATTCAGTACCAAAACAAAGTTGCTTGTTAGTTGTCGCATCCCAGTCTGTCAACCTTTTATGTTATGGGCATCTGTCCACCAGAAGAGAATACACAACAAGTAAAGAATAGCCTAATGTAAACTAGAGGACTCCATGTCCCATTTAAAGTGAACTTAATATGCAGAACAGCAACAAAAACTTTGAGGCAAAACCTGCAATTTAAAACTGCTATGAGTGGAATGGAGCTAAATCATAAACCGATATGGCATCTGGGAAGAATGACATGTGTTGTTGTTTTTATTAGGTTCAAAAATTCCAACTACTCCTGTGAAAAAGAAAAATGGGAGAAGTACCACTGCATGTGGAATCATCACAGACGTTTCTGAAGTGAAGATGGGGAAGGCAGGGGGGAAATACTTCCAAGCTGTTCTAAACCAAGAGGATGGGCCCATGGTCATTCTCATTTTGGATCTAGAGAAACAAAATATCTTTCTAGGAGCAGAGAAGAGAAGGTAAGTCAAACAAAGTATGCTAAGCTTGATAAGACCTGGTTTATAGTGCAGGTGTAATATTGAGTATCTCTTTGTGTGTTTTTTTTCCAGGTCTTCTGTAAAGTTGAAGAGAATCTCATTCGAGAAACTTGGAATTAACAAGTACCAAGAGGGGATAAAGTTCACAAACAAATCCGAATTGACTTACACAAGAGTCAAAAACTCTATAAAGATGGAACCCACTGCTGGAATAAACAAATAAACACATTTTGTTTTTAAACTAGAATGAAATTTTAAGGGTGACCTACTGACCAGACCAGAGGCAATTCATTAACTACCTAGCCTACATTATGTAAATACAGTGCCTTCAGAAAGTATTCACATCGCTTAACTTTTTCCATATTTAGTTGTAGTACAAGGTGGGAATAATATTGATTTGTCATTTTTTGTCAGTGACCTACACACAATCCTCTGTAGTGTCAAAGTGGAAGAAAAATTTGAACTTTTGTAAAAAAAAACATGAAAAATACAACATTAATATATCTTGATTGCATAAGTATTCAACCCCCTGAATCAATACATGTTAATAACTTCTGGCAACAATTACAGCTGTGAGTTTCTGGGTAAATCTCATAAGAGCTTTGCACACCTGGATTATACAATATTTGCACGTTATTCTTATTTAAATTCTTTAAGTTCTGTCAAGTTGGTTGTTGATCATTGCTCGACAGCCATTTTCATGGCTGCCATAGGTTTTAAGCCAATTTAAGTCAAAACTATAACTAGGCCACTCAGGAACATTCAATGTCGTCTTGGTAAGCAACTCCAGTGTATATTTTGCATTGTGTTTTAGGTTAGTGTCCTGCTGAAAGGTGAATTTGTCTCTGAGTCTTATGGAAAGCAGATTGAACAAGCTTTTCCTCTAGGATTTTGCTTGTGCTTAGCTCTATTCCATTTCTTTTTATAAAAAAAACTCCTTAGTCCTTGCCCAATGACAAGCATACCCACAACATGATGCAGCCACCACCATGCTTGAAAATATTAAGACTGGTACTCAATGATGTGTTGTGTTAGATTTGCTGCGAACATAACACTTTATATTTAGGACATAAAGTTAATTTGTTTTCCACATTTTATGCAGTTTTACTTTAGTGCTTTATTGCAAACAGGATGCATGTTTCAGCTTGTACAAAATAAAATATCCTTTCTTCTTTTCACTCTGTAATTTAGGTTATTATTGTGGAGTAACTACAATGTTGTTGATCCATCCTCAGTTTTCGCCTATCACGGTCATTAAACTCTGTAACTGTTTCAAAGTCACCATTGGCCTCATGGTGAAATCCCTGAGTGGTTTCCTTCCTCTCCGGCAACTGAGTTAGGAAGGATCCCTGTATCTTTGTAGTGACTGGGTGTATTGATTCACCAATCAAACTGTAATGAATAACTTTACCATACTCAAAGGTATATTCAATATCTGTCTTTAGGGATATTCAATATCTGTCTTTCACATTTTTACCAATCTACCAATAGGTGCCTTTCTTTGCGAGGCATTGGAAAACCTCCAACTTATTATGTGACTTGTTTACTTCTGAACTTATTTAGGCTTGCCATAACAAATACTTATTGACTCAACATTTCAGCTTTTCATTTTTTATTAATTTGCAAAAATGTTGAACATTTTGAGAAAAAAACTCTTCCACTTTGACATTATGGGGTATTATGTGTCGACCAATGATACAACATCTCAATTTAATAAATTTTAAAGGCTGTAGCACAACAAAATATAGAAAAAGTCAAGGGGTGTGAATACTTTTTGAAGGCACTATATATATTTGTGTATTTCAAGTAGCCATTAGAGTTCCACACCTCCCTTAGGGCTTAGAACTCTACAATGATGATACCAATCACCATGTCAAACCACTTGCCTAATAATGTGTAGCCCACTGCAGCTCAAAGAAAATTGAGTAGTTACAGGTCAACTGTGTATTAGCATATTGTTTGTGAAATAATTGTCACAACACAGAATAACTATTCCAACACAGTAGTAGCCTACTGTTTTTACAAAATCACTATTGGACTAGTGCTGAATGCTCATAGGCAGTTTTTGAAAATGTAATGTCTTCTCTTTACCACAAGATGGTACCACAAGATGGGTGTTGAAAGTTACATTTAATGGCTGAACCACTTCACCTGCTGTGGACACTGTTCAATATTTGTTTTACTGTAACACCAGTTGGTTCAGCATTAATCTAATTTACCATTCTGAGGTACTATGAGAAGTTCTAAGTCTCTCTTTTTGTTATGGATCCTTTTTTTCAACGCATTGTATTTTCTCTACATAATGCACATTTCTGAACAACAGACCATAAAGTAATATCTCATCTAAAGAGCTTTGTGGAGTGCATTCTGTATAACAATTCCTGATCTCCTGAGGGGCAGTATATACAAGCAAAACATATTAGGTTGTTGGTTATTATTGTAAATATGCCATAGTAAATGTTCATCATAGGCTATGTTCATGATACTATAACCTATTAGTAACTGAAGACATCTGAATGTAATTAATGTGTACTTTGCTTGGACAAGACATATGACCCCTTATCATAACACTATCCAAATGATAATATTGTGGTTGTGGCGATCCTGTTGCCTCGCAGGATGCTGTCATCGTTGGTTGACACAGTGAGCTCACTACTGACTTGTTTGTATTGTGTCGGGGTTTTTCTGGACAGGACAGAGCAGGGCCTAATTAGACTGGTCCAACAAGCACATCCTGGAGATGTCACTTACTGGGACAGTGGTTAGGACATTTGTCATTGGTGCTGGTGGCCTGGTTTTGAGACCCACTAGCGCAGTCACCATACTACCACAGTCTTAGCAAAATATGTTAATTTATTATTTGGCAACAGTTACAACACACAGAAATCAGTTTCTCATTGAAAGATGGGAATATGAAGGATTTTCCCCTGAGCACGAATTATGACCACATATCCAATACCTACTTAATTATTAATATTATTATTAGTTATTAGTTCTATATAGCTGAGCATCTCAAAGAGAAGTCTATTGTCTTTTTATAATCTATACCACAGTAGGCCGTCATTGTAAGTGTCACGGCCGTCATCGGAAGAAGTGGACCAAAGCGTACATTTTTATTTTATTCAAAATGTCGCCCCCAAAAACCAAGAAACAACAAAAACAACCGTAAAGCTTACACGGGCTATAGTGCCCCTAACAAAGACATCTACCCACACTGAAAGGAGGGAAAAAGGGTTACCTACAGTGGGGCAAAAAAGTATTTAGTCAGCCACCAATTGTGCAAGTTCTCCCACTTAAAAAGATGAGAGAGGCTTGTAATTTTCATCATAGGTACACTTCAACTATGACAGACAAAATGAGAAAAAAAATCCAGAAAATCACATTGTAGGATTTTTAATGAATTTATTTGCAAATTATGGTGGAAAATAAGTATTTGGTCAATAACAAAAGTTTATCTCAATACTTTGTTATATACCCTTTGTTGGCAATGACAGAGGTCAAACGTTTTCTGTAAGTCTTCACAAGGTTTTCACACACTGTTGCTGGTATTTTGGCTCATTCCTCCATGCAGATCTCCTCGAGAGCAGTGATGTTTTGGGGCTGTTGCTGTAGCAGATGTTATTGCGGGTGTAGCGAAATGCTTGTGTTTCTAGCTCCAACAGTGCAGTGTCTAACAAGTAATATCTAACAATACACACAATCTAAAATAAAGGAATGGAATAAAAAATATCTGAATATTTGGACGAGCAATGTCAGAGCGGCATAGACTAAGACACAGTAGAATAGGATAGAATGTAAGACGGCAGCGGAGAAGATGGATGTTTTACGTGCACCCAGCCGATAGTTTTTTGTTTGTTTGTTTATTTGCGTTGTTTGTAACTTATTGTTTAAACTTATTTTGTACATAATGTTGCCGCTATCATCTCTTATGACCAAAAATAACTTCTAGATATCAGGACTGCGATTACCACGGACTAGCAGAATTTTATTTTTCCTTTCACGACTCTGACGAGCCCGACACGAAGGATACGCTGTTTCCTCGAGAACAGGCCCGACCTCCGTGATTTGCATGAAGAGTTCGGCGGAGAAAGAGGGGCTGAAGGTCGAGCTGCATTCTGAGAATTCGTAGACGATCAAATAAATCCCCACTTCCCTCCATTCTGCTAGCAAACGTGCAATCTTTGGACAATAAAATTGACGAGTTACGCAGAAGATTAAACTACCAACGGGAAATTAAAAACTGTAACATATTATGCTTCACGGAGTCGTGGCTGAACTACGACCACATCAACATACAGCTGGCTGTATGTACCGGCAGGATAGAACAGCGGCGTCTGATAAGACAAGGGGCGGCGGTCTATGTATTTTTGTAAACAACAGCTGGTGCATGATATCTAAGGAAGTCATGAGCTATTGCTCGCCTGAGGTAGAGTATCTCATGATAAGCTGTAGACCACACTACCTATCGAGAGAGTTTTCATCTGTATTCTTTGTAGCCGTTACATACCCCCACAGTCAGAGGCTGGCACTAAGACAGCATTGAATGAGCTTTATTCCACCATAAGCAAACAAGAAAACGCTCACCCAGAGGCGGCACTCCTAGTAGCCGGGGACTTGAATGTAGGGAAACTTAAATCCGTTTTACCAATGTTAAATGTGCAACCAGAGGAAAAAGAACTCTGAACAACCTATACTCCACACAAAGAGATGCACACAAAGCTCTCCCTCGCCCTCCATTTGGCAAATCTGACCATAATTGTATCCTCCTGATTCCTGCTTACAAGCAAAAATGAAAGCAGGAAGCACCAGTGCCTAGATCAGTAAAAAAGTGGTCAGATGAGGCAGATGCTAAGCTACAGGACTATTTTGCTAGCACATACTGGAATATGTTCTGGGATTCCCCCAATGTCATTGAGGAGTTCACCAAATCAGTCATTGGCTTTATCAATAAGTGCATCGACGACGTCGTCCCCACAGTGACCGTACATTCAAACCCCAACCAGAAGCCATGTATTACAGGCAACATCTGGACTGAGCTAAAGGCTAGAGCTGCCGCTTTAAAGGAGTGGGACTCTAACCCAGAAGCTTATAAGAAATCCCGCTATGCCCTCCGATTAACCATCAAACAGGCAAAGTGTCAACACAGGACTAAGATCGAATCGTACTACCCTGGCTCTGACGGTCTTTGGATGTGGCTGGGCTTGCAAACCATTACAGACTACAAGGGGAAACATAGACAAGAGCTGCCCAGTGACACGAGCCTATCAGACGAGCTAAGCTACTTCTATGCTCGCTTTGAGGCAAATAACACTGAAACATGCATGAAAGCACCAGCTGTTCCGGAAGACTGTGTGATCACGCTCTCTGCAGCCGATGTGAGTAGGAACTTTAAACAGGTCAACATTCACAAGGCCGCAGGGCCAGACAGATTACCAGGACGTGTACTGCGAGGATGCACTGACCAACTGGCAAGTGTCTTCACTGACATTTTCAAACTGTCCCTGTCCGAGTCTGTAATACTAACATGTATTAAGTAGACCACCATAGTCCCCGTGCCCAAGAACACTAAGGTAACTTGCCTAAACGACTACCGACCCATAGCACTCCCGTATGTAGCCATGAAGTGCATTGAAAGGCTAGTCATGGCTCACATCAACACCATCATCCTAGAAACCCTAGACCCACTTCAATTTGCATACCGCTGCAACAGATCCACAGATGACCCAATCTCCATTGCACTCCACACGGCCCTTTCCTACCTGAACAAAAGAAACACCTATGTGAGAATGCTATTCATTGACTCCAGTACAGCGTTCAACACCATAGAGCACTCAGCTAAAGCTAAGGACCCTGGGACTAAACACCTCCCTCTGCAACTGGATCCTGGACTTCCTAATGGGCAGCCCCTAGGTGGTAAGGATAGGTAAAAACACATCCGCCACGTTGATCCTCAACAGCCGCCCCCAGGTAAAGATAGGAAACAACACCTCCACTTCGCTGATCCTCAACACAGGGGCCCCTCGGTGGTGCGCGTTCAGTCCCCTCCTGTACTCCCTGTTCACTCATGACTGCACAGCCAGGCACGACTCCAACATCATTATTAAATTTGCTGATGACATAACAGTGGTTGGCCTGATCACCGACAACGACAAGACAGCCTATAGGGAGGAGGTCAGAGACCTGGCCGTGTGGTGCCAGGACAACAACCTCTCCCTCAATGTGATCAAGACAAAGGAGATGATTGTGGACTACACTAAAAAGGAGGACCGAGCACGCCCCCATTCTCATCGACCGGGCTGCAGTAGAGCAGGTTGAGAGTTTCAAGTTCCTTGGTGTCTACATCACCAACAAACTAACAATGTCCAATCACACCAAGACAGTCGTGAAGAGGGCATGGCAAACATATTCCCCTCAGGAGACTGAAAAGATTTGGCATGGGTCCTGAGATCCTCAAAAGGTTCTCTTTGCAACTCTGCCTAGAAGGCCAGCATCCCGGGGTCACCTCTTTACTGTTGACGTTGAGACTGGTGTTTTGCAGGTACTATTTAATGAAGCTGTCAGTTGAGGACTTGTGAGGTGTCTGTTTCTCAAACTATACACTCTAATGTACTTTTGCTCAGTTGTGCACCGGGGCCTCCCACTCCTCTTTCTATTCTGGTTTTAGACAGTTTGTGCTGTTCTGTGATAGGAGTAGTACACAGCGTTGTAAGAGATCTTCAGTTTCTTGGCAATTTCTCGCATGGAACAGCCTTAATTTCTCAGAACAAGAATAGACTGACGAGTTTCCGAAGAAAGTTATTTGTTTCTAGCCATTTTGAGCCTGTAATCGAACCCACAAATGCTGATGCTCCAGATACTCAACTAGTCTACAGAAGGCCAGTTTTATTGCTTATTTAATCAGAACAACAGTTTTCAGCTGTGCTAACATAATTGCAAAAGGGTTTTCTAATGATCAATTAGCCTTTTAAAATGATAAACTTGGATTAGCTAACACCACGTGCCATTGGAACACAGGAGTGATGGTTGCTGATAATGGGCCTCTGTACGCCTATGTAGATATTCCATTAAAAATCAGCCTTTTCCCGCTACAATAGTCATTTACAACATTAACAATGTCTACACTGTATTTCTGATCAATTTTATGTTATTATAATGGACAAGAAATGTGCTTTTCTTTCAAAAACAAGGACATTTCTAAGTGACCCCAAACTTTTGAACGGTAGTGTTATGTACTTGAGTGAAGACCCAAAAGCGGTTTTACCAGAAAACAGAGTTCTTTAATGAAAAACAGGAATGGCATAAATCCTCTTCCAACGTAGTCAATGGAACAAAAAGAACGTTAGTATAATGCAGGATGCACCTGCCAGGCGGACTCCGACAGGATAGGACAAGGTGGAAGCAAACGGGACGACAGCTTGCTTCTGGCATCAAAAACACAAACAAGAATCAGACACTGAAAGTAGCAGGAACAGAGAGAGAAATAGAGACCTAATCAGAGGGGGAAGAGAGAACAGGTGTGAAAGAGTGAATGAGCTAGTTAGGGGAGATGTAGAACAGCTGAAGAATGAGAGACAGAGAAGGTAACCTAAAAAGACCAGCAGAGAGAGACAGAGTGAAGAGAAAGGACAGGAACAGACATAACAAGACATGACAGTACCCCCCACCCACTCACCGAGCGCCTCCTGGCGCACTCGAGGAGGAAACCTGGCGGCAACGGAGGAAATCATCGATCAGCGAACGGTCCAGCACGTCCCGAGAGGGAACCCAACTCCTCTCCTCAGGACCATACCCCTCCCAATCCACTAGGTACTGATGACCACGGCCCCGAGGGCGCATGTCCAAAATCTTACGAACCCTGTAGATGGGTGCGCCCTCGACAAGGATGGGGGGGGAGGGACGAGCGGGGGCGCGAAGAACGGGCTTAACACAGGAGACATGGAAGACCGGGTGAACGCGACGAAGATAGCGCGGGAGAAGAAGTCGCACTGCGACAGGATTAATGACCTGAGAAATACGGAACGGACCAATGAACCGCGGGGCCAACTTGCGAGAAGCTGTCTTAAGGGGAAGGTTCTGAGTGGAGAGCCATACTCTCTGACCGCAACAATATCTAGGACTCTTGGTCCTACGCTTATTAGCGGCCCTCACAGTCTGCGCCCTATTACGGCAAAGTGCCGACCTGACCCCCTTCCAGGTGCGCTCGCAACGCTGGACAAAAGCCTGAGCGGAGGGGACGCAGGACTCGGCGAGCTGAGATGAGAACAGCGGAGGCTGGTACCCGAGGCTACTCTGAAAAGGAGATAGACCGGTAGCAGACGAGGGAAGCGAGTTGTGGGCGTACTCTGCCCAGGGAGCTGTTCTGACCAAGACGCAGGGTTACGAAAAGAAAGACTGCGTAAAATGCGACCAACAGTCTGATTGGCCCGTTCGGCTTGACCGTTAGACTGGGGATGAAAGCCGGACGAGAGACTGACGGAAGCCCCAATCAAACGGCAAAACTCCCTCCAAAATTGAGACGTGAACTGCGGGCCTCTGTCGGAAACGACGTCAGACGGAAGGCCATGAATTCGGAAAACATTCTCGATAATGATCTGAGCCGTCTCCTTAGCAGAAGGGAGCTTATCGAGAGGAATGAAATGAGCCGCCTTAGAGAATCTATCGACAACCGTAAGAATAACTGTCTTCCCCGCTGATGAAGGCAGTCCGGTGATAAAATCTAAAGCGATGTGAGACCACGGTCGAGAGGGAATGGGAAGCGGTCTGAGACGGCCGGCAGGAGGAGAGTTCCCAGATTTAGTCTGCGCGCAGACCGAACAAGCGGCGACAAATCGACGCGCGTCACGTTCCCGAGTGGGCCACCAGAAACGCTGGCGAATGGAAGCGAGCGTACCCCGAACGCCGGGGTGGCCGGCTAACTTGGCAGAGTGGGCCCACTGAAGAACGGCCGGACGAGTAGGAACGGGAACGAACAGAAGGTTCCTAGGACAAGCTCGCGGCGACGGAGTGTGAGCGAGTGCTTGCTTTACCTGCCTCTCAATTCCCCAGACAGTCAACCCGACAACACGCCCCTCAGGGAGAATCCCTCGGGGTCGGTGGAGACCTCAGAAGAACTGAAGAGACGAGATAAAGCATCAGGCTTGGTGTTTTTGAGCCCGGACGATAAGAAATAACAAACTCGAAACGAGCGAAAAACAGAGCCCAACGAGCCTGACGCGCATTAAGTCGTTTGGCTGAACGGATGTACTCAAGGTTCCTATGGTCAGTCCAAACGACAAAAGGAACGGTTGCCCCCTCCAACCACTGTCGCCATTCGCCTAGGGCTAAGCGGATGGCGAGCAGTTCGCGATTACCAACATCATAGTTACGTTCTGACGGCGATAAGCGATGAGAGAAAAACGCGCAAGGATGGACCTTGCCGTCAGAGAGAGAGCGCTGAGAAAGAATGGCTCCCACGCCCACCTCTGACGCGTCAACCTCAACAACAAACTGACTAGAGATGTCAGGTGTAACAAGAATAGGTGCGGATGTAAAACGATTCTTAAGAAGATCAAAAGCTCCCTGGGCGGAAACGGACCACTTAAAGCACGTCTTAACAGAAGTAAGGGCTGTGAGGGGAGCTGCCACCTGACCGAAATTACGGATGAAACGACGATAGAAATTAGCGAAGCCCAGAAAGCGCTGCAGCTCGACGCGTGACTTAGGAACGGGCCAATCAATGACAGCCTGGACCTTAGCGGGATCCATCTTAATGCCCTCAGCGGAAATAACGGAACCGAGAAAAGGGACAGAGGCGGCATGAAAAGTGCACTTCTCAGCCTTCACATAAAGACAGTTCTCCAAAAGGCGCTGGAGGACGCGTCGCACGTGCTGAACATGAATCGAGAGAGACGGTGAAAAAATCAGGATATCGTCCATGTAAACGAAAACAAAAATGTTCAGCATGTCTCTCAGGACGTCGTTAACTAGTGCCTGAAAGACAGCTGGAGCGTTAACGAGGCCGAAAGGAAGAACCCGGTATTCAAAGTGCCCTAACGGAGTGTTAAACGCCGTCTTCCACTCGTCCCCCTCCCTGATGCGCACGAGATGGTAGGCGTTACGAAGGTCCAATTTGGTGAAAAACCTGGCTCCCTGCAGGATCTCGAAGGCTGAAGACATAAGAGGAAGCGGATAACGATTCTTAACTGTTATGTCATTCAGCCCTCGATAATCCACGCATGGGCGCAGGGACCCGTCCTTCTTCTGAACAAAAAAAAACCCCGCTCCGGCGGGAGAGGAGGAGGAGACTATGGTACCGGCGTCGAGCGAAACCGACAAATAATCCTCGAGTGCCTTACGTTCGGGAGCCGACAGAGAGTATAATCTACCCCGGGGGAGTAGTTCCCGGAAGGAGATCAATACTACAGTCATACGACCGGTGTGGAGGGAGAGAAGTGGCCTTGGAACGACTGAACACCGTGCGCAGATCGTGATACTCCTCCGGCACCCCTGTCAAATCGCCAGGCTCCTCCTGTGAAGAAGAGACAGAGGAAACAGGAGGGATAGCAGACATTAAACAGGTCACATGACAAGAAACATTCCAGGATAGGATAGTATTACTAGACCAATTAATAGAAGGGTTATGGCGCACTAGCCAGGGATGACCCAAAACAACAGGTGTAAAAGGTGAACGAAAAATTAAAAAAGAAATGGTTTCGCTATGATTACCAGAGACAGTGAGGGTTAAAGGCAGCGTCTCACGCTGAATCTTGGGGAGAGAACTACCATCTAAAGCGAACAAGGCCGTGGGCTCCCTAACTGTCTGAGAGGAATGTCATGTTCCCGAGCCCAGGTCTCGTCCATAAAACAGCCCTCCGCCCCAGAGTCTATCAAGGCACTGCAGGAAGCAGATGAACCGGGCCAGCGGAGATGGACCGGAAAGGTAGTGCGTGATCCAGAAGGAGAGGCCTGAGTAGTTGCGCTCACCAGTAGCCCTCCTCTTACTGATGAGCTCTGGCTTTTACTGGACATGAGGTGACAAAATGACCAGCGGAGCCGCAGTAGAGACAGAGGCGATTGGTGATTCTCCGTTCCTTCTCCTTGGCCGAGATGCGGATACCCCCCAGCTGCATAGGCTCAGCATCCGAGCCGGCGGAGGAGGGTGGCAGTGATGCGGCAGGTGGCAGTGATGTGGAGAGGGGAGCAACGGAGAACGCGAGCTCCTTTCCACGAGCTCGGCGACGAAGATCAAACCGTCGCTCTATGCGAATAGCGAGAGCTATTAAGGAGTCCAGACTGGAAGGAACCTCCCGGGAGAGGATCTCATCCTTAACCTCGACGAGGAGACCCTCCAGAAAACGAGCGAGCAAAGCCGGCTCGTTCCAGTCACTAGAGGCAGCGAGAGTGCGAAACTCAATAGAATAATCCGTTATGGATCGATTCCCTTGACATAGGGAAGACAGGGCCCTGGAAGCCTCCTCCCCAAAAACAGAACGGTCAAAAACCCGTATCATCTCCTCCTTAAAGTCCTGATACTGGTTAATACACTCAGCCCTCGCCTCCCAGATTGCCGTGCCCCACTCACGCGCCCGACCGGTAAGGAGAGAAATGACGTAGGCGATGCGGGCTGCGCTCCTGGAGTAAGTGTTGGGCTGGAGAGAGAACACCACATCACACTGAGTGAGGAATGAGCGGCACTCAGTGGGCTCCCCAGAGTAACACGGCGGGTTGTTGATCCTGGGCTCCGGAGACTCGGAAACCCTGGAAGTGGGCGGTGGATCGAGGTGGAGTTGGTGAACCTGTCTTGTGAGGTCGGAGACTTGGACGGCCAGGGTTTCAACGGCATGTCGAGCAGCAGACAATTCCTCCTCGTGTCTGCCTAGCATCGCTCCCTGGATCTCGACGGCGGAGTGAAAAGGGTCCGGAGCCGCTGGGTCCATTCTTGGTCTGATTCTTCTGTTATGTACTTGAGTGAAGACCCAAAAGCGGTTTTACCAGAAAACAGAGTTCTTTAATGAAAAACAGGAATGGCATAAATCCTCTTCCAACGTAGTCAATGGAACAAAAAGAACGTTAGTATAATGCAGGATGCACCTGCCAGGCGGACTCCGACAGGATAGGACAAGGTGGAAGCAAACGGGACGACAGCTTGCTTCTGGCATCAAAAACACAAACAAGAATCAGACACTGAAAGTAGCAGGAACAGAGAGAGAAATAGAGACCTAATCAGAGGGGGAAGAGAGAACAGGTGTGAAAGAGTGAATGAGCTAGTTAGGGAGGATGTAGAACAGCTGAAGAATGAGAGACAGAGAAGGTAACCTAAAAAGACCAGCAGAGAGAGACAGAGTGAAGAGAAAGGACAGGAACAGACATAACAAGACATGACAGGTAGTGTACATTTATTCTATCCTAGCCAAATTTCCCCATCTGCCTGCACGCACCTCCCATATATCAAGGTGTTTTGGTACATCCCTTGTGAACTTCGCTTTTCCACGTGCTAACTTTTACTATACCATAGGTCAGTATAGTCTACCAGTCTAATGGACTATTCTGCCCTGCATCCACCATTCATAGTAACAATAGTGGTATGTTGATTATTTTTCCAGTTCTGCAATAGGCTAACTAGCAATCATACCAAACATAAAAACATTCAAAGCTGCATAATTTTTAAAATATGATTAAACAAGAACAAATTGGAATAGCCGATAGGCAGCAGAGAGGCCAGGAGCATCATTGTGCATAAAAGAACAGTGAAGACAAGAGACATAAAACTAAAAAATCTCCCCTATTGATCATGCTATCGTACAATACAATGATCCTACCGAGAATAACCTACAACACCACAATGCAATGAATAATTGCATTATTGTTTTCAAGTGAGTACAACATTCTAGCCTACTAGGCTGCGGTGAAAATGTCATTTGAATAACGACGCAAAATCCCTGTGATTTGAATGTTTCATTCAATTTGGATCAGTTGTGGGTTTACTCCCAACAGTTTAGAAGTGTCAGCGCCGTGTGTATAGGTGGCAGGGAAGTCAGGCGCAGGAGAGTCAAAATGGAGTGTAAATGGAGTCTTTTAATAAATGTCCACAGAACATGCTCCATAACACTAAACAGTACAGATGTGAAAAAACATGGGTACAAGGACTCGTCGCGCACCAACACAACAAATAAACAACACTGACAATAAAACAATCTCTGACAAAGACATGAGGGGAAACAGAGGGTTAAATACACAACAGTTAATGAATGGGATTGAAAACAGGTGTGTGGGAAAACAAGACAAAACCAATGGAAAATGAAAAATGGATCGATGATGGCTGGAAGACCGGTGACGTCGAACGCCGAGCACCACCCGAACAAGGAGAGGCAACGACTTCGTCAGAAGTCGTGACAAGAAGGCCTAAAAAGGCTGTATATTACTTCTGATACTGAATGCACTGTCTGTTGCAGATCATCATTCTCCCAAGTCGTCCTATAATAATGTGGCCACATGTGCTCCAGGCAGGCCCAGTTATTCAGGAAAGCTTAACAGATGCCGAGTTTTCCTTAGCTAGTAATTGCCTAAATTTGGCCCAAAAAAATAAATGAAAAGCCAATAACTAAAATTGCAGCAGGCCAAATTGTCCAGGAGAGGCGGTCTATCATAACCTACAACCTGAATTCTTGCATCAGCACCATTCTCTCATGCCTTGCGCTCACGTGCGCCTGCTGCTGACGACAGAGAGAGCAACAGAGGAGTCTTGGCCTCGGCTACTGCCGATTGAGAAGATGGAGGCCTTTTTCATTGAAGTAAAACAAAAGTTAGAGGAAAAAGAGTATGCCTAAAGTGAAAAGCCTACAAAGGGAATTTAATATAAGTTTTAATATTGTAGTGGACTAAGATGAGAAGAATGCAGGCTACTGTGCTACTCCATATTCAGGTAGGATGCAATTTTGGATCTTACATTTATAGTAATTTGTTTTATCATTATTATTGTTATTTTATATCATTGTTATTATTGTAAGCCTACTTATTAGTCAAAACCAGTTCTTTAAATATGCCAAACCTGTTTTGTTTAATTCTGTTAAGGCATTTCCATTGGCAAAATGTATTTGTGTGCTACTTATTTATATACATATATAAGTAGGTCTGTTATAAAATAAATAACATTATCCTACTTCTGTCATTTGTTTGGAATGGTAGGCAATTTCTGTAATATAGGCTGTTCAAAACCTTTGTGAAGGTTTGAACCAGTTCGCTAGTTGTTTTGTTTAATTCTGTTGAGACATTTTTCTTTGGCCATGTTAAGTTCCAAATGTAATGTTGCGTTTGCCACAATATAATAGTCTGCTCCTATTTTCACTATAAACAACTTACTTCTGATATTACCCTAATAAAGTTTAGAAACCTTTGTGAAGGTTTGGTGTGGCTTTAGCCTATGATATGAAGGTAGTGTGCCCCAGTGCTCCAACTGACTCAGACAGTATAAAAAAACATATTAATGTCTGGATTTGATTAGAGCTTTGAACGGCATGAAAATTCAAGTCTGATGCTACCTGAGCCTGATGAGCCCTACATCAAAGACATTTTATGAGCCCAAGCCCAAAAAAGCCCAAATGATTGTGCAGTTATTCAATGCATAGCCTATGATATAGGCTACAGCACATTATGCACAACAGAAAAACATAAAAGCCCATAGATGTTCAAAATGTAGCTATGTTCAAAAATAAGGTAACCCCCGAAACCAGATGGAGATGTGTAAATTAGATGTGCATTCAGTCCTTACATTACTGTAGCATATGCTGCAGCAAATGTAGGGACCAAAAAGTCCCCCGACTGTCACACCCTAATCACCTGCCTTTGTGATTGTCTCTACCCCCCTCCAGGTGTCGCCCATCTTCGCCATTATCACCTGTGTATTCATACCTGTGTTCTCTGTTTGTCTGTTGCCAGTTTGTCTTGTTTGTCAAGTCAACCAGCGTTTTTGTCTCAGCTTCTGCTTTTCCCAGTCTCTCTTTTTCTCGCCCTCCTGGTTTTGACCCTTGCCTGTCCTGACTGAGCCGGCCAGCCTGACCACTCTGCCTGACCCTGAGCCTGCCTGCCATCCGGTACTGTTGCCCCACCTCTGGTTTACTGACCCCTGCCTGCCTTGTCCTGTCTTTTGCCTGCCCCTTTTGGATTATTAAACCATTGTTAATTTAACGTTTGTCTGCATCTGGGTCTTACCTTCATACCTGATACCGACTTTATTGTGCAATCCCGTTCACTTTAAAAATTATGTGTATAGTATTTTCTTAACTGACAAATAAAATCAATCAAGCAAAACAGTGCAGTGGCACATTTGATGAATGGAAAGAGACATCTGTTACAAAACACCAGTTTCATGACATTCAGAGAATGTCAAGCCAAGCCTTCAATACTGGGTAAGTCTACAAGGTAGGGAGGTATGTATTTTCTGTTTGTCGAGATTGATAGTCTATTTATTGTGGTGTTAAAAACGCAAACCATGTCGGTATGTTTTGTTTATTAGTTGTGTGGTGCATTGGCACAGATACCTGTTGGTGGAAAAACTCTGCATATATTTTATGTCATTGTCATGTCCTTTGGAATGAATATCGGACCAAGGCGCAGCGTATGTTGAGTTCCACATAATTTTAATGAATAAAGTGAAACTTAGCAATGACCAAAAACAAATAAACAATAAACTAACAACAAACCGTGACTAACAGAGATGCTATGTGCACTAACTCAAAACACATACATTCAAACAATATCCCATAACCCACAGGTGGAAAAATGCAAGTTAATTATGATCCCCAATTAGAGACAACGATTACCAGCTGCCTCTAATTGGGAATCATACACAAACACCAACATAGAAAATTAAACCTAGAACCCCACATAGAAATAATAAACTAGACTAAAACCCCGAGTCACGCCCTGACCTACTCTACCATAGAAACTACAGGCTTTCTATGGTCAGGACGTGACAAACATTATAAATATGGCATTAAAATGTTGAAAATCTGATTTCCCCCGAACTGATCATTGTCTTCAACCGGCTTTGATCAGTGAACTAACGAAACAGTCAAGTGGTGGTCAATGAACCCCCAGCCTTCTGGCCAATAGCCTTGTGTGGCACCGGCTCTGCCACAAAGAGTTATGCCAGTGTGGGTTACGGATAAGAAATCAACTGTGAAACAATACTATAACCCCAGGATGACTTGGCAGCTTTAGACTACAATCCCCGAGCTAAAGAGCAGACCTTGGGTCAGCACGTGTAGGCTTCAGGCCCACACAAATATGCCTGGGTTATCTGTGAGGTTATCAATGAGACTCTGCTAGCTGTAAACATATGGAAACTACCCATTAACCCATTTCCTCCATTTCATCTCCCCATCTGCTAGTTTAGCAAAAGGCTCCTCAACTATGTTTTCTTTTTGATCCTTAGTGTGGGAAGTTTTGTGCTTTTTAAAGAAAAGGCCTGTACATGTTCCTATACACTTTGAGACTTTATAGAGCTACTGTTTCTCCGCTGTACTGTTAAAAATATAACCAAATGTCGTGAACACCAAGTTTCCTACAACCCGCCATGTTGCAATGACTTTCATCAAAGGTTCATTGTGCATTCATTTTGACATTGTTTTTCTCGCTGTACACTCAACCAAGAGAGCAACATGCAAGAAACGACTTGTCTGGGTCTTTGTTGTGGACACATCAAGGCCATCCCTCCTCATCATAAATCTAGAGGCTAAGAACCAAGCCTCCTCCATCACGTCAACCACAGTAAGTATGGACTTACACACTGTCTGAGAGTCGAGCAGGCTCAAATTACAGGGGAGAGTGTTCATGTGGCGATGTGGTATTCAAGGTGTGAGGAGTAAATAGGCTGTAATCTATACATGACAGTATTACATAGGACTCCTTGCCAGTGTCTCACTGTGTGAATCATGGGGGTTGACCTTGGTGAACCCTGGCGAATTATTACAATTGCTTCCTCAGTCAATGTTTGTTTCTCGGATGGGATATCTCCTGAAATATGTCATGTTGATGGATTTCTCAGGTCATATCGTTAATGTCTCACAAAATCTGAATAAAACAATAGATGTATCGAAGACATTGCTAGCTGTTAAAGCATTAAAAGCATCCAATTATTTATGCTTATAAAGACTTTAAAACCTCTTAGATGTTATGTTCCCTGTATGGGAGACATTGAGCGGTTCTGGACCGGTACCAACTGACGTTCTGGTACAAAGCGCTCTGTGAACATCGTAGGGTCCCGTGTCTTATAGCACAAGAAAGCCCCATCTCGCTCCTCTCCACTCCCACTCTCCCAGCTGGGCTGACTTGAAGTGTCAAGTTTCAGACCCCACATTTGCATAGGGAATTACAGGTCACATTTTCTGGCTTATCTAGACAAAGGAACAATTTCCTGTGTCTGCGAAGCTGATGAAATGGCAGTATGTAACGGATGCAGCGATACTAGTTTCATCTCGCTGTCATATTCTAGAGCTCTCAACATGACAAAATACTAATACTACATTTCATAGAATTGAACTAAGACCACGTTCTCTTGGTCACAGACGGCCAGAGATCAAAATGTTGCCCTATCATTCATTGATAAAGCTGAGGACGTTTGTTTTTTTTGAGTGTCAGACCACCAATTACTTCCCAGTGATAATGATAATGGTAGTGACAATGATGAGTTCCAACTGTCCACATACTACATGTGGAAAACACTGCACTCTAAGTACTTTGAAAGACACAGCACAAGTCACAACACGCCTTAACAAGTACAGACATTTTTTTGTTGACATTTGTAATCTTTATCATGTGTGCATAACCTAATCTCATAAAGGCCACATGCAGTTCAAAATGCTGTGTAAAGTTCAAGAGAAAACAGGGCTGGATCAGAACTTGAACTGGTATTTGGGCGGAAGCGTCTATAATTCCAAATCAACACACACTTTTATCAGCGGGTATTAAATACAAAACTGTGTCCAATTCCAAGTGTGCTGTCAAAAAGAGAGACGTATTTCATTTCCACTAAAGAATATGTGGGCGCTATTATGACCATTTCTCATTTTGTTCACATAAAATCATGAATCAAACAACACACAGTATATTATCTGATTAAGGTTGTTGCCTTGATTGACATATGAGTCATACCACTTTAGTGATGATTTACCAATACCATTGCCCTCACATTGAATTGTCACATATTAGACTATCCTATTGCTTCAGGTTAAAGGTGCGTCACTGTCCAACAATGCACCCCAGTGCTTTTAGCCTCTGACTTTACGTGAGTTCAGGCACACCTAATACGTTTGTTTAGCTGCAAAGCCATTGCAGGCACGCAGTCAGAGTTATTAAAAGTAGTTGGAATGCCTTATGATAACAGAGACAATAATCAGATTACTGAGGTCATCCCCCTACTCAAGAGAGCGTGATCTGGAATAAAACCAACCCTCCCTCTCCCCCAACCCCCCCCCCCTTTGACCCAGTTCCGGTAAGTGTCTGCCAAACATAGTAAGTTAAGTCAACACCCCAAAAAAAGGACATCCAAGAAGGTAATCAGGGATTGACAGTAAATTCAAATAAACAGAGTTTATGTGGAAATGTTGATGGGGTGGGGGCTCGTTAAAACAACTCAATGGCACTTCTCTTTGATCCTCTGACCACCAGAAGCAAATTACCCTAAAATGGGTCATTCTTAGGTTAGTCAGCATTCAGATCCTTTTATGTCCATCCAGTAATTGTCCAAAACCTCTCCCAAGAAAATCAGTCTGACTCTAACAAGCAGATATGATCACAGATGATGTCTCTCCCTCGTCCTCCAAACACGAGGGTGGGGAAAAACAAAATGTTAGTGACAAAGCGAAAGGCTTAGATGTGTGTGGTGAAGACCATGTCATTGGCATACTGCAGGAGTGGAGGTGGATGAGTGTGCCCTTATGCTTTCACTTAGTGTCTGTCCCATTGATGTCTTTGTCAAAGTCTCTCAATCAAAGGAAATATAGACAAAAGCTGTGGATCAGGTGGGAGGACGGCTCTCTGCTCGTGATGAAAAGGGCAGCCAGGGGTCTGGAACAGTGAACGTGCTGTCCACCATACGTTTCCGTGGTAGCTGTCGCTCTGACCTCATGTAGGAAAGATCTGAGGAAGAAGGGAAATTATACAATAAGAGCAACACAGTGAAACAATGGCAGGGTCTTTTGGGACTAAATGTGTACACGTTTCAACCATGCCACCTGTGAATACTCCGTATCCTCTTCATGGTGTGTGCTTCAGAGTCCTACACCAAACTCAGGGATAACACAGAAACAGAAAGATTGGAAAAAAGGGGGAGACAGGTCTAATTTAATAAATCATCCTTTTTGATCCGACCCAGATGGGCCTGTATTATTTCATCAGCTAAAGAAGTATTAATTCAAAAGAACAGGGCACATTTAGAGACCCATGTGGTTTTATTTATCCAAGAATCTTCTCCGACTGTAATCATTTTATAGAAACGCCAAGATATACAGCTTCCAAGTCATTTCTAAACCTCAGTGTCTCTAGCGTTTTCTCAGAAGTAGGATTCTCAGAAGTACGGATTAACTTATATTACAGAACTTGTACTACCGATATTACAGAACCTTTGCCCTGTCGTCCTCTCACGCCAACCTTAATGAAAACAATTTTTTCTTTGGCTAGTGTTACCAGAGGACAGACTGTTAAAGCTGACTAGGTTGGAGGAAAACAGCAAAATAAGGATAGAGAAGGACAGTTTAGAGATGTCACCATTTTTGGTGGCTCATTATGAAGATCAGCACAATGGCAACATTTCTGAGAATGTGATTCGTCAAAACCCTACATTTTGGGGCTGCGCTCTTCTCCTCTTTCATTTAGATCCTCTTTCCTGGAATCCCATCTCTGTTGGAACCCCTCAGATATCTGGCATCCTCTCAGACATTTCACATCCCCTCAGACATCTTCAGTTCCCGGGGATCAACACCTAATTATATAATACCTGGCCAGACAAGCTCATGTAATTCGAAAGTAGAATGTTGTCTTCACCTTTGTACCTTGTTGCCCATCAATTCCCTGTGCCAAAATAGTGAAGGAACAGATTTTCTCCTGTAAAGTCAACTTCCTTATAGCAGGTCTTTCTTCAATAGATTCTCAGTATCTACAATGTTACCCCAACTTCCATTGACCGTTAGTGTAGTTTATCAGTGGTCCACATTGTAGCTCTGACAAGCCCTTCAGATAAGTCATGTCTGGAGAGTGGCGTGCTCAATGGCTACAACTGAGTCTGCCCAATATGGGAAACATGTGTTTGTATTCTAATTGTATATTATTATTCCTTACTCTCTCATGTTATTGTTTTAAAAACAGCACCAGGAATAATTTGGAAGTGTGAATATGACAATTCTTCCCCCTTACATTTTTTAAGCAGGCCATTTCATACCGTAAAGCGAGTGTCTTGAACTTTACATAACAGTAACGGTGATAACCAAACCCACATGGTACAACATTTTGCCAAAAGTAACAGAGAGACCTGTCTGAGCTCTTCAGGATAGAACAGTCTGAGGGAATGGAGTGAGTTATATGTTTTAATGCTTGAGTCAACCTGATCCGTGTGATGTCATGTTTGGAATGAAACTGGCAGGAAGAAACAACAGTTGAATGTGTCACTGCTGAAACCTGAAGATTATTAACCTCTGCTTTGGAGAATTAGTCTTCATTTCCTTTACCATGTGCCATCAGAATTTGACACGTGACTAATATAGTAACTGTAGGCTATCAAAACAATAACATGCCATGTGATTGCCTACAGATGGAAAATCTTAATTTGAGCCGGTTTGCTACAGCAGAAAAATGATCCCGCAGCATCAGGAAGTTATTATGTGTATTATAATTGATTAACATTTTTGTAGGGGTTGATACATTTTTCGTACGGGGAAATTAAGTCTGAAATGTCAAAGTGGAAATTACAAACTTCAGAAACCTTTTGAAATCTCAAATACACTGCAAGTTCTCCTGCAACAGGGTGATCAAATTAAGATCCTACATCTGTAGTAGCACACGTATCAACAGTGGTGAAATAAAAAAACTATGTATAATCTACTGTCGGTGGACTGAACATGGCCCTTGGTCTGTACTTGGCTCTGAGGTGTTAATGAGGCCCCAGATTGATGTTGTTTGTATTTTTCTTTATCTGCTGACTGAAAAGGAACCCCTGTTATGATATTTTAAAAATAATGCATAAGATTGTCCAAAACAGCATGCGGTGAGCCTGTGCAAATTCTTAAAAGTCTATATTATATAACACAAGGAAAGGATCAGTATCGAGCCTGCAGAGAAAATTCCCATTCAGATCCAAGACCAACAAGACCGTTCGCAAAAGCCCAGTCGAAAAAATCCCAAGCAAACATTTTTTTTGCTAACTCCGCATCAGTATGCATAAATAGTTTTATCTTGTGGACACCATGAACAAAATCTTATTTGTATTGGCTTCAACACTCGCTTGTACATCTCATTATCTCACTTGTGACAATGTCCCCAACAGTGAGTGGAGCGCTTTTGTTTTTCCACGTGTTAAAAAATATCACAGAGGATAGATGAGGACATGGGAAAGATGGGTATTTCCCATCACAATAATGTATGTGGGAAAGTATTCCTGTTTCGGCGCTACCAATTACACTATTACCTTGTTGCTAACAAAAAACACACAAATACAGCTAAATTGCACAAATCCTATATCACACAAATACACAAATAGAATAACACACTTATAAAGAAGAGAACCTAATTATTACACTATTGCACTTCAAACAAGAAACACACAAACTAAATTGCACAACTGCCATCTAAACCCTGACCTTTCTGCCTTCCTTGATGCAAAGTCATCAATTACATCATCATAAGAAATCAGCCCAGCAATTACATGGTTTATACTGATGACAGTGTGACTTCAGAAGTTATGTAGGTGACCCCAGTGTGTAAATGCTATAAGGTCAATGAGTACTTAGCCTATTATAGGATATAGATTGCATTGCACCCCCTTCCTTAAAATCGGATGCAAATCACAGCTTCTGAAAAGGTATGGTAAAAGGTGGAAAAGGATGGGCTATCCTTATCCAGTAATACAAGCTTTATCAGTACTCACCCACTCATTTCCATCCACACCCTGGAGGGATTTCACCCCTGTGTTGTCTCTCCTCTAACCTCTCCACCTGTCCCTTACCAAAACACTGTTAATGGCCAGCACTGGAGCAAAAATGTCAAAACACAAAGGCCTAATCTGTCTCAAAAAGGAATTTGGTATATTTAGAATCTACTCAACATTTCCCTCCCAACAATCACTCAAACGCTTGGCTTATTTATCCCAACAACTACAAGGCTTTAGTTTGTTCAACCCAGAACAAAGAAAAGCTTCATGGTAAGTATCATTAGTGTCTCAACAGACAAAAAGCTAATCCACCCCCTCATCCCTCTGCAGAGAGTGAAAGAGAGAGAAAGGTTTAAAGGATAAGTCTTGTATTGTGGCCGAGCTGACTGCAGCAAGTGTATGGGTGTGTCTGAATTCCATCACCTTGTTTAGTTTTCCCGATAGAAGAAAGACAGGATAAGACTTGTTTTAATAAGGGGAGACTGGATGGTATCCAATTATGTGTCAATAATATTTCTAAGTAATATGATCATCTAATAACATCAGGAAAGGAGCAACAAACAACAAGAAATCCATCCATATATTTCTGGAATGTTTTGAAATGTCTCACTTCGGCTATCATTGATTAACAATAGTACAGTAGCAGGCCTGAAGTGTAGTAAAATATTTACAGATCCATTGTTTTGTTGAGATGTTATATGTTAGCGGATGTTAATACAGCCTGGCTTTAACATTAACCAGCTTTCCATTCAACCTTCGTATGTGAGTAAAGTACATGTTGGATAAAAAATGTCATGACAGACCTGATGGAAACAGAAAACTTGTCGGTAAACCTTCCAAATGTTGATTAAACAAAATAGGACAGACAAGGGGGAGGGGGGGGGGGTCTTTTTGTGTCTTTAAAATTAATTATGCAATAAATGTCAGTGGAAATGCTTTTATGCGCAAATATTGATATAATAACAGTCATATCAAAGTAAACTTGGAGTCACATGATGAGATGTGTGTGGTCCTCCCACTATGACTCGTCGGGAAAGCATGCAGTTTCCCATTGGGCACACACTGCTTGAATCAACGTTGTTTCCACGTAATTTCAACGAAAGTACATCGAACCAACGTGGGATAGACATTGGGTTAATAGGCTACAGATAAAATAAATTATGATGAACTTCACAGGTAGGTGAACGTGCAAGGTGATGCTCCTTTCAAGAATGGCCACCATTGTGCTATTTTGGGTGTTTTTTTCAAATTGTTTCTAACTTCTTTTGTACATAATGTTGATGCTACCGTCTCTTATGACCAAAAAGAGCTTCTGGATAACAGAACAGTGATTACTCATCTTGAACTGGACGAAGATCTTTTCTTTAATGAGTCTGACGCGAAGGATATAATGTTGCTCCCGGACAAGGACCAAATCCCCGTTATTCGCATGAAGAAAAGAAGGAATTTTTCAGCGAGTGGGAAGCCCACCTCTACCATCTGTTCTATTGGTCAACGAGCAATCACTGGAAAATAATCTGGATGAGCTACGTTCGAGACTATCCTACCAACCGGACATTAAAAACTGGAATATCTTGTTTCACCGAGTCGTGGCTGAACGACGACACAGATAATATACAGTTGGCTGGGTTTTTCGTGCATTGACAAGACAGAATAGCTACGTCCGATAAGATTTGGGGTGGGGGTGTGTTCCTATTTGTCAATAACAGCTAGTGCGCAATGTCTAACATTAAGGTAGTCTTGAGGACGGCGAGCAATACGTTATGATAAGTTGTAGACCACACTATCTACCAAGATCCTTTTTCATAGCCCTCTATTTACCACCACAAACCAACGCTTTAAAGGCCACCTTTACTCCACACACAGAGACATGTACTGTACAATGCTCTCACTCACCCTCTATTTGAAATATCTGACCATCATTCTATCCTCCTGATTCCTGCTTACAAGCAAAAACTAAAGCAGGAAGTACCCGTGACTCGCTCAATACAGAAGTGGTCAGATGACGCGGATGCTACGCTACAGGACTGTTTTTCTGACACAGACAGGAATATGTTCCGGAATTCATCCAATGGCACCTCAGTCACCTGCTTCATCAATAAGTGCATCAGTGACATCGTCCACGTAGTTACCATACGTACATATCCCAAACAGAAGCCATAGGTTACAGGCAACATCCGCACCGAGCTAAAGCTTACAGCTGCCGCTTTCAAGGAGCAGGACACTAATCCCAATGCTTATACGAAATCCTGCTTTGCTCTCAGATGAACCATCAAACAGGCAAAGCATCAATACAGGACTAAGATCGAATCCTACTTCACCGGCTTTGAAGCTCGTCGGATGTGGCAGGGCTTGCAAACTATTATAGACTACAAAGGGAAACAAAGCCGTGAGCTGCCCAGTGAGGCAAGCCTACCAGACGGGCTAAATGCCTTTTATGCTCGCATCAATGCAAGCAACACTGAAGCATGCATGAGAGCACCAGTTGTTCCAGACAACTGTGTGATCACGCTCTCCTCTGATGTGAGCAAGACCTTTAAACAGGTCAACATTCACAAGAACTGACCGAATCTGTAATACCTAGATGTTTCAATGTTTCAAGCAGACCACCATAGTCCATGTGCCCAAGAAAGTGAAGGTAACCTGCTTAAATGACTACTGCCCCGTATGGCTCACATCGGTAGCCATGAAATGCTTTGAAAGGCTGGTCATGGCTCACATCAACACCATTATCCCGGAAACCCCAGACCCACTCCAATTCACATACCACGCCAACAGATCCACAGATGACTCAATCTCAATTGCACTCAACACTGCCTGGACAAAATGAACATGAGACAAAAGGAACATGAGAATACTGTTCATTGACTACAGCTCAGTGTTCAACACCATAGTGCCCACAAAGCTTATCACTAAACCTAGGACCCTGGGACTAAACACTTCCTTCTGCAACTGGATCCTGGACTTCCTGACGTGCCGCCCCAGGTGGTAATGATAGGAAACAACACATCTGCCACGCTGATCCTCAACACGGGGGCTCCTCTGGGGTGCATGCTTACTCGCCTCCTGTACTCCCTGTTCACCCACGATTGTGTGGCCAAGCACAACTCCAACACCATCATTAAGTTTGCTGGCGACACAACGGTGGTAGGCCTGATCACCAACAACGATGAGACAGGGAGTCTACAGTCTACAGGGAGGAGGTCAGAGACCTCTCAGTATGGTGCCATGACAAGAACCTCTCCCTCAACGTGAGCAAGACAAAGGAGATGATCGTGGACTACAGGAAAAGGAGGGCCGAACACGCCCCCATTCACATCAATGAGGCTGTAGTGGAGCGTGTCAATAGTTTCAAGTTCCTTGGTGTCCACATCTCCAACAAATGATCGTGTTCCAAACACACCAATAAAGTTGTGAAAAGGGCACAACAACGCCTTCTCCCCCTCAGGAGACTGAAAAGATTTGGCATGGGTCCCCAGATCCTCAAAAACTTATACAGCTGCATAATTGAGAGCATCCTGACCGGTTGCATTCACGCAGGTATGGCAACTTCTCTCCATCTGACCGTAAGGCGCTACAGAGGGTAGTGCGTACAGCCCAGTACATAACTAGAACCAAGGTTCCTGCCATCCAGGACTTATATACTAGGCAGTGTCAGAGAAAGGCCCACAAAAAATTGTCAAAGACTCCATACACCCAAGTCATAGACTGTTCTCTCTGCTACTGCACAGCAAGCGGTGCCGGACTGTCAAGTCTAGGTCCAACAGGCCCCTTAACAGCTTCTACCCCCAAGCCATAAGACTGCTGAACAATGAATCAAATGGCCACCTGGACTATTTGTAGTGACACCCCCCACCCCCATTTGTTTTTACACTGCTGCTACTCGCTGTTTATTATTTATGCATAGTCACTTTACCCCTGCCTACAGTTCATGCACAAATTACTTCGACTAACCCTTACCCCCGCCCATTGACTCGGTACCGGTACCTCCTGTATATAGCCTCATTATTGTTATTTTATTGTGTTAATTGTTATATTTTTTATATTTATTACTTCAGTTTACTTAGTAAATATTTTCTTAACTCTATTTTCTTAAAACTGCATTGTTGGTTAAGGGCTTGTAAGTAAGCATTTCTATCAGGAATCAAGGTAAGACCCAGATGCAGACATGTCGAATTGACAATGGTTTAATACTCCAACAGGGGCAGGCAATAGACAGATCAAGGCAGGCAGGGGTCAGTAAACCAGAGGTGGGGCAATGGTACCAGACAGTAGGCAGGCTCAAGGTCAGGGTAGGCAAAGGTCAACATTCCAGAGGTGGGGCAAAGGTGCAGGTCTGCAGGCAGGCTCAGGGTCAGGCAGAGTGGTCAGGCAGTTGTGATCAGAGTCAGGACAGACAAGGCTCAAAACCAGGAGAGCGAGAAAAAAAGAGACTGGGAAAAGCAGGAGCTAAGACACAAAAACGCTGGTTGACAAGACAAGCACGACGGACAAACAGAGAACACAGGTATAAATACACAAGGGATAATGGGGAAGATGGGCGACACCTGGAGGGGGGTGGATACAATCACAAGGACAGGTGAAACAGATCAGGATGTGACAATTTCGTGGTAAGGTTGGTTGTATTCGGCTCATGTGACAAATACAATTGGATTTTATTTTATTACCAATAATTATCGAGGGTATTTTTCTGGTGACATGATCATCGATGCTTGGCTGCCATTTGACAAATAAAAATGAGCTTGTTCTTTTGTCCATACTAATCACATCATGTAGGCTATATCTGCACTGTATCTGCGAGCTGTTTTCTAAAGCACACATGCCAATACCAGAGTGGGCACACTCTCTATATAATGCAAACATTTTTTTGTGAGAAAACCATCAGTAAAGTTGAAAATGTGATGGAAACCCATTTAACTTGTGTTGTTCATTCGGTACATGGGAATTTAACCACAAAATGTACTTTTATCTGCATTATGTCATCACGCACAGCCTTTTATCCGCAACAAGTCTGTCGCCAATTGGATGGAAACTTATTTTGCTGTCAAAGAAGATTAGGAACTCTACTGTGAGGCAGACTGGATCATCCAATCCATATTAATTTGCTTTGGTATTTCCTGGACCATGTGAGAGTTAATAATGAAAGACAGAAAAGCACATTCTCCATTCTGTCTCTATACCGAGAGACAAAAGTGAAACAGACCTGTTTTATGATAAGCATAATTGACACATGATGAAGATCTCCCCCCCCCCCTCACTTTTCCTATGACAAAGTGTTGACAATTTTAATTGAAAACAATCACCGTAAGTTACTTAATTGTTACTCAGAAATTATTTGATATTGAGATGTGCATTGGACAAAAAAAAAAAAAAAATGGCTGCATTGGACATTTAAGAAAATCTCCATCCTTCTATATATTTCAGTGAATAATACTACATCTGCCAATCGATCCCCTCTATCCCCTCACCCTCAGGATGAATTGGAGTCCCTGGCTTCTCCATAGTCTTTTCCCATCCTCTTCCTTCTCCCATCTTCCCTCCCTTCCCCCGTCCTCCTCTCTTTCTTCCTCCCTCCTCCCTCTCTTCCCTCCCTCCCTCCTCCCTCTGGCTGGCTGCCACTCCCCCCAGCGACTCTGTGCGTGTTGTCTGTTGAGGCCGGCCCCCTCTCTCTCCTCTGATGGAGGAGTGAAGCTCTCTGACACACACTCACAGACGCAACACGCCACAGGCAGGCTACCAGACAGACTGGCAGACAGGTAGGCAGCAGTCAGGCAACATGACCCAAACAGGGAACAGCCTCAGCTCTGTGACCTGCGACAACGGATGCCAACCACAGAACTGAACACTGAAGTTTACTTTGAGAGTCTCAGGGGAGCTGGAGTAAGCAGAAAATAAGACAAATAACAAGACGAGGAGTGCTTGACTGCTGTTTTTTAGGCTGAGGAGGAGGGAGTATTTTACTAACTTTTTCTGCACTTTCTGAACCTGTGGAATTCCATTCATGAGCCAGAGGACTAAAGCCAGCATGGTATTCAGCTGGCAGAAGTCCTTTGCCATTCTGACCCCCTGGAGGAAAGGTATAGTACACTTCATGTAACCTGTCTATATCTCTTATGCCATCATGATGTCTCATCCTACCAGCTGTCTATAGCAGCTGGATTTGCTAGCACAAATTGTAATTTGAGTGTCTGCTGGATGTGTTTTTGTGGTTGGAGACAGAGGTGTAATTTCAGCCTGAAGGTAGAGGGTGTCTTTAGTTAACAGCAGTGGGCTTTTATGGTGTCTGGATTTTAGGAGACTAATTGTCTCATCACATGAACAACTCCTTATATCCAAAAGCAAACATATATTGTCTCACATCCACATGGACTTTTCTCAGTAAACTGAGGAGAGTAAAGTGGCCGTGTCACCTCTTTGGTAGTTCTATTAAGGACTACGGATACATTTTGTGGTAGACTTAAAAGGTTGCAAGGGCAAGACAACACATTTGCTTTGCTGTGAATCTGCAGGTGCTAAATTCAGAACTTTACTGACGGAAGAGAACTGGACTTGATACAGTATAAATGGTCTCTTGATTAGAATAAGCCAGAGAATGCTCTTTTATTACACAGCCTAGCATGGTTCTATTTTGAAGCCCAGACAAAACAATTACTTTGCTTTCCAATGTCAATAAATGTAATTGCTACCATTGGGGAGTGACATAAAAAAAAAATCCTAATTTGTGTACCATCTGTTTGTTATATACGCCCCAAGCTAAAGCGAGGCATCTTGTACAGACGGGCCATGAACAAGTAGATTGACTTTTAAAAACCGAGCAGTGTCATGAAATAACAAAACGTAAAGGAAAAGGAACATTAAAAGTCTGTGCTGTGGATCTGTTCTAAACAGGACTGTGACAGGACACATTCAATCCTCATCCTCATGTCTGGAGAATATTAGATTACATATGGTAATCAGCAGACTAAAAGCTTTATGTTGTGTGTTTCAGGAGAAAAAGTTTCAAATACACTGACACAAAAGCAAAGTGATGTTGTTTTTAGGATCTGTTGATAGTCACAGAATCTATGGGGCCCTTGTGATACAGTGTATCTCCTCATTTTTCTTCCACTTCTCATTTCTCTGCATTCCAAGAATCCGCCTCTATCAGATAACGATCTCAGCTTATGTACAGTATGTCCTCCACACCTGTTGGGAAGGATCGTTCCCCCCCCAGATCCTCAATTTGTTTTGTCCTGAGACAGAAAATTCCCAGCATTGTTGTAGATGTGAAAGAGCTTAGACCCTCCTTGGCAGGAATCACGTTGTTTGTCATGATCCTTGGATTGGAAGAAAAGGCCCATTGTAAAGATAACGCTCACATTGTGAACAGTACATAAAGACAAGGCATTTATTGGTCTATTCTTGTGATGTCCTATTGTTGTCATTTGATCACTGTTTAGTTCACAGCAAGAGGATTGTCTCAAAAACTGATTGTGAATTACAATGACATTGTAATTCTTCTCTGGAAAAAGGAGCTAACATTGAGAAAACGTCCTTGGCTCTATCTTTGTGCATAGTTTCCCTGAGCAAATACTTAGTAATGTTTGACATTTTATTTTAACATTGTAGCATTCCACAAATGAATTGTCCCTTCTTCCTCTCCCCAAATTCATCACCCTGGCTCAGAGCCAGGCAGAACGGCACGTAGTGGAATTCACTGCTATATGGAATCATCCTGTTTGGAAAGGGTGACAGGAATGATTCAGATCCTGAGGTATTTGAGAACCTGAAGGGAGTGAGAGAGTACTCTACACATTTTCTTCAACTATGTATGAACTGTGTCTTGATGCCCTATTTTTTCCAGTGTGATCCTCCCACAATAATGAATTATGATCACAACAATGCCAACACACCTATGCCTGTTAGTGGTTGGATGAAATGCCATTTCATAGGGTTATCAGTCATAAAAATCTGCATTTTGTGGATTACTTTTGAGGATGTAATGGTCAGCAAAATCATCCTTTTCTTTTTCAAGAGGTTAAAAATCCAATGGCTGTGTCAGTATAGGATTCATTCATCCAACATCCAACACAATTGGGAATTACCTATTAAAACATATTCATGTTGATTTGCGTTCAATTAAGAGGTAAACTGAGTTGGTTGATGAGGGGGATTGTGGGAGGATTCAAACTCCAGACCTCCTGCCGGAAGAAACTGGCCCCAAGGAGACTTTACTTGCGTTAGCTCTCCTGCACATTCTTGTCTTATCCTAAGGGCGTCCGATAGTGGGGAGTGGGGAGCGGGGCCCCTGCACCTCCTAGCTCACGTTGATAAAGGGAGTCTGGGATCCCTCCTCAGGGTCGACGCCACGTCCAAGGAAGAGGTGGAAAGGGAGAAAAGATACCAGGCCTGTGTGTTGAGAGACATGCAGCTGAGAAGAGACCTGGTTGGCTTCCTTGGGTTTAGGATGGGCAAGAGATGGGGGGAAGGAGTGAGATGGAAGTTGTGTGGCGGTATTTCACACCTCACCAGATAGGACATATGGTTTCTGTCACCTGAACTGCAGTGGAAATTATGTTGGAAAATGTTGTTTTCCATGGGTCAATTTAATTATTATTGTGTTGTCCTAGAATTATAAATGTGGCTCTTGAGGATTCACCTCCAGTTACCATTACTTCATAAACAACTTAAGGGTGAAACTTGCAAAAAAATAAAATGATGATAGTGACTTACTGACTAGTAGTGGGCATGAAGGTCTATCAGCAGGCTTGTGACCACCCAAAGTGCTAACAGAGAATGGACATTCTGCTAAATCCCCCGGCTGTAAAAATTGCAGGCTTGTCACAGCCTGTTTATGACCTTTCCACTTAGAATCCAAGAAACTTACGGAATGAACAGTTTAGCCCAGGGCTTACACATGCCATCGCCCAGAGCCTGACCCACTGGGTTAATTCAACGTCTATTCCACGTTGGTTTAACGTAATTTCATTGAAATGTGGTGGATGAAACGTTGATTCAACCAGTGTGTTGCCAGTGGGGAGCTCATGTGCCCTGCCATTCCATTATGAACAGCACACTTGCTTGGGTAGATAAAGTTATTGAGGAATATGCACTTTTCAGTGAGTGGAAAAAAAAACTTCAGTTGTTGCTCTTCTTGGCCTAGTTGAAGCAATGGGAGAATTTCAGTTCAAATGTATATGCTCAGCCTAACAACAATCTGTCATGCTCTAGTTATAAATCATCTGTTTGTTGGGATTCCAGCTTCTACCCTTGAGGGAGAGAGCAGTAGTGGAATGTTGAGTCTGCACGTACACAGGTCAACACACCTCAGGGAGGAGCCGTGATATCTAATGGAGGAAACAATCACACACGCACACCCACACCACAGAGAAGAGGGACGGATGTCACCTCTCCTTACAGCACATATTTTAGCCACTCCCAATCCCACCAGCCTCTGGCAACACACTGGTGCTGGCTGGATGTGTTTTCCCTCTGTGAGGGAGTGACAGCCACCCAGGAGCTTAAACCTTTGTTCTCACAGCAGAGTGGAGGCTCCAGGCATTTTTGGAGGGCAGCAGGGCAATCCATCTGCTTTATCGAAACTCTCCTTTAGTGAGATCATTGTAAAGTTGATTTTCAAATTACTTTTTTTGGTTGACCAACCTGAACGACAATATTATACTACACGTCTGGAATGTTAAATTAATGTTGCGGCAAAACGTCTGACTCTGTCATTTCTGACAGAAAGGAGGCTAAATACGAGTCGAGAGGGGCGGACAGTGTGTAGCCTAATTACATGTGTGGAGTTACTCAGCCTTGCTGGAAACGGGCTGGTTTCCACTGAGCCTGTTCAATTACAGTGTAGGATTTCACATCTGTTTTGTCTTTCCTATGATGACACCTGGGAGATGTTGACACCTGCTTGGGTGTAAGACCTGGTGATTTGTGGGATCAAACCAAGCAGATTGTGTCACAATGGCAGTAGTAGGATTAAGTGGTTGAATAAGCAAGGTGACTTCAGTGTGTAATTAAAGTCACTCTGGTCCCATGTTTTTGTCTGCTGCTAATTCAGAGGAACTGGCAATTACTGCATTTATAAAACATGTATGATAAGACAGCATAGACCGAGCAGAAAACAGAAACAAGTTTATTCTCAAAAAAAGATTGTTATTCTCATTTCTTGAACAAAATTCTCCATTTACTTTAATCCATTACAGAATGTTTTTTTATTCATCTCCAGCTTTTATTAATTTCCACATTCTTGGTTTTGAAAATAAATTCCTGGTGTGTTCAGGCACAGAAAAATGGATCCATTTTCTCTTAATGTTGTTGATTGAGAAAAGATGGCTTGGATAAAGGGACTTGGCAAATGGTTTACTCTAAGCTTATTCTGTGTAGGCAACCTGAAACATAGCAACCTTTACATGATTGATGTTACATTTCAGTCATTTAGCAGACGCCCTTATCCAGAGCGACTTACAGGAGCAATTCAGACCAGCAACCTTTCCGTTACTGGCCCATCGCTCTTAACCACTACACTACCACTTCGGTTGGCTATTGAGCGAAAACGTATAGCCAAAACCAGTTGACCAAAACCTGGTAAACTTCTCCAACTCAGTCATTCCAATACTTCTTCTGAAAGATAAGTTCTTGAATAAAGAGTTTGTGGTCGAGGTTATGGAAGAAAACGGAATGGAAAATAGGGTCTCTACACAACAGTATCTTGTTTGTATTTGACAAAACACATAACTCCACTATGTTCATACTCCTGGTTACTTACAATATATTGCATTATTCACATTCCAAGCTGCCTGGAGCTGGGCGAGGTGCTGTTTGATCTCTCTGAACAGAGAGCCAGGTCTCTCGGTCGTTAATTGAAAATCCAGGGGGATTTGGATGCAGATTGTTTTCTCCTCATGGTCAACAGCAAACATGTCCCTTCTTCAGAAACCCATGTGCTCAATTACAAGCCCAGCAATGTGTAAAGACGAGTGGATATCAATACCTGGGTTGTTCCACCAATTAGGTGCCTTTTGAGGTTTTATTTCACCTACATTTAATATACTATCATAAAGAGCATATGTTCACTTAATAAGAAGAAGTTACATTTAAAAAATGACTATAATAAGTGCCAAACAAAGTAACAGGGTTGACGACTTTATCTTAAATCAGCCATAAATCCCCTTGTGACAGGGAGAATGGAAGCTCTTTGTGTGTAACAGGGAGAGGCAATTGAATGCAAACTTCACAACAACATTTCTAGCCTGTCGTTTTATTCGTAACAGGGTTAATGTGTTATGCTCGACAAAATACCAGAAAATGGCCAAAAAGAGTAGAACCAGCTCACCTGCTTTAACTCACAACAAAATACCTAGGGCTTTACAATGGCGGTGAACACCTGGAGAAATGTCCTCCTAGAATTCACATACAGTAGGATGTACAGAGGGACATATCAAAATGCAGAATTTTGGCACGTTAGCAAGTCTTAATTCATATTCAAAATCTGATTTATTGAATTTTCCATGTGGTCTATATTAAAGGGCACTTCATTTAATAGAACAGGCTTTTAAAATGTAATATTTGTGCACAACTTCTACATAAAATATGAAAAAGGCACGTATTTCATGGAACGCCCCACCTAGGAGGTCAGGGAACTTTGAAGTATTGAGTAAATGACTGCTTGTGGGAGTAATATATTAGCTGCTAAACATTAAGGCAATGTGGTTTACCATTTTATTGCATGTTAAAGCAAGCTCGGATGAGTTTTTTTTTTTGGGGGGGGGGGGGGGCAGTTGGGGAGCTTTAGTTTACAGTATAGTAAATACAAAAATGTTGTAACTTTCAACCCAAAATTCAACAGCCTACATATTGTGCAGTATGTCTGTCTACACTCTTAGAAAAAAAGGGTTCCGAAAGGGTTCTCCGGCTGTCCCCATAGAAAAACCCCTTTTCGGTTCCAGGTAGAACTCTTTTGCTTTCCATGTTACATGGAACTCAAGAGGGTTCTACCTGGAACCAAAAAGGGTTCTTCAAAGGATTCTCCTACTGGGACAGCTGGAGAACCCTTTAAGGTTCTACACAGCACCTTTTTCTCTGAGAGTATATAAGATGAAGTGCAGCACAGTAGTCGTTATGCAGGAGATCATTAGTGTTGCTCTTTAACTATCTACTCCTTCTTATCAGTTACCACTGTGTGAGATACACCAGTTCCCATTACACTCCTGTTGATAACACGACTGACTGTAGACTGACTTGATAAAGCCAATTAAGAGATAGTCAGGGCTGTGCTGCTGGAGTTACACATGGACTGCAGTCTCTCGTATCTCCCCCAAGGGACCACCGCCTTATCAAGGCTTAGGGAGCTGCTGTAAACGGGTATTCATGTGATATTTCTTAGTTGTTTTACAGTACAGTCATACCTTGAGGACCATCCTAGACAACCATTTACATACTTCTGATTGGACTGCTGATGTTTCAGGAGTGTCCATGCTGTGTGTTCCTCTGGGAGCGACAGGGCTTGGTTAAATGTGTCTTTCAGTTTGTTTTTAAATGTGTTATTACTTTATTTATTTTATTCAGGGAAGCACCATATGATCCTATATGAGCTTGGTTTGGGACTAAGTGTACATGCTGGATCAAAGGCTGTATACTCCAGGGACATGTTCAAGAACAACTTACCTCAGAAATAACCCACACTGATACTAGTCTTTTATCTGATGTTGTTTGATCTTCTTGGGCACAATAGGGCCTGAACAGTGTCTAAGTAGTTGTACTTTTTCTCTGACCACGGTGGAAAAAGTCATGTGCTACATTTGACGGAAAGAGGAAATACGTTTCCTTGCCTCCTCTGCAAGAATTTGTTTTGGGAATACGATGTCTTGAGTTGAGCTAGTGCAATTCTTTCCACATGTAACAGTAGCACTATGGGAGTGGCATGAAGAAAATACACATCTCATTCTAATCAAGTGAGACATACCAAATGACGCATGTACAACACATGCAATTATGTGGATTAATAGGAATTCATGATATGTAGCTAAATAAACATTGGGATTTTGACTGAATGTACTTTAGTTGAACACATAAAACTGGGGATTTGAATGAGACGACACATGTAGGCTTACGCTTTACTGTATATGCAAGTATTGTCTTCTACTACTAATGTTAAAGTTAATGCCCACCTTGACAGCACTGAGCAACAGTATCATTTATGAATCTTTTCAAGAGGCTAACTTTGTGATCTGGAAAACCCCCCACCTAACTTTTCCACAATACCTTGATCCACTAGCTTTGGCCAACTTCGGTACATGTAAAATAATTGGGAAAACACAGACATTTTGAATGGGAAGAGACCTGAGCTAGAACCATGTCTGATAGGACCAAATAAGATTGAAATGCTATCATTGTTTTGGCAGAGCCACTATCCATTCCCAAAACAATATTATCACAACAGATTTTTTTTCTCATGAAAAACATGGGTGCACTTTGATTTTTGTGGATGTTATTCACATTGAAATAAAAAAAAACTATGGGCTTTGTTTTGTGAGAAAAAGCTGCAAACAAACATGGTAGAGGTATCTCCACCTCATATACCCCTCTGAAATTCAAACTTAATTCCATACTAAAATCATTAAATAAAGCAATAACTCATTCATTTAACTTCAAAAGGAGGGAAACCGTATCACTGTCATGATTTATTACAATGCAGTGGACTGGCTGCCTATAAATCTGACACATCACCGTTTCCAAATAGTTTGGCAGTTGATGTTTTAATAAATCGTGGTGGTTACACCTACTTCCAATCAGTTTTGTGTACTCAGCTCAATGACTCATTTCCTGCCAAATAGGTTTCGGGTATATAATGTAGCCTGAGCTCCTGTGAATGTCATTATTTATCATCCTACCCATGTCTCTTCCCCTCCAATCACAATGTCCGCCTGCCTCATTTCCTAACAACCAGAGATGCAATTACCCTATTAGTGTTTATACTTAAATGTCCCACCACAACTCCTTAAGTAGGCATTATGTTAGAACGTTTTGTTTTGTTTCTGTGAGCGGTACTGGGATTCAACTTATATTGATACTCAAAATACTTTAGTTTTACTAGTCTTTTAGTTTTCACAAACGTGTCCTCCAACCCCCACCTCCTTAATAAAGTTCCCTCTAAAGTGGATGAAATCACTGGATTTATAACATTTTTATCTCAAATTTCTATGGGCCAGATATTCAATTTAAACAGCAGCTCTTCCCCAAACCTTCTTTATTGTTGAAGTTTGATCTAACAATCTACTATTATGTTATACCAGAAAGGTTTATGGGTTAGATTTGCAGCAGAGGATTAAACCTTTTTAATTGAGTTATACTAATATTTCATTAAAACCTCTTCGCTGCTCAAGGATATGGTGGTATGTACGTTTGTTGTTCTGGAATTCAAGGTAAGTAGAAAAAAAAAGAAAGTTTGATTGACAGCGATGAGTATCAGATTGCACGTGTCGATAAAGCGGAGATGTCACATACGAGTGCCCCATAATGGTATTAACTGGGCCTTAAGATCAAAGCTGGACAGCCCAGTGTGGGGCACTGGCAAATAATGTGCCCTAGGGTATTTGTGTACCTCCAAGTTGAAGAATGCTGGATGGTATAAAACCAGTCCTCAGGTTTCACAGGAAGATCCTCAAACATCTCTTGGATCTAAAGTTTTGACAGTACATCTGTGTCATTCATGGTCACAGGAATTGGACATGCAACTGCGAGTCTTTTGGAATAAAAACACCATCATCCCGCATACACAAGAAGAGAGACTTTTTTCAAATGCTTGAGTCTACCCTCTCAACTTCTGTGTCTTACATTTTACTCTTTGGCATCCACTCTCCTTAGGAAAGAGATATTGTAATTAGGTGTTAGGGATGTTCACAGTCTGTTGTCAATAAAAGTAAAAACATTTAATCAGAAAGAGTTAACTTTGAATAGAGTTTGCATTCTGACAATGGTATTTTCGAAGCCCTTAGGGTACTGCTATGCAACACTTGAACACTGGCATTCACTCAAGTATTTATTTAGCATTTTATTTCATTTCATTGGGGATAACTGAGTGAAATTCAAGTGACTTGTGGGAACATTCGAAATAGGCAACTCTGCTAATGCACAAAAAAGGCTGTTTTACTAATAATGCTTCTCATCATTCACAGGAAAGGGGGACAATGTGCTGGAAAATGAGGTTATCCTGACCAAGATGAAGCTCTTCAACAACTTCCATGAGAAGCTCCTCAACAACGCTGTTGATTCTTCATCCACTATCGCCATGTCAGTTTCTGAGCAGGACATCTCAGAGCCTGTCAAAGGCTTGGAGGGGAATGCTGACTTGGATAACATGCCTGGACAGTCCCTGATGGAGTCAAGCTCAGACTACCTGTCAAACATTTTCTCAAACTCTCAGCTTTCCAGGCTGTACAAGTTTGAGTCAGAGGACTCTGGGGTGGAACTGCCCAGTGGAACCAACTCTCCCTCCACACCCACCGGCTCGGAGCAGAGCTTTGTGGTCCACAGCCGGGAACCCTCCTATGACTCCTGTAACCTCAACACTCCTGTCCCTACCCCAGAACCACTCCTCACATTTGACCAGTGCTCTGACACCAAACAAACAGAGGATATGAGAGACACACCATGTATGACTGCAGACAGTGCTGTGCAGGAGTGTGATATGGTGGAGTCGGGGGCTGAACTCAACACAGAAGTTGAGAGGGTAGACCTTCATATAACTGAGAAGGACATAGACATGGAGAGGGCCCAGCACACAGCCTTGAGGGACCCCACTGAGGACAGTAAAGGGGGTTCAGAGCAGCTGGGTGAAAACAAGGCTGTAACTGAGGGGGTCAACTCAGAGAACACAAAGCCCAGGAGACAGTGCTCTACAGGGGCCTGTGACGATATGACAGGGGTTGACTTTGAGCAGCGGCCTCTGAGGAAAGGCACGACGAGTGACAGCCTGGAGGAGTATATGGAGGAATGCTGCAGACTGAGTGAGGTAAAGATATTCCCTGCCCACTTGTTATTTACTCACAACCTCTTGACTTCTCCCAGGGCTGCATGTAAGCCCACAGATATTTCTAATGTTTTATATTCTGTTTTATATAGTAACCATAAAGTGTTATTTATGGGGAAACTATTCCTGACACAGAGCGATGCCTTAGTGCTGTTGTAGCTATGCCATCTGTGTACTTTCATCTGCAACATTAGGTCTGTTGAAGAGAAGCAGGTACCTTGTGCTTCCTTTTATTTATATTTAACACATTTCCTGCTGTCTTTGTGCTTACAAAGTCAGTGAGCGACGGCAATTAGCAGGGCTTGTTTTGACTTCCTCCAAATCGACAGGGACTTGAGGAAAGGCCCCTTTTGGGTGGTGGACAACAAACATCTTTACACTCCCTGTCATTATCCCTAATTACCAACCCTTCCCAGCCTCTATGTCACCAGCTAATCACAGAACCTCTAACGACAACAAGTCTCCAGGAAGCTCTCTCTATGGGCAGGAAATTGGGGGAAATTGTGTGTATTTTGAGAGAAATGATCAACATTGTCTTTGAGATTTCAAGAGCGTGCTAGATTAAAACTAAGGTGAATCAAACCTCTAAAAGACACTAAATTAGGCAATCAAGGTGTAGACCACGTCACATTATTGCAATATGAAAATTGTCATACTGTTCTAAGATTAAAAGGGAACAATAGCTCATCTTAAACCCCTCTTTATGGGTAAAATAAAAGAAATACAGTATTCTCATACTGAACCTCCATGAGGCTATGACTTCCTTAGTGAGATAGCTGAGCAACAAAACGCTACTTTACCCATTCATAATGGCCAGTAGAGGCACGTTCCCATAACGAAAGCTTGCCAATGAGAGCGGTGTTTTCATTCATGTCTGGGGGAGAGAAAAAAAAGTCTTATTTTTCATGTTTCAAATGAGAAAACAGTGTCCTCTTGCGGTGCTGCACCCGACAGCTGTGGAGCTTTGCCAACCAATACTAACCTGTTTGATGTGTTGCTCAACTCACTATCAGCTCTCAGCACCGTCTTTCATACGGCGTCAACAGGCACCTTCATCCGAATGTCTTGCTGATTTTGGTTTTGAGTGGAAATGAGAATCATGATAGTGAAACGGTTAATCTGACTGAAACACTTTGATGTTGTTCCAAAAAAAAGGGTTATTCATTTTTGAATGTTTGCATAACATTTATATTACTGTAAGAAGGCCAGTCATGGATTTAATGAGGCAATAAGTTATACTATGTGCAACAAAAGTTAACATTTTTGTTGGCTTAAGTAAGCCTGGGACAGTTTGGTGTGCCGTCTCAAGCAAGCCAAGGTGAAAGTGATGCCCATGACATCTATGACCTTTTGACAATTTCCCAGGACATAGATGGCTCTCTCTTCACATCATATCTTGGATGACACCAGAGCTGGTAGTTGATCTCAAATCCTTTACATGAAACATACCATTTTCAACAATCCAATATTAATTAATGAGCCAACTAATCAGTTACACAATTTGAGGTGGCCAAACTAGAAAAACTAGGCCCGACTTCAAACCCCACATCTCTTAACAGATACTTCCCCATCTCTCCCTCAAAGACCTTTCACAACAATGTCACGTTCAAAAGACCCAGTCAAGACAAGGTTGTATTATGGCATACAGTAGGGGAATCGAAACACACAGGGCCCGGTTGCATACTGGCAGAAAGGAAAAGGTGGAGAGAGCATGTGTTACAGTGCGGGGGCTTTATTCATGCTGCCGCATGTCACACAGCACCTGTTCATCTGGCTGTGGGGATATTGTCCTGGATAACCAGCCAGCTCCCCCCCTTTCTCTCTCATCTGGTTCCTGCTGCTCCCTGGAACCAGGGCCGGACGTCCTACCGAGACGCATCACACAGGTGTCAAATTGCTCCAATTACTCACATATTTACCCAGATAAAACCATTTGATAGCTATCAGGGCCCCTTTAACGGACCAGTCGACTGGCTGGCGGGTGGCGATTATTTTGGGGGCCCCCTCAGTGCTCTACTTTAGGGGTGCATTGCTGACAGGCAGTCCGGTGGTTAAACTATTCATCATCATGGAATTTGTTAAATGCCATTGGCACTTGGATTGGAACCAGTGCTATGGTAAGATTATATGAAAGTATAACTCTTTGGCCAGGCACACCAATGGGTTTCGCTTGGAAGGAGGAAGGCATATGAGGAAATAACTCCGTGCCTACTGTAAAATATGATGATGGATCTTTGATGTTATGGGGCTATTTTGCGTCCACTGGTCCTGGAGCCCTTGTTAAGGTCAACAGCATCATGAACCTTAGCAAGTACCAGGGGATTTTAGCCAAAAGCCTGGTTGTCTCTGACAGGAGGCTGAAACTCCAAGCACACATCAACATCCACAAAGAAATGGTTAATTGACCATAAAATCAACCGTCTCTGGACTTGAACCTTATTGAAAACCTGTCATTATGAAATTGAGAGGGCCGTCCATAAGTGCAGACAAAGGATATCAAGGATCTCTAAAGATTCTGTGGAATGGTCTAAGATTCCTCCCTATATATGCTCTCCAATCTCATAAAACGTCTTATAGAAAGGCTCAGTGCCGTTATCCTTGCAATGTGAGGTATTGAATTGTATTGAACAAAATCTTTCTCTGAACAACTGTATTTGTATAACACAATATAATACTTTTTTTGTGCATAGAATATAGTGCAGTATTTGTAATATTTACAACTTTATCAACGGTGCCAATCATTTTGGAACTGACTGTATTTCACCATAAAGAGAAAACGTTTATCATATGGATGTGTTTAGCTATCCGTCTGATCTCATGTGTGCAGGCCTCTATCCTTAGGGGTAACCACATGGCATTCAAAGCATATTTCCCCTTGCTTGGCTACCCAGACTCCTTCCTTGGACCAAACTCTATGCCACGCCCATGGACATTCGTTTATTCTCCATTTCTTCTCCGCACTGAGCTGCTTGGCTACCCAGATTCCTTCCTCCGGCCAAACTCTATGCCACGCCCATGGACGTTCGTTTATTCTCCATTTCTTCTCCGCACTGAGCTGCTTGGCTACCCAGATTCCTTCCTCCGGCCAAACTCTATGCCACGCCCATGGACGTTAGTTTATTCTCCATTTCTTCTCCGCACTGAGTCTGGATCGGAGTACCTCTCTGACCCTTCACCGAATGCGAACACATTCAGGGCTGTCTGATTGGTCCACAAACTGATGGGTTGGACCAGAGCCAGAACACGGAGGTTTTGAAATTCATTATTGGCTTTGATACTATGATTGGTTAGAGACGATCCACAGCTGATGACTTTATTTTGTACAACCCCCCTAGTGCCCCTCGTCACCACAAATGACTTCAATGATGGCAGTCTCAGACCAGGGCCGGCCTGCCCAGTAGGCAGCCGTCTATGGCGGCAGATTGACGGGGGGCGGCATTTTCCGAGCTAAACTGACCAAGACGCACCTTCAACAACACATAAAACCTCACATAATTCTGCCCCAAAACAATGACAATTTCTCTCAACATGTGCCATATGGGTTTTTTGAAGAGCGCTGATGCCGCCCTGTGATAAGCAGTGCCTACTTTGTCACAGGCAGGGGCATAAATGTTTTGGCTTGTCCATTCCCAGCGTGTCTCTCCAGGGTGCTGTTGGAGAGTTGCATCGCTGCAAATCAGGAATAATAAAGCCAATGCAACTGCCTGGTTTACAAAATGGTAGGCAACTACATGGATGGACATTCATACAATTCCAATATGGGCTGACACTGTAGGGTACACCCCAGTAAGCACAGACAGATGCCAACGTCTTTTGGATGTCTTTTTATTTAATCCTGTCCGGACGTCTTTTTTTATGTGCGTTCAGGACCAGCCTCGAACCAATTATAGACGTCCATGTTTGGTTCGGATTTGGTGTGGTCAGACCAGACTTGACTTAAACGTCCACGGACTGTGATTTCTGTACCGGTCTGGACCTAATCTTAACCAATCATAGACATCGATGTTTGGCTCAGATTTGGTCCGGTCTGGACAGGCCTTGATTTGGTCCAAAAATAGACGTCTATAAATGACGTCCTTCAACTTTCATTCAGAACTGAAAATGAACCCGATTTCAACACCCGGAAAATTAATATTTTAAACGTCCGGAAAATATGTATTTTCACCTTTCATTCAGAACCTAAATGTCTGGAAAATACTTGTTTCAGACGTCTCTTCAACAACATTTAGCTTACTGTGAATATTCTAGATATGTGGGGAATACGAGGGCAGAAAATTTCTCCCTCTCCCCTAGGGGTGGCAGAACAGCCAGGCGTTATGTTGCGAACAACAGAGCAGCGGAAATAATTTTGTTTGAGTCGTCAGGCTACATTTCCCTCCTCCGTTGAAGGATGTGTGGAACACTGTGAAATATGATGTCATAAAAGAATGAAGACGAGGGGAAAGATAGCAAGCCCTGCTAATTGAAATGGTGGTCTTGTCGAATTCCACAGCTGCAGCCCATAAGCATGCACATGATGTACAGTACTAAACACACGTTCAAGGGGTTTCATATTCATTCCACTGATTCATCTATTTATGATGAACTGACCCTTGTTGATCGTGGTGCTCATCAAGACATCTGTAGAGTATGTGATAGGTGCTGTAAATAATATTTAAGTCCAATGTCAGGGATTGCAATGAGCCATACATGACTAATGTAGCTGCTGAATTTATGGTAGACACCCAAGTACTTCCATGGGTTATTGTTGGCAGGTAGTAAGATAAACTTAGGTAGACCAGAGTCTTAGTGAGTTGTTGTTGGTGGCTAACAGAGAGAGGTAGCTAGCATCATTGGGGTAGTTAATCTCACCACTGACCCATAATGGCACAATGCCATACATCCTGTCTCTGTAAATCCTCAAGACCCCCTTTTCCTGTCAGCACAGACACACAGTGCGTTCCCCATAGAGTGCCAATGGAGATATACAACTCTCTCCCTAGATTGTGTGTGCTGAAAACAAATGGGTCTTCTGGACAGAAAAGCAGTATACGTGTACAGCATGCATCTTTCTCCCTATCTCTGTGTGCACCTCACATCTGGCACCACATTCCTTTCCAACACCGTCATGTTAAGGAAAGTATTTTTTGATGCGGCAGACACAGTGGAAATCTCCAGATCCAAGGCCTGAGGAGAGCCTCAGTTCTTCAACACAGTCTTTGATATCAGCATATCATGCTCACATTTTCTATGTTTAGCTAGAATAATATTCAAATCCTCAAACTCAAATTGTTGTCATTGTCAAGGCAACGGTTGGTCTTGTGTATTGGCTTCGGAAAAGACCTCCCCATAGGTCTCATTTTAACAAATGCACCTCTCCTATATCTCTATTTCACACTTTCAAAACTTTGAAGGAAAGAACCAAGTGAGAACTCATTCTCTCACTAGGCCAAAGCCTGGCATTTTATCTGCTAGCCAGCGATTCCCACTTTTGAAACATTGTTACCCCCTCACAACCTATGGGGCCAGAAGAAGCTCTGAAAAAGGGTGGGGGCATTCCCGGGACCCTGAGCGGTGATAAAATCAGTCCCACCCTGCGTCCATCACCGCCGTAGCCGATCTGAGTAAGACCTTCAAAAAAGGCTACGGGGCCAGATGGAATACCAGGACGCTTACTCAGAGCATGCGTTGACCAGCTGGCAAGTGTCTTCACTGACATTTTCAAACTATCCCTGACCCGGTCTGCAATACCAACTTGTTTCAAGCAGATCATCATATTACCCGTGCCCAAGAATGCCAAGGTAACCTGCCTAAATTACTATCGCCCGTAGCACTTATATCTATAGCCATGAAATGCTTTGAAAGGCTCACATTTACACCATCTTCCCAGACACCCTGAACTCACTCCAATTCACATACCCCCCCAACAGATCCACAGATGACGCAATCCCTATTGCACTCCACACTGCCCTCATCCACCTGGACGGAATATGTTGGAATGCTGTTCATTGACTACAGCACAGCATTCAACACCATAGTCCCCTCCAAGCTCATTACCAAGCTGGGGAACCTGGGACTTAATATCTCCATCTGCAACTGGATCCTGGACTTCCTGACGGTCCGCCCCCGGGCGGAGCATAGACAACAATCCATCTGCCATGCTTACCATCAACACCGGGGCCCCTCAGGGGTGTGTGCTCATGTCCACATCACTAAGGAATTAACATGGTCCACACACACCCACACAGTTGTAAAGAGGGCACGGCAGCGCCTCCTCCCCCTCAGGAGGCTGAAAAGATTTGGCATGGGCCCTCAGATCCTCCAAAAGTTCTACGGCTGCACCATTGAGAGCACCTTGACTGGCTGCGTTGCTGCTTAGTATGACAACTGCTTGGCATCAGACGGCAAGGCACTATAGAGGGTAGTGAGTACAGCTCCCTGCCATCCAGGACTTCTACCAGGCAGTGTCAGAGGAAGGCCCACAAAATTGTCAAAGACTCCAGCCACCGAAGCCATGGACCTAGTCTGGAACCAACAGGACCCTGAACAGATTCTACCCCCAAGCCATAAGACTGCTAAACAAGACTCCTAAATAGCTAATCAAATCTCTACCCACTGGTGCTACTGTCTATTATATATCCTGTTGCCTAGTCACTTTAACCCTACCTATATATACACATAGCTACCTCAATTACCTCGTAACCCTGCACATCGACCTGGTACTGGTACTCCCTGTATATAGCCATGTTATTACCTTGTAACCCTGCACATCGACCTGGTACTGGCACTCCCTGTATATAGCCATGTTATTACCTTGTAACCCTGCACATTGGCTCGGTACTGGTACTCCCTGTATATAGCCATGTTATTACCTCGTACCCCTGCACATCGACCTGGTACTGGTACTCCCTGTATATAGCCATGTTATTACCTTGTAACCCTGCACATTGGCTCGGTACTGGTACTCCCTGTATATAGCCATGTTATTACCTCGTACCCCTGCACATCGACCTGGTACTGGTACTCCCTGTATATAGCCATGTTATCACCTCGTAACCCTGCACATTGGCTCGGTACTGGTACTCCCTGTATATAGCCATGTTATTACCTCGTACCCCTGCACATCGACCTGGTACTGGTGCTCCCATGTTATTACCTTGTAACCCTGCACATCGACCTGGTACTGGTACTCCCTGTATATAGCCATGTTATTACCTCGTACCCCTGCATATCGACCTGGTACTGGTACTCCCTGTATATAGCCATGTTATTACCCCGTAACCATGCACATCGACCTGGTACTGGTGCTCCCTGTATATAGCCATATTATTACCTCGTAACCCTGCACATGAACCTGATACTAGTTCTCCCTGTATATAGCCATGTTATTACCTCGTAACCCTGCACATCGACCTGGTACTGGTGCTCCCATGTTATTACCTCGTAACCCTGTACATCGACCTGGTACTAGTTCTCCCTGTATATAGCCATGTTATTACCTCGTAACCCTGCACATCGACCTGGTACTGGTACTCCCTGTATAGAGCCATGTTATTACCTCGTAACCCTGTATATCGACCTGGTACTGGTACTCCCTGTATGTAGCCATGTTATTACCCCGTAACCATGCACATCGACCTGGTACTGGTGCTCCCTGTATATAGCCATATTATTACCTCGTAACCCTGCACATCAAACTGGTACTAGTTCTCCCTGTATATAGCCATGTTATTACCTCGTAACCCTGCACATCGACCTGGTACTGGTACTCCCATGTTATTACCTCGTAACCCTGCACATCGACCTGGTACTGGTGCTCCCTGTATATAGCCATGTTATTACCTCGTACCCCTGCACATCGACCTGGTACTGGTGCTCCCATGTTATTACCTTGTAACCCTGCACATCGACCTGGTACTGGTACTCCCTGTATATAGCCATGTTATTACCTCGTACCCCTGCATATCGACCTGGTACTGGTACTCCCTGTATATAGCCATGTTATTACCCCGTAACCATGCACATCGACCTGGTACTGGTGCTCCCTGTATATAGCCATATTATTACCTCGTAACCCTGCACATGAACCTGATACTAGTTCTCCCTGTATATAGCCATGTTATTACCTCGTAACCCTGCACATCGACCTGGTACTGGTGCTCCCATGTTATTACCTCGTAACCCTGTACATCGACCTGGTACTAGTTCTCCCTGTATATAGCCATGTTATTACCTCGTAACCCTGCACATCGACCTGGTACTGGTACTCCCTGTATAGAGCCATGTTATTACCTCGTAACCCTGCATATCGACCTGGTACTGGTACTCCCTGTATGTAGCCATGTTATTACCCCGTAACCATGCACATCGACCTGGTACTGGTGCTCCCTGTATATAGCCATATTATTACCTCGTAACCCTGCACATCGACCTGGTACTGGTACTCCCATGTTATTACCTCGTAACCCTGCACATCGACCTGGTACTGGTGCTCCCATGTTATTACCTTGTAACCCTGCACATCGACCTGGTACTAGTTCTCCCTGTATATAGCCATGTTATTACCCCGTAACCCTGCACATCGACCTGGTACTGGTACTCCCTGTATATAGCCATGTTATTACCCCGTAACCCTGCACATCGACCTGGTACTGGTGCTCCCTGTATATAGCCATGTTATTACCTCGTAACCCTGCACATCGACCTGGTACTGGTGCTCCCATGTTATTACCTTGTAACCCTGCACATCGACCTGGTACTAGTTCTCCCTGTATATAGCCATGTTATTACCCCGTAACCCTGCACATCGACCTGGTACTGGTGCTCCCTGTATATAGCCATGTTATTACCCCGTAACCCTGCACATCGACCTGGTACTGGTACTCCCTGTATATAGCCATGTTATTACCCCGTAACCCTGCACATCGACCTGGTACTGGTGCTCCCTGTATATAGCCATGTTATTACCTCGTAACCCTGCACATCGACCTGGTACTGGTGCTCCCATGTTATTACCTTGTAACCCTGCACATCGACCTGGTACTAGTTCTCCCTGTATATAGCCATGTTATTACCCCGTAACCCTGCACATCGACCTGGTACTGGTGCTCCCTGTATATAGCCATGTTATTACCTCGTAACCCTGCACATCGACCTGGTACTGGTGCTCCCATGTTATTACCTCGTAACCCTGCACATCGACCTGGTACTAGTTCTCCCTGTATATAGCCATGTTATTACCTCGTAACCCTGCACATCGACCTGGTACTGGTGCTCCCATGTTATTACCTCGTAACCCTGTACATCGACCTGGTACTAGTTCTCCCTGTATATAGCCATGTTATTACCCCGTAACCCTGCACATTGACTCGGTCCTGGTACTCCCTGTATATAGCCATGTTATTACCCCTTAACCCTGCACATTGACTCGGTCCTGGCACTCCCTGTATATAGCCATGTTATTTTTACTCATCATTGTTTTTCATTATTCGCTGTACATTTATTCCTCACGCCACTATTTCAATTCTTTTTTTTTTCTTTAACTCTGCATTGTTAAAAAAGGACCTGTAAGTAAGCAATTCACTGTTATTCTACACCTATTGTTGACAAAGCATGTGACAAATAAAAATGGATTTGAAGACTGCTACCGGTCTCATATCCTTGGCCCATGACTTACTGTGTGTGAGGAGGAATCTCCTCCTTATCTTAACGAGCCCCCGTAAAACAGAGCTGGGATGGCCAGGCTACAGGCTAGACTAAAGAAACAGGCACCTGATCACTGTCCACCCGACTGATCATCGCTGAGGCCCTGGTCAGACACCACCTGCATGTCTGGGGAGATAAGGGGAGAGCCAGGACAGTACTGGACATCTCCATGAGTCATTGACAAATGTTTCAAAACCACTATCTGGGAAATGAGTAGCCGGGCAAGACTGTGTGTAATGGGCTGAAGGTTCCTTTTTCTGTCAGTGGAAAGGAGTGATTTCACTTCTCCTGACTGTTATGAATTTGTGTCCCATTATTTGGCCTGCGTTTCCATTAGTGGACAGGTCCCTTACAGGGGTTTCACAGAAGTTGCACGGAAAAGCCTTCTGGGGGGGGGGGGGGGGGAGAAAGGCTTCGAACTGAGCTTACTTCCTGCTTTTGTTGGGACACTGTGTGAAATGTGGACGATTGTATAAATATTTGCTCAAAATGTCCTTTTCATATTTCTGCAAATGTGAACATCTGCGCCTCTCGGGCTAACGGTCACACCATAAAACAAACATACAAACAATGGCACACAGCCATGTCTTTGTGTTCCCACACCAGTGCGGTCATAAGTTTGAACAAAATCGTCAATCACTGAACTTCTGCTCCGACCCTCTAAAAAAGGCACTGTCTGTTTTCCCAGGCCTTTTACTTACCTTTTTCCATTTGGCCTCATAAAGCAATACGTTGACATCACCATGTTTAAGATGAACATCCAGCCACCACTGCCATCAATCAAACGACTACAAACGTATGCCGTGCCACTATGGTATGACGAGAGATTATGCAATACAGTCAGGATGAGGCTAGACCCTAACATAAATTCATATGGGTCGTATAATCCCTTCCAGAGTCGACTCCTCCTGGTCAATGTTGACATGAAGCTAGGGAAGGACTTAGTGGCCCACGGCAGCAGGGGAATGCATTTAGTAGTGAAACAAACTCAACCGATATGGTTAACATGTAACAGGTCGTAAAATATCCCATAGGAACATTCCTGTTTAGATAAAAATGTAATGAAATAAAATGTGTTGAATACCAGAGAGGATGGATACCCTCCCCAGCAGGTTACATCATCTAACATCACCCTTTTGTTAAATCCACGGATCCTTTTAGACATGTGATGCGGCACCTTTAAGGTGATGTTATGACTGGACCCAAGAATTTCAGAGGACCTAATGTTTTTTTTTTAATCACACATTAACTTTTTGGTGGATTAGGGACCAGTCAATGGTTTAGCCTTTTATTAGGCATGACAAAGGAATGACAGAGCGATATAAACCACTGAAATCATTTGACCGTTTACCTCAACAATAGATTACAGCTCTCTCTCTCTCTTCCCCTCATAAAAACAATCAGTTGAATTACCTACAAGCAGTAGCCCAGTAAATCCCATTGCTTACTGGTTACCCATTGTAAAGATAAGGAACTATACAAACAACACATTCTTAAACCTTTCCTCAGAGAACATGTGGTAGTGTCTTGAAACAAAATCTGTACATTTCACATCTAGTTCTCAACCGCAAAAGTTAAATTAGCAGCCCTACAGAGACCTATGACCTCACTAAGCTCACCAAACCCTCCTCTCTTTGATTCCTCAGGTCCAGCAGGCCAGCTCCAACCCCCTGGGCTCCGGACTGGGCTACCTGGAGCACATCTGCCAGCTCATCGAGAAGATTGGTCAGCTGCAGGAGCACAACCTCAGGCTGCAGAAGCAGATCTGTGGTCTGCAGAAGGATGGAAAGATGGCCAAGAACAAAGAGGTGAGTCACATACTGTACAGACTGTACTATAAACTATCACCATCAGCATACTCATACAGTCCTGTCTTTGGAGTCAAATTTACATTAGGTTAAAGCATCTGGATTGGGTGTATTGTCTTATTACATTTTTGTTTTTTGCTTCTTATCAAAAATAAGCCTCCGCCATATTGCTTTTACATAACATATCCAGTCTTGTCAGATCAGAGAGGGGGCGAAGAGAGGAAGCACTGAGATAAAGCTAGTTTATGGCCAAACCATCGCTCTCAATGAGTTAACAATGTGAATGTTCTTAACGTTAGGGTATTATGATTTATCTAATTTACGAAGCTCCTAAAACTGTTGCAAAAATGTTGTAAAAGGCCGCTGTAGGTAGTGTAGGACAGACCCAAGAACATCGATCTTTGATTTGCAGTTGACTGCTGTTCAGGTGGTGCAGAGATAGCTATACATGCTTTGAAGTTAGCGATTATGACCCACAGGGACGGACTGGCCAAATTTGGTCCGTCTTTAGCCCAGCGGGCCTCTTTAAATTGGGATTTTAGTGCAGAATGATAATTATTGGGCCTATAAATGGGGGCATCAAGGAAAATGAATTGGCCGATGTGGGGGCCTCGAGACAAAAATAATGGTCCGGTATGGGGGCCTCAAGGGGGAAAAAATTGTGCTGTGTTAGACATGCCACGGACGATTTCTGGTCTCAGTACGTCCTTGCTCACTCATGCTGTCCCAGTGTACATTTAGCGGTTTCCAGAATGGCAGTAGGATGAGCGTGGATGAAAGTGTATTTAATAAATAGAACAGCTTGGTCCAGCAGTCTTTAAACATATGAGGCACACACTTAGGAAAGTCCTTATAGCATGGCAAAGAGACACCTTTATGTTATATCAAAGTAATTAATAACAAGCACCAGGGGCTTTTCCTGACACCTGTTTAGAGAGAGCAGAGGAGTTAGGGTTTGTGGCTGGGACAATGGTGCATCATTCCTGTTGATAACTAGACTACCTGAAAAATCAACATCTGAACCCCAGCAACATCATACAAACAAGATGATTTACCGGAATTGAAAAAAAATAAAAATAATAATCAGTTTATATCTGAAATGACGTCCATGTTAGCTAATCATATTATGTAGCTGTAATATCACTGTCTCACAGCTATTCAAAATTAGATATAGGTAAAGGTTCAAACAAATGTGGCTATGAAAATGCACAAAGGCAAGGCCAACGTCAGCATTAAAATAGGGCAATTTACGTGTTTTTTGTTTCTCTGTAGCAAGCACCAGTAGCATTCCAGTAAACTCTCATAAAATAGCTAAAAATCTTCTCAGTTAACAATGTATAACCTATAAAATCCCAAGGCCAGCTCTCCTCACTCTTGCTTTCCGTTCCCAAACAAGATGAATAAATTGGCTCTGAATGTAATCTTAGCAACGCCAGAGAGAGAAAATACCATTGGTTATTTATGAATTTAAAAAAAAGTTGTGCTGTTGTTTAAAAAAATCTGTATGGTAATAACATGGGAACATGGGTGAAAATGAATAAAACATTCATTGAATAGAAAATGAGGAATGTATAGTTTAGAGTCCTTACACTACCTCAATTTTATGTTTCAGTATCGGTTGAACCCAACTCAACAAGTGTTCATAGTTAGTCTTTCGGAATCAGCTCAACACAAGAAAAAAAACTCAACTTGGATTTGAAAAACAACAACCCAGGCACTAGATTTGGGTGACACCTTATTGCATTGTATTCAACTTTGCCCCCTCTCTTGTGACATTTGCCTGTGCTTCTAAAGAAAAGTACTTTGGCATTGTGTGGATGTCTCGCTTTCCTTTTGAGACTTTGGCACAATAACGGAGCGGCTATGTTCAGGGGGTTTCAGAGAGCTTGTTCCAAACTAGCTCTGTCAGTTTGGGCCTGGGGGCCGGAAAAGCTTTCCACTGAAGCAAAGGGTGAGCCCAGCAGGAGCCTACACTTCAAAGTCTTCAAAGAGAGAGAGAGAGAGAGACAGTGAGAGAGGGACAGTGAGAGGGACAGTGAGAAAGGGGCATTGAGAGAGGGACAGTGAGAGGGATCCCAAAAAGTGCTCTTTCAAAAACAACCACATGCTCTCTAACTAAAAACCCTCTTCAACAATCTTAGCAGGACTTACAATTCTTTAAGGTCACCAAATTCGGATATGATTTTTACCTCGATAATTCTAACTTTCCATTCAAATGTAAGATACACGGACATAATGTGGATGCCATTCTCTCTGGGCCCAATCCGGTCTTGAAAGATGTGCACATGATTTTCAGATGGTTTTGAGGACCACACCAGCTGTCCTCCCAAGCGTTTAGTAATAATTTCCCCTGCTGTGAGTGTTTCTATGTTTAGGCCACAACCTGAAACATGTAGATGACACATCAAAAGGATGAGCAAGTCAGCTGGAGCACATCTAAGCCCCATGAATGGTGGTGCTGACACTTATGGTTCCCTGTGCCTAGGCCCATCTACCCAACCTTTCACATCAGCACCAGGGTCATTGCTGAGCTCATTATAGAGACCAGAGACCCAGACAATTGCATTAGAACCAACCTACCACGACCAGGGTGATTTGGGGTTTCTTACGATCAGTCAGACAGATGAACTGAGACACACAAACATATCTAGAATCAATACCAGAATGGAAGAAAACTTTAATCAAGTTTCTAATGTGAGCAATGAATGTGAGCTCACTTGTCAGGCCTCAAGCTCCCCTTTTCCTTATTCTAAAATAAGTACTACCTCAGACAAAGGAGCCATCCGAAGGCTGTCCCTGGGTTATTGAGAAACGGGATGTGATGAAGGGAACATTCCAGAGCCGGAGTGTTCTGGACCTTCCCTTTTCCCCTGAGTGCACAGAGACATAATGCCTCCAACAGTTTAATCCTCTTCTTTTGGTCAGAGGTCAAATGCCTGGTGTGGGCGGCCCTCTGAGTCCCCAAAGGTGGGAGCTGCCTCCTTCTAAGGGCTAAGTACACACAGATGGGGTGGTCCTTGGAGAGGGCAAAGACCACCCCTTCTCAGTAGAGAGGGTGTCTTCACAGAGGGGAGAGTGTGGTTGTGGGTCCAGCGGGGATATCAGACTGTGGTCAAAGTTCAGTAAAAACTAAAACAAAGCAGTGGAGCAGGACTTCAGTGGTCATTCATCATGCCATGCTTACCCATGTTTCGGTATAAACGTCTAGTGGTTGCATAACAGGCCATTCAGAGTTCAAATAAGGATTTCCGGGAGAGAGCACTGTCCAGAGATTGTTATTTTAGTGTAGAGTTTTCACCATGTGTCCAGGATAGAGTTAACTTCAGTGCGGAGAATGAAATTATTTTGCACAAGATTAGGAAATGACTTCACCTAATGAGTCACTTGGGTTACAGCTCTGGGTTCTGAAGTTGTGCAGGTGGCGAGTGTGTAACATTCACGTGATGAAAAATCCCCCTACTGTAAAAGTGACACTGCAAGTTTGATTGTTAACAATGAAGCAGGAAAAAACACTCTCGTCTCCAGGCTTTCATCTCATTCCATTGATGCTACTGCTGGGCATCTGCGTGGTTTGAACTTCAACAGGATTTTACGTTAGCGTGGATGTGACGTCCAGAGTTTCCTCAGCTGGGATAAACGGATGGGAACTTGTTCCAACTCTAAACAATGACTCGGAAAGTCTCTCTGATTTTTCTATGAACTACCATACATGTAACTGCATAGCGCATATGTTGTAGGCTTATGAGAAGAAAATAGCTAGGCCTGCTATGGATGAGTGGATGTAGAGTTTTGAAGTACATTTTGTTTAGGTTAGGTTGTCATAAATCCAACTCAATCTTGAAAAGAAATAGGAAAATACACACTCTATGCATGAAAACAACAAATCAGGTTATTACATTAAAGTAAGTTTAAAATAGTCAAACAAACTCAGATATCACATAACATTTTGGCAGCAGAGAAGGCCTAAAAATGAAAGATTGTGATGGCCAAAGCACATTTTCACTCTTTGTAACAGGTGGTTGCTGTCTGAGTCAAGTAAGTACTGTCGGAGGACCCTTGACCCCCACGGGCGAGAAAAACAGTCAAACTAGATTCTGATTGCAAAATACATTTAATATGCAGTGTTTTCTCATTGTTTTGATGTGGTGGTTTGTCCCTCCTACTCACAGTCCTGTACCCTCTCTTCCTGTCTGTCCCCCAGGACTTCTTCCTGCAGCACTGTAGCTGTGGAACGGCCGGCCTGGCCTTTCAGGAACAGAAAAGACACTCCAGGAGTGAGTTCCTGACCACATCCATGAGTGGCACCCTCTCTGACCTCTCCACCATCCCTGAGGTCACACGTCACACAGGACTCACAGCCATGAGAGGTCAGTTAACTGCTTAATAACATGATAACAACCCATAATCAACATCCAGTCAACTCTCGTCACTCAAAATCCAATGAATATGCCATACATTCTCAAAGTGTTTTTGGTGCAGTTTGACAGTCATTTCATCAGATGTTTTCTACGCAACCTTTTCCCTCAGAAAACCAGTGTATTATTTCATTGGCAGGTAGATTAGCAGTTAATAACCTGCTCCTGCGGGCCTCATTCAGTCACACACAACGACATAAGACCGAATTAAAATACACGTTTCCCCAACATTTTCCTGAAACAGATCTAATGTGTTTATTAAAACATTATGAGTGAATCTTAGGTTTCAAAACGTGACCGGGTGACACCCAAGGTGTGTTTTCGCCTTATCATCTCACATAACATTCCAAGGAATGCTAGTCACCCAGCAACAGAGTCATTTCGCCAAATGTTTTTACCCTCCTGTTTTCGTGCAGGTCACATTCCCGCAGGTGGGCAGGTGACAGTAACGTGGTCCAGAGGAGATCGCTAAATTATTACTTGAGCAGGAGAGGGAAATTCCTGGCATTCTGCATATGGAAGGAACATTTAACGTAACATGGATTTAGGAATTTCTTGCTCCTCCAATAGGCAGGATTCTGGAAACTGGAACTGGGAAGTAGGGGGATGGCAAATGGTCCTCCCTGTACTGTGATAACAGATTGAGGGGGTGGGGAGGTTGAGTGGGAAGTGGTGGCAGGGCGAAAACAGGGGGTCCTCTGGGACAGCTGATTCACATCACCATGTGTCATAATAGTTTTCCCCCACTATGAGTAGTGAGTGGTTCCAGCCCTCATGACACTAATTCATATCATATCTCTCTCTCCTTCTCTCTATAGAGAGTGACCAACGTAATAACCAGCCCCTGGTGACCCTTTGTAGGAGGGGCCTGAATCGGAGGAGCTACACAGAGGGAGAGACACGCTCCTATCTCTTTGACAGTACAGAGGGTCTCTCTGCCCCACACAGACGGGTGAGTCACAAACATTCCTCCTCTGACTCACTGGGCTGTGCACAACAGCCTCAACCCCTGTTTGCGGTCTAAATATGTACATCTGCGCAACACAATGTTACAGTAGATTTAAAAACACACTGTCCTGATCAAACAGTGGGGAAAGAACATATTTGTTCATGCTGAGATATGTGTGTTTGGTTGTGTAGCTGAGTGAGAACTACACATGGGGCAGAGTGAAGGATCTGGTGAAGAAGACCAAGCTGAGAAACCAGAGCAGACTGGGACAGACATCCACCTCCCTGAAGAGATCCTGTCCACAGCTCTACTGGTGAGGACCTCTCAAGAAACTCTAAACTCTAAAGTCTTTTCTAAAAAATACTGTATTTCTTACTACAGTATTTACAGTACAGTATTTCTTAACAAACACACAAAGAAAAAATATGAATACCACATTGGAAATGTCCACACAACATAACAATCAGGACTTGGCTGTTGTCTCAACTTGTCAGCCATTTGAGATTGTCTGTTCTAGCTGAAGAAACTAAAAAAAGGTCACTAAAGATAACAATTGGAGCTTGTTGGTCCTTCAAAGTTGTGTGAACATCTTGAACTGATCATGATACAAGAACAGAGAGGTCAAGTTGTAATTAATCACAGCTCTCTTTAGTTTCATCATCTTTTGTGGGTGTGTGCACCTACTAACTTTTAAATCCTTTAGTCTTTGTAGAAAGAGGAGTTCAGACTGTCATTGGCAGTAGGTCATAGGTTGTGTTTATAGAATGACTCAACTCCTGCTTTCTAGAAAGAAAAACACTGAAAATACTGAAAATGTCCGACCAACTGATATCATCTTACCATTTAAAGATAATTACTTAAAGCTACAATATTGGGCAAAATTCGCATCGAACGTGAGGTATACAGTACCAGTTTAGACACACTTACTCATTCCAGGGTTTCTTTATTTGTACTATTTTCTACATTGTAGAATAATAGTGAAGACATCAAAGCTATGAAATACATAACCAAAATAAGTGCTAAATAAATCAAAATATATTTTATATTTGAGATTCTTCTAAGTAGCCACCCTTTGCCTTGATGACAGCTTTGAACACTCTTGGCATTCTCTCAACCAGCTTCATGAGGTAGTCACCTGGAATGCATTTTAACTAACAGGTGTGCCTTGTTAATTTGGAATTTCTTTCCTTTTTAATCCGTTTGAGCCAATCAGTTGTGTTGTGACAAGGTAAGACGGTTGGTATACAGGAGATAGCCCTATTTGGTAAAAGACCAAGTCCATATTATGGCAACAACAGCTCAAATAAGCAAAGAGAAACGACAGTCGATCATTACTTTAAGACATGAAGGTTAGTCAATACAGAAAATTTAAAGGAGTTTGAAAGTTTCTTTAAGTGCCCTCGCAAAAAACATCAAGCACTGTGATGAAACTGGCTCTCATGAGGGCCGCCACAGGAAAGGAAGACCCAGAGTTACCTGCAGAGGATAAGTTCATTAGAGTTGCCAGCCTCAGAAATTGCAGCCCAAATAAATGCTTCACAGAGTTCAATTAACAGACATATCTCAACATCAACTGTTCAGAGGAGACTGTGTGAATCAGGCCTTCATGGTCGAATTGCTGCAAAGAAACCACTACTAAAGGACACCAATATGAATAAGAGACTTGCTTGGGTCAAGAAACACGAGCAATGGACATTTAGACCAGTGGAAATCTGTCTTTTGGTCTGATGAGTCCATATTTGAGATTTTTGGTTCCAACCATTCCAAATTCAAGGCACACTTAACCAGCATGGCTACCACAGCACTCTGCAGGATACGCCATCCCATCTGGTTTGCACTTTGTGGGAGTATCATATGCTTTTCAACAAGACAATGACATACCTCCAGGCTGTGTATGGGCTATTTCACCAAGAAGGAGAGTGATGGTGCTGCATCACGTGACCTGGCCTCCACAATCACCCGACCTCAACCCAATTGAGATGGTTTGGGATGAGTTGGACAGCAGAGTGAAGGAAAAGCACCTAACAGGTGCTCAGCATATGTGGGAACTCCTTCAAGACTGTTGGAAAGCATTCCAGGTGAAGCTGGTTGAGAGAATGCCAAGCGTGTGGAAAGCTGTCATCAAGGCAGAGGGTGGATACTCAAATTATAAAATATATTTTGATTTGTTTAACACTTTTTTGGTTACTATATGATTCCATATGTGTTATTTCATAGTTTTGATGTCTTCACTATTATTCTACAATGTAGAAAATAGTACAAATAAAGAAAAACCCTGGAATGAGTAGGCATGCACCAAAGTTTTGACTGGTACTGTATATCTGTCATTCTCATTGAAAGCAAGTCTATGAAGTTGTATATCTGTTCTGTGTGTGCTATTCCTATGCTGCCTGTTTTTAAGTTTCGTTTTTGCATCTTTTACTTTCGTTTCTGTACAAAATACAATATTTTTGCTTATGGAAAATATATTTCACCGCGGTTTTGATGGTACAACAATTCTCTAAACTATAATTGCTTGTTTTGTCACATAAATGAAAATTAGGCAAACTATTACAATTTTAGCAACCAGGAAATGCAACCTGGTCTCAGAGCATTTCGTATTATTCTGTAAGTAAATCCATGTTTGGTATGGTTACATAAGACAGATGGTTACTTAAGGCAAGAACGAAAGGAGGGTGGTCTTACGGGGTGGATAGGTTGTCGTATAATTTGAATGTCTTGCAACTCAAAGATCGTGAGTTCAAATCTCATCTCAGACAACTTTAGCATTTTAGCTAATTTGAAACTTTTCAACTACTTACTACTTTTTAGCTACTTTGCATGTTAGTTATATCTTCCCATAACCCTAACCCTTTAAAAGAACTCTGACCCCTAGCCTAGCTAATGTTAGACTCCTACCCACCTAGGTAGATTTCGTAACATATCAAAAGTTTAGCAAATTCGTAACCGATTGTACATTTTGCAAAACTAACAGAAATTGTAATTCGTAATATTTCATACTAAATGGGTGATGGACAGCCACAAATTAATACATACAGTGCCTTGCGAAAGTATTCGGCCCCCTTGAACTTTGCGACCTTTTGCCACATTTCAGGCTTCAAACATAAAGATATAAAACTGTTTGTTTTGTGAAGAATCAACAACAAGTGGGACACAGTCATGAAGTGGAACGACATTTATTTGAAATTTCAAACTTTTTTAACAAATAAAAAACTGAAAAATTGGGCGTGCAAAATTATTCAGCCCCTTTACTTTCAGTGCAGCAAACTCTCTCTAGAAGTTCAGTGAGGATCTCTGAATGATCCAATGTTGACCTAAATGACTAATGATGATAAATACAATCCACCTGTGTGTAATCAAGTCTCCGTATAAATGCACCTGCACTGTGATAGTCTCAGAGGTCCGTTAAATGCGCAGAGAGCATCATGAAGAACAAGGAACACACCAGGCAGGTCCGAGATACTGTTGTGAAGAAGTTTAAAGCCGGATTTGGATACAAAAAGATTTCCTAAGCTTTAAACATCCCAAGGAGCACTGTGCAAGCGATAATATTGAAATGGAAGGAGTATCAGACCACTGCAAATCTACCAAGACCTGGCCGTCCCTCTAAACTTTCAACTCATACAAGGAGAAGACTGATCAGAGATGCAGCCAAGAGGCCCATGATAACTCTGGATGAACTGCAGAGATCTACAGCTGAGGTGGGAGACTCTGTCCATAGGATAACAATCAGTCGTATATTGCACAAATCTGGCCTTTATGGAAGAGTGGCAAGAAGAAAGCCATTTCTTAAAGATATCCATAAAAAGTGTCGTTTAAAGTTTTCCACAAGCCACCTGGGAGCCACACCAAACATGTGGAAGAAGGTGCTCTGGTCAGATGAAACCAAAATTGAACTTTTTGGCAACAATGCAAAACGTTATGTTTGGCGTAAAAGCAACACAGCTCATCACCCTGAACACACCATCCCCACTGTCAAACATGGTGGTGGCAGCATCATGGTTTGGGCCTGTTTTTCTTCAGCAGGGACAGGGAAGATGGTTAAAATTGTTGGGAAGATGGATGGAGCCAAATACAGGACCATTCTGGAAGAAAACCTGATGGAGTCTGCAAAAGACCTGAGACTGGGACGGAGATTTGACAAGACAATGATCCAAAACATAAAGCAAAATCTAAAATGGAATGGTTCAAAAATAAACATATCCAGGTGTTAGAATGGCCAAGTCAATGTCCAGACCTGAATCCAATCGAGAATCTGTGGAAAGAACTGAAAACTGCTGTTCACAAATGCTCTCCATCCAACCTCACTGAGCTCGAGCTGTTTTGCAAGGAGGAATGGGAAAAAATTTCAGTCTCTCGATGTGCAAAACTGATAGAGACATACCCCAAGCGACTTACAGCTGTAATCGCAGCAAAAGGTGGCGCTACAAAGTATTAACTTAAGGGGGCTGAATAATTTTGCACGCCCAATTTTTCAGTTTTTGACTTGTTAAAAAAGTTTGAAATATCCAATAAATGTCGTTCCACTTCATGATTGTGTCCCACTTGTTGATTCTTCACAAAAAATACAGTTTTATATCTTTATGTTTGAAGCCTGAAATGTGGCAAAAGGTCGCAAAGTTCAAGGGGGCCGAATACTTTCGCAAGGCACTGTACTATACGAAACTTAGCATATCGTACTAAATGGAGTGTCTCGGATTTACGTAGAGAATAATGCAAAATGCTCTGAGACCAGGTTGGGAAATGGTGGAGCGATTTCAGCATAGTGCATCTTTAAATAAAATTACTTTAATATGGCTATTTAAATCAGATAAATACCAATGTGGCTCCAACCTACCTCATTTGTTGAACAAAACACAATGTACTACAACACTAATGAGTTCTACATAATGTCATCATGTAGTCCTATTAAAATAATAATGTGGCGCAGTGGTCTACTCTGGGTTTGAGCCCAGGCTCTGTCGCAGCCAGCCGCAAACCGGGAGGTCCATGGGGCGACGCACAATTGGCCTATCGTCATCCGGGTTAGGGAGGGTTTGGCCGGTAGGGATATCCTTGTATCATCGCGCACTAGCGACTCCTGTGGCGGGCGCAGTGCACGCTGACCAGCTCGCTCGGTGTACGGTGTTTCCTAAGACACATTGGTGCGGCTGGCTTCCGGGTTGGATGCGCACTGTGTTAAGAAGCAGTGCGGCTTGGTTGGGTTGTGATTCGGAGGACGCATGACTTTCGACCTTCGTATCTCCCGAGCCCGTACGGGAGTTGTAGCGGTGAGACAAGACAGTAACTACTAACGATTGGATACCATGAAATTGGGGAGAAAAAGGGGTTAAAAAAATAAATTAAAATAATAATGTACTCATTCTCTAACTGTATCATACTGAATTCATGTGTCAGCTTTTTTTTTTTAACACACAGGAATCTACGTCAACATAATGGGAGTAGATATTTAAAAAAAGATGTGGATATTTTCGGTTAGAAAATGTCGGAAGCACCAAAACTATATGACAGGTTCTTGGCAAATCATTCCAGATATATTTTTTATTAATGCGAGTCAGTGGAAGAATTGTGGTATTCTGTTGTTTGAAGGTTGTAGAACACAGGAATTTGGTGGGAGTTGCAGGGCTTGAGGAAAGAACAGCTATTTCTTTGGCCCTTCAACCTATTCCACATGCTGGATGGGGTACTCCTCAGACAGAGGGTGGGAGCTTGGCATGGACACAGACGATTAGCGGAGGGGTTGCCGTGTCAGGTTTGAGGTATGCTGGGAGGAGTTGGAGAATTCCCAATGTATTTCACAGTGGTCCAATGAGATATAGAGATGCAATGCATAATTTATCTAAAGGGAGACCCTCTCTTGGAAATAAATGCATGTGGAAAAAAACATCCTGGTCTCAAGCATTGTGCATAGCTCATTGTAACAGCATTGGTGCACACCAATAACAATGCCCAATTTCCATACAGCCCTGACCTGGGACCAGTGGAACTGCCAGGAAGAAACAGGAACTCCATGGTCGCCTTGGGCCATTAGAACAAACTGGACTTCCAGTGGCCCCAATAACAAAGAAGGTACACAAAGTTCTGAAACAATCAAAATATTGCTAACGTGTAGTGAAACATGTTGGAAGCATGCTGTGAATGTACAAGCACAACTAATTTAGCAGCTATCATATGATTAATGGCCAGCGTATCTTAAAGCTATCCATAGAGGTGAAGAGGCAACACTTTTTAAACACTGAACGTCTTTGTTTTCTACCTAGATACGAAACAGATGGCCCAAAGTGGGAAGAGACAACCCTGAAGAGGAGGACAAAGTGAAGTTGAACAGATTCTTGACTGGACTGGGATATGATGAGTGTGAAAGGAGGGATGAGAGAAAGAACACTTGTGATGGATGACAAAATTTGAGTGAGGAGTGAAAAGGAAAGAAAAACATGGGATGGTCATAGACATCTCTCTCTCTTGCGACACAATTCTAAAATAAGGGATTTTAATGTTTCAAATAAGGGAACATTGGTATGTATATGAGAATAGAGATGCATTTACTCCACAACGTACATGAAAACGATATAAATGATTTAATCTTGTACTATACTCGTTTTCTATACAATTCATATGGTAGCTTAATGTCTTCTCTAAATGTATGTTATTCATTCAGGCTGACATTTCAATACTGTGTGTTGATGGAGCAAACAATAACTCTTTGATATGGTAGTTTCATCGAAGAAATAGACAATATTCTGGGGGTGGAAATAAAGACTTGGATTATCATTGACAATGATTAGATAGAGTACATTGGAAAAGGCTGCTTGTTGTATCTTGCTTTCGTCTATGGTAAAGTCTGCTCCCAATTGAACATGGCTGCTGCATAATAACATTATTTACAAATGTCTCGTGATCCATTATGTGAGAGAGAAGTCTACAGTAAGACAAGTCATGCTCCCATGAACAAATGTGAAACATACACATATCGTACACATATCGTACATATTTCAGAATTGTACTTTCAGAATCTATACAACATATTTAGTGTGATTTATCTTCTTGTTTTGAGTGTAGGCCTATATAGGCTAGGTGTTTGCAATATGGACCATACATGGATGACAGATTGTGGTTTATATGTTGTGTGATTGTGCTGTACATAACACATGTTCATGTAGTGTGTGTACAGTCAGTATGATTGTACAGGAAGGGAGTCTGTAAATTCCTATGTCTATATGATGGAAAGTTATCATTATTGGAGAGAGGTTCAAGATCCCTAAAGATAAAAAATATATAAAAAACTGCTGTCAGATGTTACAATGACATTTGTGATGCATTGCCCTAAGGTATTTTAATGTTCCTGTCAAACACTTGTTAAAAAAACAGTCCATTTTTTTAATATCAATTGATATGACTACAAGATGTGATTTACCAGAGTCTGCTGTTGCTCTTGTTCATCTTGAAGATATATATTGTTTTTGGTCGGGACATGCAAGTCTGGTTTGACTAGCTAACAGTGATTTAGCTTTTCTACACCACTGTTACACCACTATGAGGTTATTTGATAACAGACAGGCGAAACAAGTGCCACAGTGCTTTGGAAATCTCACTGGGCAACTAGAGAAGGTAAGTTTCACACAAAAACTTTGGAAAGGATTATTAAATTGGCTTTAAAGCCTTGACACCTACCTGAAAAACAGCAGCAGCTAATTTCAACTGCTCAAAACTGTCCATTGTGTAAATGACAGGAATGGAGTTAATCCAATTTGACAAGACACTAATCCCACAGAACGAACGCAAACAATAGTTAGTTATCCAGTATGCACTTCAGCAACGTGAACTAGAGTGTAGTACAACACTAATGAGTTCTACATAACGTCATCATGTAGTCCTATTAAAATAATAATGTACTCATTCTCTAACTGTATCATACTGAATTCATGTACCTCTAAATACTCTAATCAAGTAGAATATAAATGTGTTGCAACTGAGAGGCAGTAAAGGCTGTCAATATGTATAATACATTTGTCGGGCTGGTAACTAAAGACAAAATATAGTGATATCTGTATATTGTATATTGTACAATTTACTGCAATGGATGAAAAATCTCAATATGCATATTGCATCATTATTCAAAGTTATTTTTCAAAATAAAGTTGACATTTCCTAAGACATGAAATGTATGCTGTGCTTCTGTGCTTTTAGTTCATTTTAAATCCCTCACTGACCCCTCACAGGATATGAAGCAAATCATGTTTCTTATAGAGAGAAGGATGTAAAGAGCACTACCTCAGTAGAAACTAGCTGATCTTGCAAATAAGTGGAAAGATACACTCAACTGTGTGTGCTTAGACAGAGATTCCCCTCTCTTTATGATTCATACTAATAAGTAATGAATACTTATTCTCATCCAGGAAGAACTGCAGGAAGCGGACCAGCCTTTTCCAATTAGAGAAGACCTTCACAGCCAGTGACTCAGGAGATTCATACTTCTTTCTGTCCAGGCTGAACATTTGTTGGATAAAAGACAGAATCTGACCCTGGAAACACAAAAGGGTATCTGTCACTATAGGGAAGATGAAGGGAAACTCATTGATCGCCACATCATGGTAAAGCAGGTCTGTATCAAAGGATACTGTACAATATTAAATGACTACAACATACAGAGCAAAACAAGCTCACTCGCTCACAGCTGAGAGAAGGACAACAACAAACAGGCCTATACCAGGTATTCCCAAACTGGGGTACGCCAAATAAAAATGTGATTCACATTTTTGTTAATAAAAATTCCTTCACATTTTCACGGGGCTTTACATTTGGGTGAGGTTTTTTTCCCCGCCCAAGGAGCCTCGTTTCACTGACAAAAATAAAATTAAACCATCTCGTGTTCAGCGAAATAACAACACAAATGTGAAATACAGATAGTCTAGTCAAATAATTAACATCCAATCACATTAAGCGTTACTGTCTCACGAGAATTCCACTGATGGTCAGTATGTAGCCAAACGTAGCTGCTGCTCATGTTGGCCTCTGTACTGATGGCGCGAAAGCCATGACAGGGAGACATAGTGGAGTGGTAACGAACATGCAAGCAGTTGCTCATGATGCCACTTGGGTAAACTGCAGTATCCACAGAAAGGTGGAGGAGCATGCGCCTGAACGCAAGAAAGACATTTTGGACGTTTTGGAAACTACAGTGAAACGTAGCTTGGACGTTTTGGAAACTACAGTGAAAATGGTTAAAGCAAGGCCCCTGAACGCTCGTGTATTTTCTGCACTATGCAATGATATGGACATCGACCATGTAACGCTTTTACAACATTTGCCCCTTGATAACCAGCACACATAACCAGTGCGCTGGTTATCAAGGGGCAAAGTATTTACATGTTTTTTAAATTGAGAGACGAGCTTAAAGATTTCTTTACTGACCATAATTTTGACTTGTCTGACTGCTTGCATGATGACGAGTTTCTCACACGACTGGCCTATCTGGGTGATGTTTTTTCTCGCCTGAATGTCTGAATCTAGGATTACAGGGACTCTCCGCAACTATACTCAATGTGCGTGACAATATTGAGGCTATGATTAAGAAGTTGGAGCTCTTCTCTGTCTGCAATAACAAGGACAACACACAGGTCTTTCCATCATTGTATGATTTTGTGTGTGCAAATGAACTCAAGCTTACGAACAATGGAAAAAGTGAGACATAGCGAAGCACTTGAGTGAGTTGGGTACACAATTACACAGGTACTTTCCCGAAACAGATGACACAAACAACGGGATTTGTTATCCCTTTCACGCCCTGCCTCCAGTCCACTTACCGATATCTGAACAAGAGAGCCTCATCGAAGTTGCAACTCGCGGTTTTGTGAAAATTTTACTGAATCAGAAGCCACTGCCAGATTTCTGGATTGGGCTGCGCTCAGAGTATCTGCCTTGGAAAATCACGCTGTTAAGACACTGATGCCCTTTGCAACCACGTATCTATGTGAGAGTGGATTCTCGGCCATCACTAGCATGAAAACTAAATACAGGCACAGACTATGTGGAAAATAATTTAAGACTGAGACTCTTTCCAATACAACCCAACATTGCAAAGGTATGTGCATCCTTTCAAGCACACCCTTCTAATTAACCTGCGGTAAGTTAATCACAATTTTCGATGAACATATAAGGTTTTACATGTAAGATGGTTAAATAAAAAAGCAAAATGATTGATTGTTATTATATTATTATTTGTGCCCTGGTCCTATAAGAGCTCTTTGTCACTTCAGATTAGCAGGGTTGTGACAAAAACTCACACTCATTCTTATGTTTAATACATGTATTGCCTAGTGTGTGTGTCGCAAGCTTACAATGATGGCAAAAAAACAACATTTGAGATTGCGCTGACCCTGGTGCTAGAGGGGGTATGCAGCTGGAGGTTGAATGTTTGAAGGGGTACGGGACTATAACAAGTTTGGGAACCACTGTCCAATAGGATCTCTCGGTTTTCTCAGTATTTTGTCAGTACAGGACCTTTTTTTATTTCTATATTCTTATTTTAAATGTATGTCGTTCTGTCCTTGAGCTGTTCTGATCTGTTACTGTCCTGTATTATGTCTTGTTCTGTGTGGACTCCATAGTAGCTGCTGCTTTCGCAATAGCTAATGGGGATCCTAATAAAATACCAAATGACAAGTCACATACCCTAAGAAGGATGTAGAATTCTTTGGTCTTGCTCTGTGGTCCATAGGCTGCCCACAGGATCACTGGGTCTGTGTAGTCAAACACCTCATACAGATGGTGGTACAGCGCATCAGGCCTCTACAGACACACATGGATACATTACATCAGAACCAAGATGACATCTCCTGGTAATATGTGGTAATGCATGTACGATAAATGAAAAATATTAATACTACTTGAATGTATTTTTGCCCACACCTTTCCGGTGTTGATAATAAAAATACAGACAACAGCCATGCAACAGTTTTTTTCCCCATCCTACCATTAAACACTCCCTCTTCTTCTTAATTTGTGACCAGGCATAGAACATCACAGTCTGTGAAGACATTTTAAAACAGACAGTGACTGTAGGGGTGGGTTCACCTTATTGCATGTTGAACGTGAACATAAAGGTTTCACCTTCACACATACGGTATATCATTGTGATAGGATGTTAAATTGTCTTTAGTAATCTCATTATAAATCAATGCTGAGTGCACGTATCATTTACAACATTTATATGCTATTGATTATGAGAATAAAAAAAGCGTACTGTTTTCTTAGTGCCCTCTGAGATCCACGGGGTGCATAGAGTTGGCTTTAAGATGGCTGGAATGTACTCCTGGCATTCCAGCACCTTCAGCACAATGGACTCGTAAAATATGTCATAAAAACCAACGGTGTGCATCTAGAGATAGCAAGCAGGGAGCAGAGCCATTGTACAGTGAAATATGGAGGGACATTTTCTCTGGTATGGATGATGTACAGCAGGGAAAACCGTACTGTTCCCTTCACGTCTAAATCAGGTTTCCACAGACTCAACAGTACAAGTAGGTCTAATAACTTTAGTATTAGTTCACATGGTGCTGTGATGAACAATATTTAACAGACATATACAGCCAGATGTATTGCTATGTGGGGGATGGACAACAAAATAGAACTTAACAGTAATATTAAAAAGAGAAGAATTGAAAGTGGGTATTCATGTTATAACATGATTAAAATAGCATATGGTCCTATAGAAGTGAGAGCTTGGGTGGTACTAATATAATGCGTCTCCATGGCAGCAGCTCACCCCTGCCTCCTGGCACTCGTCAACGATGTCTGGCCAGTTTGTTGGATTTTCAGTGAATGCCATGAGCTTTTCCCATACCAGACCAAAGCCCTCCGAGCTCTACAGAGATCAACACACAACCAAACAAACAAACATTCAGAGGCTTCTAATGGCACGATTCCAACATGGGACAGATCTGATATTCACTGTGTGGGGTTTCTGAGGAAAATAGGCTGTTTTCCAATGTCCACCTCCAGAAGAATTCTGGAACAAATGTGCGATGCATAGAGAATTATGAACAAACCCACTGAGAGACATACAGGCCTATTAAACCCACAAGGTCACATAGCAGGGAGAGTTACAACTACTGTTCAAACACTGCAGGGCTTGTCTCGATAAATGCCAAGCTCTTACAGTAGAAGGCAGCTAATATAATGGATGCAAGTATTGAATACCTACTGAAGCATTTATTCTCGCGGAACATCTATACTGAACAAAAATATAAACTCCACATGTAAACACAACAAGTGTTTGTTTCATGAGCTGAAATAAAATATCCCATAAATTTTTAGATATTCACAAAAAGCTTCTCTCTAAACGATTGTGCACAAATTAGTTTATATCCCTATTGGTGAACATTTCTCCTTTGCCAAGATAATCCATCCACCTGACAGGTGTGGCATATCAAGAAGCTGATTAAACAGCATGATCATTACATAGGTGCCCCTTGTGCTAGGGACAATAAAAGGCCACTCTAAAATGTGCTGTTTTGTCACACAACACAATGACACAGATGGGTTAAGTTTTGAGGTAGCGCACAATTGGCATGCTGACTGCAGGAATGTCCACCAGAGCTGTTGCCAGATAATTTAATGTTAATTTCTCTATCATAAACCGCCTCCAACGTCATTTTAGAGAATTTGGCAGTACGTCCAACAGGCCTCAAAACCACAGACCATGTGTAACCACACCAGCCCAGGACCTCCACATCCGGCTTCTTCACCAGCGGGATCGTCTGAGACCAGCCACTTGGCCAGCTGATGAAACCGAGGAGTACTTCTGTCTGTAATAAAGCCTGTTTGTGGGGAAAAACTTATTCTGACTGGTTAGGCCTGGCTCCAAAGTGGGTGGGCCTATGCCCTCCCAGGCCCACCCATAGCTGCGCCCCTGCCCAGTCATGTGAAATCCAGAGATTAGGGCCCATTGAATTTATTTCAATTAACTGATTTCCTTAAATGAACTGTAACTCGTTGAAATTGTTGCATTTATATTTTTGTTCAGTAAATTTCCAGAGGGTGTGGTGGATATATTACAAGCTACATACCTTCCCTGCTAAAGATAGTAGCCCTCCTATCAGGCTCTTTCCTGTCTCCTTCAGGAAGTGTTTGGCCTCCGGGTCTCTGAGAATGAGCTTTGGTACAGGAAACAGACATGGATGAGCGACGCTCTGTTCAGCTGTATGTGTCTCTGGCTGACAAATGACTAGTCAGGGGATTGCTTACTTCAAATGCTTGACGGATCGCACTGAGCTTGATGTTGATGAAGGCATCATCCTCACTTTCTGAAAGGTAGGGTCTGTGATAAAGAGTACAACGGGACGTTTCACCAAGTGTAAATGTTCCTGAGTCATGCTTGGCTTGTCAGCTTGGTTGTCAAAGAGACAAGGTAGTATATCATCTTTGGACATATTGAGCACTATTGATTAAATTCTTGGCAGAACACTCACCTCCAGGAGTCTGGGTACATTCTCACATCTGTGTCGCCCAAAGAGAAGCTTCTCTCCAAGCACCCACTGCTCTGGAGGTACAGTCGTTTAACAAGGTCACAACAGTACATCCCCTGAATAAATGCAGTATAACGTGTCTTTGGGCCAACTCTGACTCCTCGTACCTCATAGCAAGGGAAATACATCTCCTCTGAGATTGAGTCTTGCTGGGGCATCCCCTCATCTGAACCTGTATGTATTGGGAAGGACCACACTACCTGAGAATTCACATCTTCCTTCCATTCCTAAAGGTATTAGGACTTGCCTTGCATACAATACCTTCTCTTTCTGAGCCAGTCAGAGTCTTGCAGAGAGCCTCAGCTCCCCTCCGGGCCATGTGCCATAGAGCTTGCACCACAGGCCTGTCTCTGGGATCCTCCAAAGCAACACAAAACAACATCAATCACGGGTCACCGTTTTCTATTTGTGGATCCCTGATTTCTCTTACATTGTAAATGTTACAATTTTACACAGATATCTTTTCTCCCAAAGAAAGGTTGAAATCTTTCTTTTTGACTACCTGTTTAGAGGCATTGTTCTCTTGGCTCTGGACCTTTGATGGCTGCGATTCATGAAGCTGGTCAGATGAGGGTGTCATTGCTTCCCTTAAATCTTTGTAAAGTACAATTTCAGTGGTTTACAAAACAACAGATATTTCTTCAAAGCCACATTTTCAAATAATGCCAATTCAATGATGAAATTACAAGTAATTTCCCACCCCAAAATGACATGCAATGATATTGCTGTAAAAGGTTGTCAGTCTGTCATGCATCTGAAATATTTGTTGTTTTTTCAATTGATTATGATGTCATTGCCATGGCTGTGACTACATCCAAGAGCAACAACAACCTTGTAAAATTTAAAGAGGTATCAGGTATTGAAAATATGTTTTATTATAAACAGAATAAATATTGGGTTCATTTTGGTAACATCTACAAAACCATATACTGCAATAGAGCTTTGCTCAATAAGTTAAGAGTGCACATTAGTTTAGGAGTTATGTAAAATACAGTAATGGCTGCATTAGTACCAACAACTGTTTAGCATGAATGGAAGGGAAATATATCCTTACTCACAAATTTCCAGTACATTCAATGCAATATGACCCTAATTATTGTCTTGGTTAAATATAGGGCCCATCTTTCTGTTTTGTATCTACAGTACAATGCATTTTCATTTACAGATCATTTACAACCATAATGACTTCCATCAGTTAGTGATACAATTGTACACATGCCATACTGTATTTTGCAAAGATTTTACTCAACTAATTCCCTAAACTGGCCCCTTTGGGAATAAAGTGGATTCATGACTTAATGCACTGTTTTCCCAACCAAGCTAGATCAAACCTATTATATAACAACACAATAATGGCTGTCCTGAGGATTAGTGAGAAAAATTATATTACATATTTTGATAAGACCACACCAGGCAGATAAGGTATGATCGAAGGACAAAGCATGTGTAGAGGTCTGATTATACATTTGATCAACATTTAGAGCACAATTTCAAAAATTAAATATAAACATACACTGCATGGACAAAAGTATGTGGACACCCCTTCAAATTAGAGGATTCAGCTAATTCAGTCACACCCGCTGCTGACATGTGTATAAAAATTGAGCACACAGCCATTAAATCTCCATAAACAAACATTGGCAGTAGAATGGCCTTACTAAAAAGCTCAGTGACTTTCAATGTGGCGCCATCACTTTTCCAATAAGTCAGTTCGTCAAATTCTGCCCTGCAAGAGCTGCCCCGGGCAACTGTAAGTGCTGTTATTGTGAAGTGGAAACATCTAGGAGCAACAACGGTTCAGCCGTGAAGTGGTAGGCCACACAAGCTCACAGAACAGGACCGACGAGTGCTGAAGCGCATAGTGCATAAAAAAACATCTGTCCTCGGTTGCATCACTCACTATCGAGTTCCAAATTGCCTCTGGAAGCAACGTCAGCAGAGGAACTGTTCGTCGGGAGCTTCATAAAATGGGTTTCCATGGCTGAGCAGCCGCACAAAAGCCTAAGATCAGCATGCGCAATGCAAAGTGTCGGCTGGAGTGGTGTAAAGCTTGTCGCAATTGGACTCTAGAGCAGTGGAAACCCGTTCTCTGGAGTGATGAATCACGCATCACCATCTGGCAGTCCGACATGTGAATCTGGGTTTGGCTGATGGCAGGAGAACATTACCTGCCCCAATGCATAGTGGTCTGGGGCTGTTTTTCATTGTTTGAGTTTATTTTACTTTTACAGGAAAAGGGACAGTGCACAGTAATCAACATTTCAGTAAGTGCCCGTTTTAGCCAGCCGGCTAATTTTCAACCGCAGTCCATGGGCAGGTTCGGGCTAGGCCCCTTAGTTCCAGTGAATGGAACATTGTAGACGATTCTGTGCTTCCAACTTTGTGGCAACAGTTTGGGGAAGGCCCTTTCCGGTTTCAGCAAGACAAAGCCCCTGTGCACAAAGCAAGGTCGATACAGAAATGGTATGTTGAGATCGGTGTGGAAGAACTTGCCTGGCCTGCACAGAGACCTGACCTCAACCTCTTTGAACACCTTTGGGATGAACTGGAACACCACCTGCGAGCCAGGCTTAATCACCCAAAATCAGTGCCTGACCTCACAAATGCTCTTGTGGCTGAATGGATACAAGTCCCTGCAGTAATGTTCCAACATCTAGTGGAAAGTCTTCCAAGAAGGGTGGAGGATGTTATAGCAGCAATGGAGGGACCAACTCCATATTAATGCCAATGATTTTGGAATGAGATGTTTCGATGAACAGGTGTCCACATACACTACATGGCCAAATGTATCTACATTTTGGATGGCTGAGAACATCCTTGAAGGTTGTCGTTATTGTTTAGGACACAAATTAGGCACATCACTCTGTCTGAGGGAAAGAAGGGAAGGGAACACTGCCGCTACTTCGCTCACCAACGAAGGTGAATGAATTGAGGCGCAAACTGAAGTTGAAAGGAGATTCAGCAACTCTTGGTTGATGAAGTAAATAAAAAAGTTGTTTTATTGTCAAACCAACGTGTTTTGCCTTTTGGTAGGCTTCAGAAGTAGTGTGCGTAGTATGTATTGAGTGTGATATGGCAAGGACAATTGTTCTGATTTCTGCTACTCATTTAATCACATCATATTTTGTTTAACTTTTCTCATTGTGATTGGTCCGAGTCCATAAGAGACTTTTTTGAAATGTATAAAACCTCATTTTGGTTTACTTCTTTAAAAACCTTGAAGAAAGCAAAAAGCCAAAACGCAATGGTTTTAAATGTAACAATAAATAAGCTTTTCTATTTATTTCCATTGTCCTCCATCAGTTGCTGTCTGAGGGAAATAACCCAATGGACTGAGATGAGGGGTTTTGGCACTCAGTCTTTCAATCACTTGATGAATGTCCTTGTTGTCTCATGAGAGTTTCATGTGGCACTTCACACACTGCTCTTCCGGCCAAAAACCTAAAACACAATTCTTAAGGAGGCAATCTTCTCCGTCTGCAGGCAAGAAAGGCAGTAACAGGCAGGCAGTCATGATGTCAAATGTATGGCAAGTATGGCAACCACGGGGAAGAGATGGGATTACAGTATTCAGTCATGGCTGCTTCTGTGGAGTTGATTGTTTTTGAGGCAGATAGCACAGTTCACTGCACTAGCGGAACACTAGCGCAAGGTAGTAGAGGTACACCACCTATATAGACAAAAGGCTTTAGGGTGTAGAGGCTCCAGGGCACCTCAGAAGTCCTTGTCCCAGCCTGACAGCTCGTCTGGTGTCTCCTCCAGCTCTGGGGGAAATATGTCAAAGTGGCTGTGGTCCATCGGCCCCTTCAGCTGGGAAGAGGAACATCAAAGAACACCAGTCAGATACAGTCACATCCAAGCACTTCTTTAGCAGCCATGTAGTCTTTTTTTGTGGTAAATGTAATATTACACATCACCTCTCTCTTCAGTGGTGATATGAGCTTCTGGCATCTCAGCCCCTCCCAGTTAAAGGCCTGGAACCACCTGCAGGATGTCACAAAGAGGCAGCTGTTCATTTTCAGAACTACAGATCCCATCATCCCCCAGTGCCCACACACTACACCAGAACCAATACAATACAGCACAGTCTGTATACTGTAGATATTGCATACATGCACAAGTTACTCCACAAAGACAGCTCTCACCCTACAGGACCCTGTTTCAAGCAGTGGGAAAATAAATACAATTCTTCTACAGGAAGCCACACACACACACACACACACACACAGGAGAATGCAATCATAGCAACACCAAAAACAGAATGGTGTCAGTCTGCTAATAGGGTCACTAATGTTTTCATTCCATTTCTAACCAACATCATTCGCCTACACAGAACATCTGTCCAAACACCAAACATAAGTCAAAATGGCACTCGCTATTTTAATCATTTGCTCAGTGAGTTGAAAACAAAACCATATTCCTCCTGCTCCAAACATTAGTGCCCTGGTGACTTGAGAAGAAGCCAGCTCTGCCAGTCCTATGGTCTATTAAGGCTCTACTCTGCTGAGTAGGGGGACAACTGCACCCCCCATTCTCACAGCTAATTGCTCCCAGGTGAAAGTGCTGTTTGTTATGCAATACTGCCTGTTGTGACATGATACCGAAGAGGAGGGAGGGAAAGGTGCTCATCACACAATTATTTACACAGTGCAGAGAGAATTTGACACCAATGGAAGTTTTAATACGGTTCTGATATATTTAGCCCAATGTCTCTAAGTGACTGAATGATCATTACCAGCTAGCACATACCATTCTGAGAACCATATGTTTCTTAGAGAGTGTGGTTGTCCTATGATTATTTGCATACAACATTCCCACAACGTTCTGGGTATGGTGCAGGACAGTTGCTTGGCTTTAGAACATTCTCAGCAAATTCAAGGAACTTCACAACAACAAAAAAGTTATTTTCTTGGTATTTCATTAATTTATCAGAACGTTTCTAAAAGTTCAAACATGGTTACATTTAAATTAATATTTGGTAATGTTCTAGGAACGTTCTCCAACGGGGAATGTTCTCAAATAGTTCAGAAAATGTTAAGAAACAACATTCTTACTTGGGAATTTCAGTACCTAAGCATAACATTTCCTACAGGTTTCCTCCCAGTTCTATATAAAGTCATGTTCTCAAATTGTTCAAAGAACGTTTCAGTGCATCATACATTTTTGGCGATATCTGGATATTCGAAATACACTTGTTTTTTAAAATTACTGCTGCGCGCAGGAGAGGCTGGAGCTCTAATGCCGGTAAAATGGGAGCGAGCAGACAGCGGCAGAGAGAGAGAGAGACGCTACTCAGCAACAGCCAAGACTAGATAAAAAACAGTGTGGCTGCTACAAGTTATCATCCCATATAATAGTGCCTGTATTGACTGGAGTAGCCTAGCCAGACTGGTTGATTAAGGCTACATTTTGCACTTTCTCACCAACCCCATTCATATAAAACAACAGCTAATACGTAATTTTATTCCATTTTGCATTGCATTAGTGAACTCAGACTACATTTGCTATGCTTTGATTGGCCAACATAAACAACTAGCTACACACGTGAATGCTACCGGATGGCTACCGGTCTTTTTTATGGGGCGCATGTCATAAAAACTATATTGGAAAGTTGTTTTATTAAATTGATTATTTGAAATGACATGATATATCCTTGTATGTAACAATGTCACATGCATATATTAATGTTCAGTGTTAAAATAGGCCTATACATGTTTGGGTCCAAAAATAAATGCTCACATGAGTATTTTATTATTCAAATAACCGTGCACATCTCTAGTTCAGAGAACATTCTAAGAATGTTATTTAAAAACAGTAATTGCGTTCTCAGAACCTTATGTAAACTTTCAATAAAAAACCACAAGAAAACAGTAACATTCTAAAAAATGTTCTAAGAATGCTAAAAACATATACATTCCCCTCAGCAAAACTCTCTCTATCCTCACTCTTGTTAAGGGTGTTCAGGTGTGTTGGCTGCCCCCCTAATTGGCCACAGCTCATCTTAATGAGTGCTTGTTTCCTTTGAAATGAGGTCTGTTTGAATAGACTAAAATTAACAGCTTTGTATGAATAAAAAAAACATTGTATGTTAGCTCCATACTGGTGGCGCAGTGGACTCATTCAATGGATAGAAAAGAGAAAATCACAAGTTTGAATCTCACTGATGCTGTGTCGCAATACAAAAATAAGTGTTTGCGTTACAAATTAATTTCTCTCTCTGCTTGGAGTTCAAAACAGCTAAACTGAGATAGCAGTGTAATTGAAACATTCAGTGAACATATTTAAACATTTTGTTCAAAACATTCACTAAATTTTGAGAATGTTCTTAAAACATTATTTACTTACCTTCAAATAACCTACTTTTTCTGGTCTCAGAAGGTTAATAAAACATAATATCTCCCAGGAAGACTTTCAGGGAACCATAGTAAAATGTTCTCAGAACCTCCCTGCAATCTAAAACTTTTGTTCCCAGGACAAGCAACATTTTCTTTCATTCTTAGAATTTTCTTTTTTCTTTACCGGTCAGGAAACACATGACTTCGTTCCGAGAACCAATGGGAAACCAAAAACATACGTTCCCACAACTTCCAAGGAACCAAATCTGCTAGCTGGGTAGCCTACTGGTTATGAAGGCACCACTGAGCAAGCTGTTAAACCTGAGCTGGATTCAAATTGCATTGGACCAGAAATCCATCAATGGATTAATCCGTTAAAGAACACCAATGACAAATTATATATTTCAATAGTGCTTGTATCCTTGTATGGTGCATAATTAGTATCACAATAGCTGATGAGTGTCTAGGATATTGGATCTGTCTAGGTGTGGAGTGGTGTTGATGATGCTTCATTAATAAGAAGTGGACCAACTTGTGTTTCTTAATGTCGATGATGCCGTTCTTCTTATTACCAAGCCTGTCCACAGGGTTAAGCCTAGGAGAAGGAAATGATGCACGGGTCAGTTATTGTTGACAACCATCTGGACAAACAGAATGCTGATAATGTGATTGCAGCTAATACCCTATACACATGAAAGCAGATTGATATTGTACAGTAGATATGACGCAGACTGTTTGATTCAGAGCTGGTCTGGTTTGACATGTAATTTCCTGATGACATCAATGCAGGCCACTCATGGACCAATTACTCGCAATCTGGTCAATTACTACAGGCCCAATTGCTGTGTGACTGAGCTGGCCAAAGGGTTTGAAACATGGTGCTCACTAGCATTATCCAGTAGCCTATCGGTACAATATAAACATGTTATTTTGTCATCTGAAATGGTGATGCAAATAAGGGTTGCACGACATAGTATTGTTTTTTTGTGTTGGCTTTACCTCAAACAATGTAGACAGACAGATACACTGCTTAGTTCATTCAACTACAGCCTCTTATCATCAGAGGCACAATCCCCTACTGGGTTAATAGGCATAGCCTAAAATCTCAAATTTCCCATCTCCCCAAAAAGTGTGTGTTTGTATGTGTGTGATTAATAAAAATGACTAATAGTAAGCTGTCCCTGACAACACTTCTATTGGCAAGCAAAAGAGCAGTTTGTAATGCTACAACCACATACTTGCAGAGTCTCCTGATAAGGTCATCGGGGCGCTTGCTGATCCTCTTGGGGAAGTCAACCTTTTCAATCCCATGGAGGACCATGGTGTAGATCTTAATGGGGTCAGTTCCGGAAAAGGGTGGACTAAAATACGTACAAAACAGAAACTTAGGGTTCCTGTTAATGGTGACTATATAAAAAAAAAATCATGGTTTCATGGACATGCTGGAAACACTTAGACAGCCCAATGCAGCCCAAAAAGCTATCTTAAATAGTCTCTCATACACTCAACCTCGCCATGTCAAGCTGGCTACCATGGTTGCCGAATGGGGCCCTTATGCCTAATGGTTCCTCTCAAAGTGAAGTGTTCGTAGATACAAATTCAAGAGCAGCACCATTTTTACTAGTACTGTGAGCCACATGTCAGACTGTCATAGTGACTCACCTGCCAGTCAGTAGCTCAAAGATGAGGATCCCCAGAGACCAACAGTCAGCTCCAAAGTCATGGCCCTTGTTCATGATGACCTCTGGAGCCACATACTCTGGGGTCCCACAGAACGTCCATGTCTTCTTCCCCAGGCCTATCCTCTTAGCAAAACCAAAGTCTGCCTAAGGAAACAGACAAATACTGTAACATGAACATACTGTATATGACTATGTACAAACAACTGAAAATGAGCAGTGATCAAATTAAGGTCTATTACCATTTTGACATAGCCTTCTGCATCCAGTAGTAGGTTCTCAGGTTTCAGGTCTCTGTAGATGATTCCTCTGGCGTGGAGGTAGTCAAAGGCTTCCAGGACACAGGCAATGCAGAAGCGGGCTGTCTGCTCCTCAAAGGAACTCCTGTATCATAGTCAAGATCAATATTCAGACACATACTAGGACTTAATACTGATGATTGATTGGCATCATTGATTCCAGGCTTTTGGGTGTTTTCGCAGATGTAAAACAACCTACACTCACATGTCCCGTAGTACACTCCACAGCTCCCCACCCAGGCAGGCCTCCAGTAGCATGTATACATATTTGTCATCTCGGAATGTCCGAAACAACCTAGAACACAAAGTGACATTTAAGAGGACTTAGTGCACAAGGACCATCTGAACAATACTAACGTTACTGTACTGGAGTTCTTAAAGACATGAGTTATTGACAGAGGTCTTCTGCTCTGCAGTATATTTCTTTGGATGATGTACTTTTAAGCAGTTAAGCTGCCATTTGTTTCGCATTGGATCTGTTTGTCAATTGAGGCCCAAAGAACAACTCTAGGAAATCAGATGGAGAGAAAGGACCATTTTGAGAGAGGGAAAAGAGACGTGGATGGTGATGGCCATCAAACGGAACTTTCCTTTTTTGGGTGGCAGTTGGATGCTGTGTTTGCCCATGACTTTTGTCCTTGAATGTCAGAAGGCAAATAAATCAAACCTCAGTCTACACTGAACGTTGAGACCCAAAACAAACTGACATTGGGAGGGACTCCTTAGCAACTCCTCCCGGGACCATAGAACATGCAGAGGGGCATCTCTCTCTCTTAAGAGGAAAAAGTTCTAACTTTTCTTTCATGAACCACTTCTTGTCTCAAGGTCAACACCCTTCATTTCCACAGTCCCCTATCAATCTGAGAGCTGGCCTAAGATACAAAGGCTTGTCTGTATAGGCTATTCAGTGAAATGAGACCTTTTACTTTCAAGTCAAGGGAGTCATGGCAATGGAACCATATCACTTGGGAAAAAATAAACGTCCCTTTGTCGAAAACTCAAGATCATGTGCATAATATTTGTAAAAAATCTACAAATCTTAAAAATCATCAAAAGTATGTAGGGAAGACTACTGCTTCATTTATAATACACATTTGACTTTCTGTTTGAAACCGCACTCTAAACATGCATTATTCATATACTAGATGAATACAATACATGCTTTATTAATTTCCATTGTGACTAAAAACAATCACTCTCTTCTCTGTTTCATAGATCTGAACGACAATGAATTTGTCCTTCACTCAACTGTTCATTTATGCATTCAGCGGACACACGAGGTCCTCCTTTGCATTAATCAACCTACTGCGATTGCATGATATTGTATGTCCTTTTTCCTCAAACAGTACAAGAGCATCTTTCAAAAAGCAATTGGTGATAGAAAATAGAGTGCAAAACCTATGAGATGTTTTACATGGGAGGCCTTGTAAACATCAATATGGCTTGTCTCCCTCTTGCTCTTGGGGTGAACGTGATTGTCATAAGGTCCATTTCACTGTTTCATTCCAGGTGATAGCAGTCTGGATGATTGGGTATATTGGAGATCCGTCACACTGCTACAAACATGTAAAGTACACTGGGAAAACCATGTCAAAGCTTGAAGAAAAGCATGAGTAAAACGCTTTGAATGTTTACAATGCTTTGGGGACTCTGTAATGGGCATTGTTGTCTGAGGATAAACCTTGAGGATCAGAGAGCAGCATGAGCACATGACGCTGACCTGACTATGAAGTGTGAGTTGGTCTGCTGAAGGATGTTCTTCTCAGAGTAGATGTGCTCCTGTTGTCTTGTGTCCACAATGTGCTTCTTTTTTATACACTTCAGAGCAAATGTGGTATCTTCATCTCTCAGTTTCACCTGCAATAAAACAATTACTCATATTGTTTACATATACACCGAGTATACCAAACATTAGGAGAACCTTCCTAATATTGAGTTGCACCCCATTTTTGCTCTCAGAACAGCCTCAATTCGTTGGGGCAAGGCCTCTAGAAGGTGTCGAAAGCGTTCCACAGGGATGCTGGCCCATGTTGGATCCAATGCTTCCCACTGTTGTGTCAAGTTGACTGGATGTCCTTTGGGTGGTGGACCATTCTTTATACAGACGGGAAACTGTTGAGTGTGAAAAAGCCAGCAGCGTTGCAGTTCTTGACACAAACCGGTAAGCCTGGCACCTACTACCATACCCTGTTTTAAAAATATATATATATCTTTCACCTTTATTTAACCAGGTAGGCCAGTTGAGAACAAGTTCTCATTTAGAACTGCGACCTGGTCAAGATAGAGAAAAGCAGTGCGACACAGACAGCAGAGTTACACATGGGATAAACAAACGTACAGTCAATAACACAAAAGAAAACTCTATATACAGTTTGTGCAAATGTAGTAAGATTAGGGAGGTAAGGCAATAAATAGGCTATAGTGGCGAAATAATTGCAATTTAGCAATTAAACACTGGAGTGAAAGATGTGCAGAAGATGAATGTGTAAGTAGGGATATTGGGGTGCAAAGGAGCAAAAAAAGAAATAACAACATTGGGACGAGGTAGTTGGGTGGGCTATTTACAGACGGGCTATGTACAGGTGCAATGATTGGTAAGCTGCTTTGACAGCTGATGCTTAAAGTTAGTGAGGGAGATATAAGTCTCCAGCTTCAGTGATTTTTGCAATTCGTTCCAGTCATTGGCAGCAGAGAACTGGAAGGAAAGGCAGCCAAAGGAGGAGTTGGCTTTGCAGGTGACCAGTGAAATATACCTGCTGGAGCGTGTGCTATGGGTGGGGGCTGCTATGGTGACCAGTGAGCTGAGATAAGGCTGGGCTTTACCTAGCAAATACTTCTAGATGACCTGGAGCCAGTGGGTTTGGCGACAAATATGTAGAGGGCCAGCCAACGAGAGCATACAGGTCGCAGTGGTGGGTAGTATATGGGGCTTTGGTGACAAAATGGATGGCACTGTGATAGACTACATCCAATTTGCTGAGTAGAGTGTTGGAGGCTATTTTGTAAATGACATTGTCGAAGTCAAGGATTGGTAGGATAGTCAGTTTTACGAGGGTATGTTTGGCAGCATGAGTGAAGGATGCTTTGTTGCGAAATAGGAAGCCAATTCTAGATTTAATTTTGAATTGGAGATGCTTAATGTGAGTCTGGAAGGAGATTTTACAGTCTAGCCAGACACCTAGGTATTTATAGTTGTCCACTTATTCTAAGTCAGAACCGTTCAGAGTAGTGATGCTAGACGGGCGGGCGGGTGCGGGCAGCGATTGGTTGAAGAGCATGCATTTAGTTTTGCTTGCAATTTAGAGCAGTTAGAGGCCACGGAAGTAGTGCTGACCGGCATTGAAGCTCGTCTAGAGGTTTGTTAACATAGTGTCCAAAGATGGGCCAGAAGTATACAGAATGGTGTCGTCTGCGTAGAGGTGGATCAGAGAATCACCAGCAGCAAGAGCGACATCATTGATGGATACAGAGAAAAGAGTTGGCCTGAGAATTGAACCCTGCTCAAAGACACGTAAATCTTTGTCTTGTCAATTCACACTCAGAATGGCACCCATACACAATCCATGTCTCAACTGTCTCAAGGCTTTAAAATCCTTCTTTAACCTGTCTCCTCCACTTTATCTACCCTGATTGAAGTGGATTTAACGAGTGACATCAATAAGGGATCATTGCTTTCATGGAAAAAGCAGGTGTTCTTAATGTTTTGTGCACTCAGAATGTTAAATTGTTTTTATAGCAACTGAAGGCCTATGGCCTATGCTGTCGTTTTCGACATTGCTTCGGGTGGTGTGACCCTAACATCCGGCCACTCACCAGCTCCACTCGGCCGAAGCCGCCCATGCCCAGTGTTGCTATGACCTCCAAGTCCTGGAAGGGGTCATGCGTAGGGATGACGGCGATCCTCTCCCTGAGCCGACACACCTCCTGGGCCTCTGGGGACGAGTCGATAAGGGGGGAAAGGGGCCTGTGGAAGGAAGGGGAGAATCATTTGGGTTTAATGGTGCACTCCTAAATATCTGTTTCTGCACACAGTGAGGCCCCTGGGGTGGGTGGGTATTTGTAAATGTTGCTGTCATTTGTTATTTGAATTATGTATGGTAACAGTAATTTTGTGGCCTCCACTACTCACAGTGCATTTCTTCTCTCGTCGCATCGGGAGAGCTCTTCAACGTATTCCTTCAGGTACGCCTGCAGTTCCTCATAAGTTCCCACCATCTGGTTAAAGTTGCTGGAGGGGAAGCATCATTTTTTTCCCTCCAAATTGCTTTGGTGCAATTTTCACAAATAATGTGGTACTTTTTCACAACTCCTAGTACAAAACTCGAAAATAGATCATCAAAAAAGCAGTTCTGTCAAAACTCTAAAAACATTATCAATTGACTGAGTACAACACACAAAAATCATAGTCACTTTTTCACCAAACTTAATCAGTGTTTCATCTAGAAATACATGTTTCGCATTGCAACACATGTTCATATAAAGTACTTGCCTCTCACAATTTAATTCTCATATCACTTTTGCTATGACTGTCTTCTCATTTCTCAAAATAGCTTTTACTATTACTTAATCCAACAGCTCTTAATTGATAATCATTTAACCGTTGGGTAAACCTATAGATTTTAAACTGGTTTGTCTACTATATACATATTTTAAGAACTACATAATTAAAATGTATGTTTGCAAAGTATAAACATATAAATTATGATATATACTGTAATGTACAATTATGATCATGACTAATATGATTTGACTCTACACTAATTTTAAACCAAATCTGATATTGACAAGAACAGAGATGTACTCTATGTAACAAATACATCCCCTATACAGTATACATTAAGTTGCTGGGGTCTTCTGCGGAGGTTTTTTGTACACTGATTTGGTCAAATTGCATTGGCCAACAGTCCTGTAATACATGCCATTTACACAGCAGATGCTTTTGTCCAAAGTGACAGCAGTAAGTCCCTACATTTTTGTATTTAACCCCAGTATGAATTTAACCCACAACCCTGGTGTTGTTCGTGCCATGCTCTAACCAACTAAGCCACACGGGATCCCTACAATAGATAAGTACAATACAATTCTGTAGAATGCAATACATGATTATCATAGATAATGACTACTTGTACCGTTCAAGTGCCTGGACTACGTGGGGGAAACATCTCCATTTGTGCAGCCATATCTGGAGATGGTATGGTAGGGCATGGTATGGTAGGCCTCTACTTGGGTCTTACAATGCTGCACACCTCATTGAGTTCCTCAATAAGATTGAGCAGGCCTGTCAAGGTGAAAGGGTCATGTATGTCATTGTGTGTGATTCACACAGGTGGTTCGGGCATGGTTTTGGGCCCATCCTCGACTCCTGACCCTTTACCTGCTCCCGTTTTCTCCTTTCCTCAACCCTATCGAGAAATGATGATCATCATGGAGGTGGAAACTGTATGATTGTCAGCCACATGAGCCTGCCATCCTCCTTCAGGCCATGGATGACATCAACCCTGATCAATGTCAGACTTGGATTCGCCATGCCAAAAGGTTTTTCCCCAGGTGCATGAACAATGAGGCATACACTGCAATGTGGATAGTACCAAAGCGATACAAATGTTTTCAACACATGACTGTTGTTTCATGTTAGTATTTGTGTATGAATGTTTGCGTGTGTGTGTGTGTATGTATGTATGTATGTATGTATGTATGTATGTATGTATGTATGTATGTATGTATGTATGTATGTATGTGTGTATGTGTGTATGTGTGTATGTGTGTGTGTGTGTGTGTGTGTGTGTGTGTGTGTGTGTGTGTGTGTGTGTGTGTGTGTGTGTGCATGCGTCTGTGTGTGTGCAATGAAGCTACTCACTCTCTGTCCACCACCAAGCACTGTGTGTCATTCTCAGTGGAGATGATGTTTGCTGAACGCACATCCTCACTGGAAAGAGACAGACACATTTAAATCAGCAGAACTACACAGAACTGAAACCAATTGAAATTCCCTACAGAATCATACAATAGCTGTTTGATAATGCATGTCTTGGTCACCAGACTAACATTCCACGACCCACTACTCTACAATATTGTGAAAGAATTTGATTGAAACTGCGCTGGTAAAATGTGTGGGTTGTCAGTCAGGGGGCGAGCCTTAAGAATTGATTGATATACTGCAGAACAAATACATTTTAACATTGGAGAAGTAGAGGGAACCCAAAGTACTGTTACAAGTGTGTTTGAACTTGGTGCTCAAGACAAACCAGGCCAGAGCGATTTTTCCCATTGAACATTTTGAGATGGTTAAAGAGATCAGCAAACAGATCTTACCTTATGAGTGCTTTTTCTCCAAAGTAGTCGCCCACACCCAGAGTCTTTATCTCCTGTGGCTCAGTACAGCCCTCTGTGGTCTGGGTGACACACACCTGGGCAGAAAACACAGCATGTTAAGTGCTATCTTTTTTTCCCTTGATCCAAAATGGCTGACCTGTCTGCAATAAGATTACATGATCTATCATGGTTTGATAACAGCTTTAACTTCTCTGTAATGCCAGAGAGGAATGTGACTCTTTTCAGCAACAAAGATGAACAATGACATTTGGGTCCTTTCTCTTACCTCTCCTTTAGCTATAATGAAGAATGTGTTCCCTTCCTCGCCCTCCCGAATGATATACTCTCCTTTATCAAAATAGTCCTAGGAATGAGACAGAATATTAACTTTATACGTCAACAAATATTCCCAAATCACCAGTTATGAAAAAGTCTGGTTAGAAAAACAGTAAAGGCTCACAATTTCCAGACAGTCAACGATTTTGGCAAGCTTCTCTTCTGGCAGGTCTCTCAGCAGAGATACACTGTACAAGATAAGTACACAGAGATAGTTATTGGGGAAAACATGTGGCTAATAATGTGGATTTAGCATTGTGACATAAGTGCCAACAACTTCAAAGATAACCTTGTTAATAGGATACAGTCAGGTGGAAAATGATTGGCACCCTTGATAAAGATGAGCAAAAAATACTGAAGAAAACAAAATATTACAAATACTGAGCTATATCGTATACTCCCCAAAATTGGGAAACTATATTATTTTATCCTAATACAATTGCTCAGAGAAAGAGATTTTTTCTCAAAAAGATAGGGGTCAAAATAATTGGCACTCCTTGTTTTCAATGCTTTACGACACAAAACCCACCACTGGTGTGCATGGCCAACGAGCTCTATTTTCATGTCATCCAACAAATGTAAATGCCTGGAGTTTTCTAAATGTCATTGGCACTTAGATTGGAACCAGTGCTATGGTCAGATTATATGAAAGTATAACTCTTTGGCCAGGCACACCAGAGGTGGGTTTCGCTTCGAAATAAGGATGCATACGAGGAAAGAACCCCATACCTACTGTAAAATATGGTGGTGGATCTTTGATGTTCTGGGGCTATTTTGCTCCCACTGGTCCTGGGGCCCTTGTTAAGGTTAACGGTATCATGAACATTACCCAGTAAGAGGACATTTTAGCCAAAAACCTAGTTGCCTCTGCCAGGAGGCTGACACTTGGCAGCAAGTGGATCTTCCAGAAAGACAATAACCCCAAGCACACATCAAAATGTGGGTGGCAGGTAGCCTAGTGGTTAGAGCATTGGGCCAGTAACTGAAAGGTTGCTAGATCAAATCTCTAAGCTGACAAGGTAAAAAATCTGTAGTTCTGAACAAGGCAGTTAAACCCACTGTTCCTAGGCCGTCATTGTAAATAAGAATTTGTTCTTAACTGACTTGCCGAGTTAAATAAAGGTCAAATAAAAAAATCAATGGCCATCTCAGTCTTTGGACTGTGGTTTGAATTGAAGAGGGCAGACAAAGGATATCAAGGTTGTGAAAATATTCTGTATGGAGGGATGGCCCAAAGATCCCTCCCAATGTTTTTTCTCTAATCTCATAGAACATTTTAGAAAAAAGTGCAAATATGATGAGATATTGAAAGGTTTCGACAACAGGGGGGCAGTAACCTGTTTAACAAAATCTCTTTCTCTGAGAAATTGTATTAGAGTAAAATAACATAATTTTCCAATTTCTTTGAGGACACAATATAGGTTACTATTTGCATTATTTATTTTATACAGTATGTTTTGCTCATCTTTATCAAGGGGTGCAAAAAAATGCATTCGCAACCCAAACTTCCATTTACATCAATGCCCGTTTCAGGCTTGAAGACCAAGCTCCTACATGTACCTGCGTAGGAAGCTGAAGTACTCTTCTTGCGTAGCCTGTGTAGATTTCATCATAATACTCTGGAAGGTCTGCCGGTCCAGAGCCCAGATATGAGCCTGGGATACAGCTGGGAAATTACAAGTCCAATCAACACACCATATAAGATCAGACATTCACAGGGCCGGATACTCTTATAATGTTATAGGAGTTGGCCAAACATTCCATGAACATTTACTAATTTTAATATCTGAAAGAGTTATGGTGACTAAACTGCTTGGAGCAACCCTGGATTGTAAACGTATATATCTCTCATCGCTCGAAGTGGAGGAGAGATTGACATCATCAATACTTGTTTTTGTAAGAAGTGTTGACAAGCTGAATGCACCGAGGTGTCTGTTTAAACTACTAACACACAGCTCGGACACCCATTCATGCCCCACAAGACATGCCACCAAAGGTCTCTTCACAATCCTCAAGTCCAGAACAGACTATGGGAGGTGCTCAGTATTACGCACGCGTACACGTGGATATTGTGTTGTAAATATGTGATAGTGGAGTAGTGGCCTGAGAGAACACACTCATGTATTGGGTAAAGTGTTATGAAACACCACGTCATGTAATATTTTAAATTCTATAACTGCCTCAACGTTGCTGGACCCCAGGAAGAGTAGCTGCTGCCTTGGCAACAGGCTAATGGGGATCCTTAATAAACACACAAATACAAATGCTATTCGATGCAAGATTAGAGGAAGCAGCTGTTGACTAGGAGACTGTGTGATATATGGTTTGCATATTCTAATGAGGATGCAATAGTCCCTTGGTGACTTCTCAGAAAATCAGCTTTGTGTCAGACATGGATACTTTTGTATGTCATATGCATGGTTTGTTGCATGATTGCACTTGAGTATGAACACTTGGTTTGTGATGTGTGTGGAGAAGTATTGTATCTCAAAGGGGACTAAAATCAAACCCACCTTTCACTGTTGCAGTTCTCTTACAGTTGTACAATATAGCCAACTCTCCAAAGGCTGTCCTGGGACGCATCTCTCCGAGCAATTTGCCGTTCTGCATGACCTCTAGCAGGCCATCTGAAGACGAAAAACCTAGCATGAGTATTGACAAACAGCTAAATACGGTATGTGCTGTGTTCGTGCTACAACCCACAGACAACCCCGTTGTGAAGAAGTTACTAAAGCCGTAATCTCCTATGGGAAGATTCTGCATGTAGACCGAAGATTCTGCCGGGACTGAATGGGATGCATGAGATAATGAGCAGCATTAGTTACAGTTTGCGTCACGTTATTTGGAAAAGATTGGGCGAAGGAGGTTCTTAAACTGCTTTGCCTCAAAAACTTTGCATAGATCGGAAGGTGTTTTTTTGGGGGGGGGGCTGAGAGTTCACCTTTACAAGGGTGGAGACTTTTTTGCCGGAACTTTCCATTTCAAATGCACATCGACACAGAAGTCAATCACGCAGCAGACCAAATTACGCAAAATTTTACTTCTGGGTTAACAGAGATTAATAAAGTTGATATGACCTGCCAGCACATAGAGGAAGTTCCCTGGTTCTCCCTCCTGGATGACCAGTTGGCCCTCAGTGTAAATCCTCTCATACATGCAGTCCACCATCTCCCTCATGTGCTGCGGATCCAACTTCTTCAGGAAGTCATTGTTCATGATGGCATCATTGATCAGCTTCTTGGTTCTTGGGAGCAAGAGGAGCACAGATAAGAGGTAGAGAGAAACACCTCCAAGTAGACACTCTGTACTTTTAGAGGTCAAAAGGTTTACTTCACCTACAAATCAATATTCATCCAACGTTTAAGTTGTACGCCAAATATCAGATATCAAATATCAGAATTTTATTTTGAATAATGTAGTTTTATTGTCTCTGGCTAACTTTTCTGAACTAAATGAGTCAATATATTACACATGTACAGTAACAATGCATGCAGTGTCCTGGATAACACCCTCAAACACAGATTTCACATTATTTCACCTTAAACAGCCTCCTAAACCGAACATAAATGCTAACTGGTGGTTGAGTTTGCACCACCATGAGTAAGAGCTTAAGTTAATCACAAGAGACTTTCAATCAGGCCATTACTACTGTATTTTTACAACCGCATTCATGTTTGATTTTCATAGATGGACAAAGCACTATATTTTCCCTAGTCTCTAAACCAGTCACATAGAAGGAGACAAACGGTTGATGTAATACCATTAGGCGTGTCAGTTTCCCCCTGCATCCCTCTTAACTATAAGGCCTCTAATTATTACATCAGACAGCCGAGGGCCAGTCCATTAACCTAAAATGGACCTGGTGAATGGACTAAAGCAGGAGAGTAGGGGGCAGGCAACCGAGGTCTGCTTAATTAAAGCCATAATGATCCAGCCCATGCATATTGTATATAGATGCTCAGGCCTTTGTTTCCCCGTGTGCCTTCCTATTATCCACAATGCTAATACAGGCTTTCAAATCTCCTTGGAGTGGCAGACACTACAAAGGCTTGGACAGAGCTCCATACCGTCTTATCCTTTCAAGAGGAGGATTGGGCCGGGATTCAATCCGATTCAATCCGATTTGGACAATGTGCCATTTAAAGGTCATTTACGATTAAGCCGGCAGTGTTTACCCTGAATGTGTTCTCCGCAAACGCGGGGACATTGCTTTTAAAACGTGCATTGCGGACAAAGCGTGATCGGATTGAAAACTGTGCATGCACAGTAGCCTACACCAGACTCCGCTGAGCACAAATAATGATTCAAGGTAGGCTTTATTATCACAGATCCAGCTGATTGCTTTTAAACTTTGGCGAACATTTCTGCTTGCATGTCACGACATGTGTCTAATTATCACATATGTTACAATGCAACTGGGTTTATATGTGTAAAGAACAGGCCTTTGTGGGAAAACAAGAGAATAGGAACAAGTAGTCGGGGCTGTCCACCACGACATGGAACTGTTTTGGAGTTATTAACCCTCCAATAACCTCAACAACATTGTGTGGTTCTGTTGATCTCTGACACCCACCTGGAGTCCTTGCGAACGCGTCCCCTCTCTATGGACACATGGTGGACTCTGAAACCCCCGCAGAAGTGCCCTGAGGTGGGCTCGGCCGACACGCCCTCCTTGGCCTTGAGCCTACGGTGGACCTCCACAGCCACCCTGTGGAAGCGGGTGGGACCCTGGTTGATGACACTGAGCAGGCGGTGGCAGTTGGGAGTCAGAGGGGAGCGGCCTAGACTGTTGTAGCCGATGGCATCCTGAAGCTTTTCTATCTGGGAGACTTTAGCCTCCAGCTCTCTCTGCAGGCTCTGCAGCTGCAGCTCCTGGGATTTTAACTCCTGGTCCCTCTGGGCCAGCTCTTCTTCCAGGCGGGCTATCCTGAGTCTCAAGGGCTCCGTGTCACACACCTTGAGGCTGGAGGCCAGGAAGCTGTCCTCTGGCCGTGGGGCTTTGATTGAACCGTTGCCCATGGCCAGCTGTTGGCTGGCCACCATAGGAAAGCTCTTGATCACCCTCGTCTAGTCACTGATATGTCTCCGCCCGGTGAAAAGTATTTTCTCACTGAGGAGGAATTTATTTATGTTATGCTTTCTGCTATAATGCCTTTAGGAATACAAAGAGATGTGATGTGCAACAGAGAATCTTGAATCCACAGAGACACATCCCTATGATCATATTTCAACAACTAAGAAGATAACAGCATAAATGGAATTCGGTTTAACCTCCAATGAATGAAACTTGGACAAAATTGGGTACATGACTGTGAAAATAAGGAAGCATAGATTTCTGCATTCATTGCACAGAACTGATACAATATCCTATAACATACATGCTGCCATAACTGAGATACAATGTATCAATATATCTTGAGAATGTTATTCTATTTCTATGATATTGAAACACTGACATGCATATGCTGCAGCAACACAACAATAATGCTGAATAAAAATGCCACGTGTCAATTGTTTTTGTCATTTAGCAAATGCTCTTATCCTCCAGAGCGATTTACAGTTAGTGCATTCATCTGAAGATAGCTAGGTGAGACAACCACATCACAGTCATCATATATGTAAGCCATTAGATAAGTTCACCTCACACAGTCACATCATGTTTCCTATCATAGCCTAAATGTAATTTCACCACAATACTCCAAAACAACACCATATCTATCGAATTTTAGGGAGCAAGCTGCTATTTCACTTACAATATCGTGGAATACGTACCCGATTTCTCGAAATGTAATGCCGTAGACTTTTTCATAAAAGCTATGAACGAGCCTCTTCAGGTATTCAAACACCTGCATAAAAGAAGGTCCTCTCCTTTGAATGGACTGGAATCTGTGACATCCTCCTCAAAAGCTTTTTCTCATCATGTTGAGTACTGACGTGGTAATAATAGTACTTCTCTCACTCAGTCCAATGACGGCAAAAAAGCGAACATCTGTTTTGAATTTGGCTCCTCCTGGTGGCTACCCCTGGTGGTTGCATGGTGTTAATCAACGTAGAACCAGTTATTAAATACTGGCCATATTCGCACTTTGCATTGATACTGTAAATTTAAATATAGGCGAATGTCTTGATTACATCTCTCAAACTCAGTTTATTAGCCTACCTTTGACCAGGCTTATCAGAAGAAATGCTCTATACCAAAAAAAAGTCTGGCTACTGGAGATTAATTAATTGGTTTAATTGAGAGATGCCTCTAGCGACAAGGGTTAAAATGATAATAATTCACTTTTTTTTAAATTTATTTTTATTGACAATGTTCTCAAAATGTATTGAACAGGGAAATAATGATTGGCAATCAGTGACAAAAGCTGCCATTTATGGTTTATAAAAACAGTTTCTGGAAGAAAGAAACAGCACCTTAGACAGCATACTTAACTCTGTATTACATTGTTTTTTACTGACGACTCACACACACTCTCAAGAAACAAAATGTTGACACCTCAATTCAATGTTCAAATGTTACATTTCATTCGTTTTCAAGAGTCTGTAACAGCAGAGGAAATTATAAAAGGTCACTTAACTGACAGAATTCCTCATTTTGTGCAGAAAATGGCATATCAAATAAATTCCCATAAGTATTTTGCTGAAACAGAACATAAGTTTGTAAAATGTCACTGTTGCTGTCAAATAGTAAATAATGCTTAAAAACAAAAATATCAGCATGCAGATGGTTTTTACATCAAATGCATTGAAATAAATGCCCTCATATCCGTTCTCAGTTAGCTACTGAAACTGATTATCACACAAACTGGTTTTATAATATTATACATCTTGATTTCTACCTAGCACACTACATAGTAGATAGTTAAGAAAACAACTCAATGAATGTCAACGGCAGGTTAACTATAACGCAGTACTATATAACGGTCTTCTAAAATGGTTTCTATGACCTTAACTATCTCTCTCCTAAACTGCTTTAAATACACATAATGGTGATGATATCAAGAAGTGATACATCCACTTAATACAAAACAGAATGCATTGATCATAGACTGGCATAAACATATCTGTAATGTCGACTAAAGTGATGAATCAAATAACAGTGGATACAACACCATTCCTCAAACAAATCAGTGTACTCTTCACATGAGAAGGCATTAACTATAAATTGGCTTTGACTAAAATCAAGAATGAATTGAAGACATAATTGAAGGGTTTTTGTGAAGTGTTTTTCAGTAGAAACACAAATATTCACAAAGGACCACATTTCGTGCTCAGGTCCAGAAATAACTTCACATGACCTATCATCAGTTAAGTGTTTTTCATGAGTGACATGTTCTAAGATATTATGCGTTAAATAGTTATATTTGAAGTATGCATAATTACATGAAGAGTACACTTCATATATAAATACAGTAAAAGGTGAAGACAAAGTCAACTGGGAAATGTATACCAAGAAATATAATACAAACATGTAATAATAATGTCCAGAGAAGATATTGTAAAACTAAAGAGTACTGCCATTGTGCAAAATATCAGTGAGAAAAAGCAGAAATTAAATTCACACAAACTTTCAAAGATGACCGACCCTACAGTAAATGAACTAAGGTGAAATAGTGTTTTGAATACATTCTTACAAGAGAATGAATGATTCTTGAATATAGCTACTATCTTCATAGGAGTACTCAGCTTAATAAAGGACTGTGGGCGGTAATGTGACACATTTACTGGGGACAATGGACTCTCTCGTTTGAAAGATTTGAGGTGAACCAAATAATCTTAGAATCAAATGAAAACCTTCAAAATGGCCTAATTACACGTCCATGATGTGTCATTGCACGAAAGTGCTCCACTAAATAAACATGTTTCCAGAATGATTTACATCCTTGGGAGGAAGGCTGCTTGTTTAGCACCTTTGTTAAAGAAAACAATAAGGCAACACTTTACATTCATTTGCATTTACAGTAATTACTTTAATACAGTAACAGCACTTGACTTGATCCACTTTTATATAAAGGTCGTGTTATAGGAGCTGTTCATGTGTAATTACATGTTAATTCAAATTCAGAATCAACAGGGGCAGCGTAAATTCTAGTTCTCAGGCAAACATTCCAAACGATTGGGTGAAGAGAAACCATTTAGATAAATTAACTATAATTTTTTTTTTATCAGAATGTTATCTAAAATGGTTAGATCCTTTTGCTTTTAGACTACATTTCTGTTACCAATTCGTGTCAGTAATGCTAGAGTGGTCTCAATCGTTCACCCTCACTGCCTGCCTAGGTCAATGTGGCCTTTATCAAATCTAAAGAACAACCACAACAACTGACTCTGGTTTGCAATACACAAATGTGGATATGAATATGGACTCGAGCAAAGCATTATTTTGTATTCACCACTTTGAATATTCAAATGATTATCGTATGTGCATTTTAATGTGAGGTGTGAGGAGGGTTAGAAGACAGTTGTCAATATGACATTTGGAATGCTTCTGTTGTGTTAAACATAGTAAAAGGCACAAGATATCATAGTCGTTGACAAGATGGACATATTGTCAGTTCAGTCTTCAGACTTCGTTTTCACACAAGAATGCAATGAAATTGTTGCTACATTTTTGGAAGAGAAAGTAATAAAATACCAAGGTCAAAATGTCATAGGCGACCTAAATAAGCAATTAATTCGATTTAAAATGGTTCTAAACGTCAGTTACCAGCTGTCCAATAGCTTCAAAACTGGTCTTGTGCCTCCAGCCATGACACATCACACAATCCTAAACAAAAGACCTTCAAAAACAGGGGTTTTCTTTCATCAGTATGAAAGCATCACTTTTCATGACACACCATGTTTAGAGGAGCTGTATAATGTCAAAATTTGACATAAATATTTGCCCACAATAAAAATCTGCCTTCTTTATGGTTAATATTTGACAAACAGTTACACTGAAGCCCACCGATTCATACAGACAGGATAAAGGTGTTGAAATTATTCCTGCTGAAATTAGCTGCCCAATTTGAGTCATGATGACTTGCATTTAGTGTGGCATTCCTCAGTAATCTTATTTTAGGGTAAATTAGATTATGGTACTCTGGCTCTTACAAACTGATATGAATCATGTTATTCCAGATTATAAACTGGGTGGTTTGAAAGCTGATTGGCTGAAAGCTGTGGTATAACAGACCGTATACCATGGGTATGACAAAACATGTTTTTTTACTGCTCTAATTACATTGGTAACCATTTTATAATAGCAATAAGGCACCTTGGGGGTTTCCCAATATACCACAGCTAAAGGCTGTGTCTAGGCGCTCCGCGTTGCGTCGTGCATGAGAACAGTCCTTAGCCATGGTATATTAGTCATATACCACACCTCATCGGGCCTTATTGCTTAAATACTCATTAAAAGTTGTCAGTATGACTGCAGACATGTATTATCTAAGACAGTCTAAAACGATAGGGTATCTATGTTGAGTAAAAACATTTTGGGATAAAATGAGAGGCTCCCATGTCTCATCAATATATACAAGAACATGGAGTGAGCGCTTTAAAAAAAGTGTTTGAACACTCTCCTACTGTACAATACTTACTCTTACAGCATTGATATATGGTGAGTTTTACATCTCGGTACAAGAATGTGAATAAATGTAATATACGTCTATTAGACATGTATAAATGTATACCAACAAAATGCTGGTAATAAAGTTCTTCCTTGGGCACAGGTCAGGCCACATAGCTACATAAACAGTACGTTATATGCCTGCAACACCCAGGATATTAGAGAAGGCAGTGAGTTTGATATCAGGAATCATCAAAAGCATTTCCTTTTGTTTTTTGGTTTGTCTTGGAAACACATGAACACAGAGAGATTACATCTGTCTGTTCTGCGAGCTGCTCTGAATTCTTGAATCACAGTTGTTGGTGTCAAATAAAAAACAGGAAATTGTACACTATAAAAAGTGAATGTCTCACTTTCACATAGTGAATAAAGATATATATCTCAAAGAAAAGCACATATCTCAAATAAATGCGTCTCTATCGCTTTGTGGCTTTGATGGCTTGTCCAACCCGAGGAGCCTTCAGCAAAGAACTGCAAAGGAAACTGAAATCCTTTTGTTTCTGAGTCTTATTGAAGTCAGTCTGCTCACTGCTGCGACTGGAGCCCCCCAATATTACTGCCTCTGTGTTCAGCCGGCTGGAAAATCTGTGAGTAAAATGACAACCCCAGGTGGGGTCAAAACTCAACGATATCTCCAAATGCCTTCAAGTTTCCATCCTGCAGCTTTGAGCGAAACGTTGTTGAGCAGATCTTTTGAACCTCGACTACTTGGCCAGTTGGAAAGGATTTTGACCCTTTCAAAGAAAAAGAGGTTTGTGTCAAGGGATAACTCTTTCCATGCTAGCAATCTATAGAATATGCTTTTTACCATTCCTGTGTCGTTTATTGTATATGGCAGTTCAAAGAACTCACCTCAAACAGCACAATTCATGCTTTTTGGCACACACACACATTCAGGTTACTACAAACCATAGCAGAGCAATGGAAATAGCAGAATTCAATGCACACTTAACACAATTCATGTGAAATGAAACATTAGCATGATACAACACTCCTAAAATGCATCCCCAGATCCGAAACTCTGCATGGTCTTCAATGAAAGGGATACCATAAAAAAGGTATATGTTGTTTTTAAAGCACACAACTGTACTGTTTGTACTATAAAAAAAATAGGTTTATTTCTGATTGTCATTTTGAACATATAAAAGGTCAACAAACATTTAAATGTCAATTTGAACAGATTCTCAATGATTTCTCATGAACTTTGGGTTGAACCTATAACAAGGAGAGCAAGGCAGGGGAACATGGCACACGTTAGCATGAGGTATAAGAACCTGATGAAGACTTTATTAAAAGGTGGTAATCTCTTAATCTAGCTATACATTTCCAGGCAGATCAGAACTCTAAGAGAGCTTCTTTTTTTTACTTTTTTTTTTACAATGAGCAGTGGCAATGGACCAACTCTACTCCAGTCCCCTTCATCCATCTCTTCAATACTGATTCATAAACACAGTTAGCAAGGGGCACGTAGGCCACTCCCTCTTAAAGTACAGCTGCAAATAACTAGTCTGGTATTTCTTAACAAGATCTTCATTGTCCATTAATAGCTTTCTTCATATAAATAGATGGATGCGTTACACTGGGCGTAAAGGCAATGTGGCAGCAGGATGCCTTAAGGGTCAGCAGCAATATTTCAGTCATCCAAGAGAAAGCTTGTTACATGGGTTTGTATCAATTTGATAAAGTTCTAACAAAAAAGGCAAACAACTACAGTTAAATAGAGCATGATAGTCAAAAAGCAGGATGATGTGGCCCCTTAGAGTTGGTTAAAAAAATATATTTACAGATGACTTGGAGAAATTGAGGCCAGGTTATACGTGAAGCTATATTGTAGCTTAGAATGGTTGGTCATTCTGGCTGTGAAACTACTCAGCCAGTGAAAGAGCAGCAAATGCTAAGTATTTGTTCTCTGTTTCAAAATTGCTGTTTTACCTATAGGGGGAAACAACTAAAGCTTCAATTGGTCAGGCAATCTCAGTTGAAACCCCTTCGTGAGATAAAATGTTTCCCTTTTAGAGACAATGACAAAATGTGCTAGTGTGGCATGCTGGATATTCAGGATACGTTATGGGTTTATGATAGCAGAACCCTAAACGGTTAAAAGAGGATGCGTTGAGAACCATGGGCATCTGTGCACCAGTGATTAAAATGGCTATACTGTACAGTGCAGACTAAATACAGTGCTGTCTGTCACCATGACGTGAGTTGTGTACATATTTAGACAGGAACATTTGCTGGGCTGTAGGTTTTCATCATTTTGATCTCTACAAAGAGGGTTCAACTAAGATATTTTAAAAAGCCAAACACTTCATCTTTCCAGCCCCACAACTCAGTGCAGCATGGTCACAACAAAACAAAACGACAGGATACAATAAGTTAATAGGCAATATCTGTTCACATTATGCACAAATATCATGCATATGTAGCCACATTATAATTTCTTCCTTATCCAAACATGTTGACATAATGCATAGCTATTAAATCCAATACATAAACATTATTACAAGTAATACAAATAAACACTCTGTACAAAGAACCTGGCATATTTTTATGATTTTCTTTTTTTTCTCGTCAGTATAAGAGAGGACATAAAAAGTACAAAAATAAATATTCTATGTACAATCACACATGCCACCCCGAAGTTATCGTTACTGCAAAGAGAAGGCAAAACAAAACACACATTAGTTCATGCAATGTTCATGGAGGATACAATGAACATGAATACAACTAAGCACTTTTCTACATTATTAATGAAGTAATGACAGATGATGTTGATTATACTGGCACGGGGATAATACAAAAAGGCAGAACTACCAAGCACTTAATCAGCCCAAGATGCAGATAGTGTACATTCACAGCAGGATATCAACTCTTTCACTTACTTTATTCCAACACCCTGATACTGGTAAGCCATCATCCCCCTAAGGATAGAAAGAGAGGGAGTGAGTCATACACACTCTGAGGTAATGCTTTACATGAAAGGGATAGTTCACCCAAATGACAAAATTACATTTTATAGACAAAGTATGACAGCAATCCATGCTTTGGTTTAGTTTCCCCTCACACTCTTTCCACATGCTAACATGTTAGCATTTGTGGCACAAATCTCCCTTAAATCATGGGACCGATATGAAAAATTTTCACACATCATATTCAAAATCTATAAGTGACTTTGTTGAGTTTCACAATCCATTTTAGATAGTTTCGGAGGATTTGGACAAGATGCGCAGAAAATGACAATATTGGTCCCATGACTTGAGTGAGATTTGTGGCACAAATGCTAAAACGTTAGCATGTGGGAAGTGCCAGGGTAACTATACCATCGCATGGATTGCTGTCATACCTTCTCCATAGACCGCTGACAGGTTAAGGAAACCAATGTGTAATTTGGACATTTCTGTGAACTATTCGTTGAAGTTGTTCAGACACAGACTAACTTAATATAAAGTGTTACTCAAACTGCTAAAACTGTAGAATGTGACTTTCTGTACAGTATAACCATGCAAACACGCAAACATGTACACAAAACACAATGCAATTTACTGTTGAATAAATACTATTGTGTGTGTATAATATTTATGCAATGTACTATGCATATTGTGTTAAAAAGCATCAACAACCAGCCAAACAACTAGTGGTACAGTAGTAGATGTGTATTTGTAAAAATATGACTCCATCGTCTAAATTAATTCAAACTTTTAGCAATAGGGTTTAAACACAGCCACTGGACTGTTATTTTCTTTCATCTGGCGTCTTCTATGAATGAATCAAACCGTCAACCTCTTTTTTTCTCTCCTTTTCAATACATAAACAAAACAGCGTTAAACTAAAATCATTGAGGAGGCCCTGTTTTTTTGCCCAAGAGAATCTTTCTCAATACAGTTCTGTTGCCCAAAATGGTAAAGGATAAGGTGGAGGGAAAAGGTGCCATGCGAGTGGTAGTGGAGAAGACAGGGATACAAATAAGAAAAGTAAGGCTATTAACTTTCAAGAGTCTTTGACAAAAAATAGTATTTAAAGTCACTTAATGGGTCCTGGGTTATTATGATCAAGAAAATAGAGTCTGTCGCACACCACTAATTACTGTAGGTGTTCTGCTGCCCTTGCAAGAAAAAATACAATTCTCAGAAAATAAATTATTAGTTAGTTTAGTTTATCTAAACAGTAGTACATTTGTAGTTAACAGCTTGATCAACAGCTCCAAGTGTGTGCATGTCTACTCTGTAAATAAAGGCATCGCTCTTCTCAAATCAAATCAAATATTTGCCACATGCTTTGTAAACAACAGGTGTGAACTAACAGCGAAATGCTTAATTACGGGCCCTTCCCAACAATGCAGAGAGAAAGAAAATAGAGAAATAAAGGGAAGTAAAACACATAATTATATACAGTATACCAGTACTGAGTCGATGAGCAGTGAGTGGTATGAGGTAATTGAGGTAGATATGTACATATAACTACGAATAAAGTAGCAGATAGTAAACAGTATTAGTAGCAGCAAATCAAAATCCAATTACATTTAATTTTATTGGTCGTGTACACATATTTTGTAGATGTTATTGCAGGTGCAGTGAAATGCTTATGTTTCTAGCTCCAACAGTGAAGTAATACCTAACAATACAAACAAATCCCACACATTAAAAGAAAGGAATTCAGAAATATCAGAATGAGCAATGTCCGAGTCCGGAATATAAATATGTATATGATGCTGTGTATAGACAGTATATGAATATAAAAGGTGTGTACAGCAGTAGTTATATAGGATGAGCCTGGACTAGAATACAGTATATACATATGAAGTGGGTAAAACAGTTTGTAAACATTATTAAAGTTACCCGTGTTCAATCATTATGTACCAGAGGTTGGCCGATTAATCGGAATTGCCGATTAGTTATGGCCGATTTCAAGTTTTCAAAACAATCGGAAATCGGTCATTTTGGACGCCGATTTTGCCGTTTTTTCATTATTATGTTTTTACACCTTTATTTCATCCTTATTTAACTAGGCAAGTCAGTTAAGAACACATTCTTATTTTCAATGATGGCCTGGGAACGGTGGGTTAACTGCCTTGTTCAGGGACAGAACGAAAGATTTTTGCCTTGTCAGCTCAGGGATTCAATCTTGCAACCTTACAGTTAACTAGTCCAACGCTCTAACCACCTGCCTCTCATTGCTCTTCACGAGGAGCTTGCCTGTTACGCGAATGCAGAAAGAAGCTAAGGTAAGTTGCTAGCTAGCATTAAACTTAATCAATCATAACCCTAGTTATAACTACGCATGGTTGATGATATTACTAGTTTATCTATCGTGTCCTGCGTTGCATATAATCGATGCGGTGCACATTCGCGAAAAAGGACTGTCGTTGCTCCAACGTGTACCTAACCATAAACACCAATGCCTTTCTTAAAATCAATACACAGATGTATATATTTTTAAACCTGCATATTTAGCTAAAAGAAATCCAGGTTAGCAGGCAATATTGTGTCACTTCTCTTGCGTTCATTGCACGCAGAGTCAGGGTATATGCAACACTTTGGGCCGCCTGGTTCATTGCGAACTAATTTGCCAGAATTTTCCATAATTTTTATTTTACCTTTATTTAACCAGGCAAGTCAGTTAAGAACAAATTCTTATTTTCAATGACAGCCTCGTAACAGTTGGTTAACTGCCTGTTCAGGGGCAGAATGACAGATTTGAACATTGTCAGCTCGGGGTTTTGAACTTGCAACCTTCCGGTTACTAGTCCAACGCTCTAACCACTAGGCTACCCTGACATTGAAGTTTGTGCAACGTAACAGGAATATTTAGACTGATGGATGCCACCCGTTAGATAAAATACAGAATGGTTCCGTATTTCACTGAAAGAATAAACGTCTTGTTTTCGAGATAATAGTTTTCAGAATCGACCATATTAATGACCTAAGGCTCGTATTTCTGTGTGTTATTATGTTATAATTAAGCCTATGATTTGATAGAGCAGTTTGAATGAGTGATGGTAGGCACCAGCAGGCTCATAAGCATTCATTCAAACAGCACTTTCGTGAGTTTTGCCAGCAGCTCTGCTGTTTATGACTTCAAGCCTATCAACTCCCAAGATTAGGCTGGTGTAATCAATGTGAAATGGCTAGCTAGTTAGCGGGGTGCGCGCCAATAGCGTTTCAAAAGTCACTCGCTCTGAGACGTGGAGTAGTTGTTCCCCTTGCTCTGCATGGGTAACGCTGCTTTGAGAGTGGCTGTTGTAGACATGTTCCTTCTGGAGAGCCCTGCGGTTTTGGACAGTGCAATTGCTGTATCAGGCAGTGATACAGCCTGACAGGATGCTCTCAACGGTGCATCTGTAGAAGTTTGTGAGGGTCTTAGGGGCCAAGATGAATTTCTTCAGCCTCCTGTTGTTGAAGAGGCGCTGGTGCGCCTTCTTCCCCACACTGTCTGTGTGGATGGACCATTTCAGATTGTCAGTGATAGTGCCCGCCGAGGAAATTGAAGCTTTTCACTCTCTCCCCGTCAATGTGGAATGGGATGTACTCTCTCAGTTGTCTCCTGAAGTACACTATAGTGTCGTCTGCAAACTTGGTGACTGAGTTGGTCTAGGGTGTTAGGTAAGGGTATGTAACTATCCTCTCAAAGCATTTCATGATGACAGAAGTGAGTGCTACGGGGCGATAGCCATTTAGTTCAGTTACCTTCATTTTCTTTGGTACAGGAACAATGGTGGACATCTTGAAGCAAGTGGGGACAACAGACGAGGATAGGGAGAGATTTAATATGTCCATAAACCCTCCAGCCAGCTGGTCTGAACATATTCTGAGGATATGACTTGGGATGCCGTCTGGGCAGGCAGTCTTGCGAGGGTTAACATGCTTAAATGTCTTGCTATAACGCCGGCCACGGCGAAGACAGCTCACAGTTGGTGGCGGTACTGGGTTTTCCTCGAAGCAACGAAGAAGGTGTTTAGGTTGACTGGGAGCATGGCAATAGTCTCCGCTACATGGCTGGCTTTGTTTGAGTATGTGAAAGATCAAAAAAGTTTGTGCAAAAAGGGTCATGCAGATACCCCGGGTAGCTATTTGGTTAACTATTTAACTGACTATTTAGCAGTCTTATGTCTTGGGGGTAGAAGCTGTTCAAGGTTCTACCAGGATTGGTTCCAGACTTGGTGCATCGGTACTGCTTGCCTTGCAGTAGGAGAACAGAACAGTCGATGGCGTGGTGGGAGTCTTTGACAATTTTTAGGGCCTTCCTCTAACAACGCCTGGTATAGAGGTTCTGGATGTCAGGGAGCTCGGCCCCAGTGATGTACTGGGCCGTACGCACTACCCTCTGTAGCACTTTGCGGTCAAGAAGCTCTCAATGGTGCAGATGTATAACTTTTTGACGATCTGAGGACCCATGCCAACTCTTTTCAGAGTCCTAATGGGGAAGAAGCATTGTCGTGCCCTCTTTACAACTATGTCAGTGTTTTTGGACCATAATAGATCCTTAGTGATGTGGACAACGAGGAACTTGAAGCTCTCAACCCACTCCATTACAGCCCTGTCGATGTGAATGCGGCGTGCTCAGCTCTCCGTTTCCACCACACTCTCTGACGTCATCCCTATAGGCCAGGGGTGGGCAACTCCAATCCTCGGGGGCCTGATTGGTGTCACACTTTTTCTCCATCCCTAGCAAACACAGCTGATTAATCGAATTGCATTCCAAACTGAAGATCATGATTATGTTATTATTGGAGTCAGGTGTGTTAGCTGGGGCTAGGGCATAACTGTGACACCAATCAGGGCCCTGAGGACTGGAATTGCCCACCCCAGCTATAGGCTGTCTCATCGTCGTTGGTGATTAGGCCTACCACCGTGGTCGGCAAACTTAATGATGGTGTTGGAGTAGTGCGCGCCACGCAGTCGTGAGTGAACAGAGTACAGGAGGGGACTAAGCACGCACCCCTTAGGGGCCCCCGTGTTAAGGGTCAGCTTGGCGGATGTGTTGTTGCCTACCCTCACCACTTGGGAGCATCCCGTCAGGAAATCCAGGATCTGGTTGCAGATGGAGGTGTTCAGTCCCAGGGTTCTTAACGTGGTGAAGAGCTTTGAGGGCACTATGGTGTTGAACACTGAGCTGTAGTCAATGAACAGCATTCTCACGTAGGTGTTTTTCATTTGTGCAAGTGGGAAAGGGCAGTGTGCAGTGCAATAGAGATTGTGTCATCTGTTGATCTGTTGGGGCGGTCAGTTCATGGCTATAGATAAGAGTGCTACGGGGCGATAGTCATTTAGACAGGTTACCTTGGCATTCTCAGGCACAGGGGCTATGGTGGTCTGCTTGAAACATGAAGGCATTACAGACTGAGTCAGAAAGAAGTGAACATGTCAGTGAAGACACTTGCCAGCTGGTCCGTCTAGCTTGTATTGTAGGTTGGCATCACTGGGCAGCTCATGGCTAGATTTCCCTTTGTAATCCGTGATAGTTTGCAAACCTTGCCACATTCGACGAGTGCCAGAGCCTGTGTAGTAGGATTGATCTTAGTCCTGTATTGATGCTATGCCCGTTTGATATTTCGTCGGAGGGCGTAGTGGGACTTCTTATAATTGTCCAGGTCAGTGTCCCGCACCTTGAAAGCGGCAGCTCTAACCTTTTGCTCAGTGCAGATTTTGCCTATAATCCATAGCTTCTGGTTGGGATATGTACATATGGTCACTGTGGGGACAATGTCGTCGATGCACTTATTAATGAAGCCTGTGACTGATGTTGTAAACTCCTGAATGCATATGAATGAATCCCGGAACATATTCCAGTCTATGCTAGAGAAACAGTCTTGTAGCTTAGCATCCCCTTCATTTGAATTTTTGCTTGTAAGCACAAAGGAGGATAGAGTTATGATCAGATTTGCCAAATGGGTGGGAGAGGGAGAGCTTTGTATGCATCTATGTGTGTGGAGTAAAGGTGATCAAGAGTTTTATCACCCTGTAGTTGTAATGGTGACTTGCTGGTAGAAATTAGGTACGACAAATTTCAGTATTCCTGCATTAAAATCACAGCCACTAGGAGTGCCACATCTGGATGAGCATTAAGGCACCATACAGCTCGTTGAGTACGTTCTTAGTGCCAGCATCGGTTTCTGGTGGTAAATAGACAGCTATGGAAAATATAGATTAAAAATATCTTGGTAAATAATAAAGTCTACAACTTATCATGAGGTATTCTAATTCATGCGAGCAGAATCTCGAGATTTCCTTAATATTAGAGATCGAGCTTCAGCTGTCGACAACAAAGCAACAGCTGTTCTGTCCTGCCGATGCATAGAAAAACCAGCTATATTATCCATGTCCTTGTTCAGCCAAATTTCAGAGGAACATAGGATATTACAGTTCTTCAGGTCTTGTTGATAGGATAGTCTCGAATGGAGCTTGTCCAGTTTGTCCAGTGATTGTACATTCGCCAATAGAACAGAGGTTTATTTACTCGCCGTCGTAGGTTCATTAGGTTGCCCACACGTCGTCCTCGATATCGCCGTCTCTTTCTTTTCCAAGTGTCGGGGATTAGGGCCTGGTCCGGGGTCAGCAGTATGTCCGGCGCTGCCAACTCGTTGAAGTAGAAATCTTCATCTAAATTGAGGTTAACTGTTCTGATGTCCAAAAGCTTTTTTTCGGTGATAGGAGACGATGGTGGAAACATTGTGTACAAAAAAAGTTAAGATCAGCGCAAAACCCCCCCAGAAAATAAGAAAATAGCAGAATTGGTCAGCAACCCGTAAAACAGCCTTTATTTGTAAAAATATTTCTACATAACTAACGGTACTATTGTGTTAGTTCAATGTAATGCTCAGGCAGCCCTATTATATTAGATCTTACTTATGCCTAAAGTAAAGGGAATAAGAAAATGTATGGAATTGTTAAGGGGTGGTTAGAAAAGCCAAGGCATGCTGGATAGGGAAGGGAGAGAGGAAGCATACCACAGGACAAGGGGCATCCAGCCCGTCCAGGCCAGGTAGGCCCGGTTCACCCTTTTCTCCTTTAAAGCCACGGAAACCCTGTTTGTGAAATCAACCTTGTAAACATCTGCACATTGCCCCTCCTTTACCGGCATTATACCCTGCTGGCTGATGAGAGGACCTGCTACCGCTCCGTTCGCAGACCGAAGCCTGTAGCTACAGGCACACCTAAACATGCAGGCGGCCCGGGACTGACAGGAACAGACTCACTGGAGTAAGTGGGCCATGTTTCTGTTAGTCTTACCCTTGAAAAGAAAACCCCCTCAGATGGTTCATGGTCGCTGGTCTTGGGGTGACTATTCATTCTTAACCAATAATCATCCAGTCATTCAATGAACATCAAATCATTATCACGAATGCAGTTTGTATCTCTGGACTAATACTGTAGGAGACGCTTGGACCAAAACCACTTCAGGGTCTATTAGAGTCGGTTAAGAGGCAAAAGGAAGTGAAGATCAGAACACAGAGACTCCTGATTGTCAGTGCAGGTTATGTGGTATTCTGAGGCGGTCAATCCTTCTTTTTGCCACCTGGCTTGTACATTGAACGCAGGACATACCAATGGACAGGGGGCATCTAATCCGGGTGCTCCTTGGTCCCCCTTATCCCCTTTAGTTCCCCTGTTGCCTTTCTTGCCCCTCTCTCCCTGCAAACAACAGTGCATTACAAGAGACAGGCTTTAGTTCCTCCTGGCTGGCTCGTCCACACAGTAAGCAAATATGTTTGCTTTTTGAAATCATGAAGCTTGTATTCTTACCTAAGGAATTTAGACATTTTACAGATAATTGAAGACCATAAAAGTAAGGATGATGTGCTTTTTGGGGGGGTTTACGAAGAAGAGTACTGAAGTTTAAGAATGTAGTGGTGGGGAAAGTAAGTGGAGGAAGTTAGGGAGTAGGGATACAGGCCAATGCTATTGGTGAGCGGGTTCCTTTAGTGCCTGAGATAACCTTCACAGACTTGTTGCAGGGATAGAAACACTTCATTGATGAATAAAAATATATATATATATTTTACCTTTATTTAACTAGGCAAGTCAGTTCAGAACAAATTATTATTTTGATTCATCAACTACTACAGGATATTACAAGGGTATCACGAGCCCTAACAACATAACATTCATGAGCCATACAACGGAAAAGTATGCTGTTGTTTGTGTACACTAAAAGGTGGCTGGACTGGCAACTAGCTGGCTACAAGTAAACAAGCCACTTACAGTATCTTCAAAAGCTAATATTTTTCTCTCAAGAAATGGCATTCCTTTACTGCTGAAGTTGCAGTTATATAATGGACGTGAAGGGCTACAGTACTTCCACGCGGAATTGTTACATTATGCACCTACAGACTATATTTGGTGGATCTATTGGATCGTGCCTCCATGAGAATGTGTAATTTACAATAAATTCAGAGGCTAGTACTTATTGTATCATATTGCCAACCAAAGCAAACCTTGTAAAATATTATAGATATTATATGTGGGTATATGTATAAAACCTGACCACATTATTATTCAAACATCCGCTCACCAAGATCAAGGCCTTTGAAGGGGTTGGATTAGGGGCTAGACGAGTTTATCAAGAAGGAATTGGAATTGGAAAGATAATAAATCCTGGCCAACACATATAATGCTCTCACAACGTTGCCCAAGCGTTGCCCGAAAACCATCAACCTTGGCTAACGTTGTGGCAACGTTGTGAGAACATTACTTGTCAGCCAAGTGAAAGGAAATTACAGGCAGGCTTGCGGGGAAGGTAAGTGGTAAGAGGAGGAGGAGTAGGAGGAAGATGAACCCGGGACTACGACATTAGAATGCAGGAGGAGCAGGTTGCCAGGGTGTGTGAGAGGGAGAGAGAGGGCAACAACGACCCGGCAAAAAGAGCCGCGGGAAACAGAGCAGGGTGGAGGGGAGGAAAAGGGGATAGGAAGACCTGCGGAAACAAAGGAAGACAGGACAAGAGTAAAAACAGCACCACCATCCCACAACTGGCAACAGCACCTCCAACTGGTGTAGCAAAATACCTCACAATATCAATCTCTTTCCCCTTCTTTACACCCCATTTGAGCAGCAAATACATTTGATCCACAGATAGGAAGTAGCCATAACTGCCAATGTCAAATATTTCCTGCTGACATGAACCCAGTTGGAAGTGCTGAGAGGGTCAATGACATGTTGTGACTTTTAAGGTGGGAGTCAGAATATTAAGTCAGATGTTAATAGGAAGGAAGGAAACATTCTCCAAGGGGAAGGGGAGACATGGGTATATGAACCAAATAATCTCTAATACATTGGTAGATTTCTTTTTTTACAGTGGCTATTTTACAAAATGGGAGTGTAGCATTATGTGATTACTTTAAGAACAACATTTTCAGACACGACAGTACAAGGTAACCTTAGGTCGGACAATGTAAAAGAGAACACTCTTTTGACTTGTCTTCAAAGTAAACAGCATGTCATTTTCTAAGGTCTTTGATGTGTCCATTCACATGTTCCAGTCCTCTCATTATCAAGTACAAACATCTTCAATCTCTTTTGATCCCGTCTCAATTTATACTACCTCAGTCATATTTGCATATTTTAACGAGATGAATTGAACTCTGCGGTAAAAAGGCCACTGCAAAAGAAATACATTCACCTCAGAAAGGCAAAGGACATATGAATATCAGTTTTTCAAACATCACCAAAACCACAATTGAAGGACACTCATCATTGGCTATTTTGGACACATTTTTCAGAAGATGAGGTTATTGATATTTAAATAACATTTTGATTCAGATTCACCTACTTAAGAGAGCCTTTGAATCCACCATGGTCCTGCTCATATTAACTAATACAGGCCCACCATGCTTTTAAGAATAACAAACTTGACATCCCAATGGGCTTGCAAATGAACTATTACCAAAAAGACAAATGAAAAATGACAGTGTTTCTGATTAGTACTTTTCAATGAAGAATACCTTCGCTCATTTTGGTTGGGAGTATATCTAGTGTTGAGTGAAGTAGGAGCATGGAGGATCAGAAGCCATTTTAAATCCCATAGTTTATCAGAAGTACTAATTAGCAGAGAACATGTTATTGTCCTCTGGTTAGAAGCACATTGTACTCCAAGAGAGCAGTACAAGCACATAATTATCAGCTGTTATCTTACCCGGTTCCCTTTGAATCCTTGTGGTCCTACTAAACCCTGAGAAGAGGAAGTTAAACACAATATGATTTCCTGTGCAAGCATTGAGAGACATTGCCTTGAGTAATAGCTTTGTAAGTGAAGTAAGTAGTCTTGCAGGAGCCGATCTCTAGTGAGAGGAAGCGTGATGTACAAGTACACCCCCCGGACAGAACGCTATCGCAGGGCCTTACCCCCAATCCATCTCCTTAGTGACACATCGGATCCCATTTTTACAGTATTTGGTATGACTCACCCAGGGATCGGACTCCCAACCCTCCAATCTCAGGGCGGACATGCTAACCACAAAGCCACTGATTTGGTAATAGCTTTGTGCTGTCAATCAATTTGATCTATCGATTCCCTCAGACTTAATTAAGAGATTATTTAAGGTACTAATGATGCTATGCTCCAAATTGCTCATTGCTCACAACGTTGATTGTAAATGCAATAATGTATTTATTTGATGTTCTTGATACTTAGGTAATTGTACAAACTACTTACAGGGATGCCTTGAGGCCCAATTGGTCCTGGGACTCCTGAATCTCCCTTGTAACCCTGAATTGATAGAAAAATAACAATATAAATCATTCATCTCAAATAGATAAATAAGCTCTGTTTTGACTGATAGCTCTTATGTGGTGTGTGTGTGCTACTTTAGTGTGTGTGTGTTGTAAGTACTCACTCTATCTCCCTTCAGTCCTGCTGGCCCTGCCACACCAACTGGTCCTATCAGGCCCTTTAAGTTTAAGGACAAGATGACAATCAGTGAATGCAGACATTACAATGGGAGGATATCCAAAGGAAAGAGATTATTGCATTTCCGTCAATAGATCAACAAGCTTTCTGGAGCCCTTACGTGCCAAAAGAGGAGTTAACCAACTCTGTTTATGTTAGTCATGATTAAATAATAGCCTATTGATTGATTAGGTAGTGGTGTTCTCTAGGTTACCCCACTGTGCATGTTACACCAAGCTTGTTGAGCTAAAGAATGAACAGGAACAAAAAAAGGAGAAAAATATGATTAGTAAAAGAGGTCAGCTGCAGCTCTCGCTCTCCCTGTGGAAGTCAGGATTCGACAGGAGGACCTTGCATCTCAGGCAGATACTACAGCATGTACAGATAGTTCAGCATGTACAGCATTTTGCATGACAGAGCCATAATGCCATTCCGTCCTGTATACATATCAACATGCAGCATGAGCATCCCAGCATGCTCTCCTGGTAGGACATCACGACGCCAGTTCAAAGCATTTCACTGCTTGCATATGATCATAGGAGAATTACAACGGTATGTTTTGAAGATTTGCAATGGCATGGACTCGGACCCTCAGTTTGTCATGACTTTATGCAAGTAGGCTGAATCTTGAGGTCTGATTTCGGAACTTAAATGTCCTTATAGATCTTCCATTGACGTCAACACATGATTTACGCAAAAGTCTGTGTTACCCATGCACATCTCATGTTAGGATTCAGGCTGTAATGAACAAGTGGGACTAATTCTTGCCATTTACTACTTCAAAACATATACGCACTGAGAGGAGAAACATCAAAGGGCCCATTTTAGGACCATGACACGTTCCAATGCCAGACAGACATGGGACACAGTCATGTGAACATTGTCCCTATGCCAGAGCAATCCTCAAAAAATGCCTAAAAACAGAACTGTTCTCTCTGCAGACAACCAGACAGACTACAAGACAGGACAGACAGGACAAGCATGTAGGAAAGGCAAGCAGACAGACAGACAGACAGACAGACAGACAGGACAAGACACCAGCACAGACAGACATGCAAATAAGCCATGGGGGGAGCAGAGGAGGGGAGGTGGGGTAGGGGAGGGGAGGAATGTGTGTTGGGTGGGTACAGGACTTGCGCCACTCACCACTGGACCAGGCCTGCCGTCTAAACCATGAGCCCCCTGGACAGTGTGTAAACATTTAGAGAGCAGAGATGGAGAGATGGAAGGTAGGTGGTGGGAGAAGGGGAGGAGGAGGTGTGGAGGGGGGGGGGAGAGGGTAAGGGGTGAGTGAGTGAAGCAGTGATTCGTGACTCAAAAACACATCCAGTTGTTGATGAAGGGTGATTGTGTTGTGATGATGTGAGAAACAGTTACTCCTTTTATAGGTGCAGTTGATTATGACTGTCAAATAATTAAGTCCTGACATTTGATAAAATTGTGTTTTTCAGAAACATAAGCATGGTTCAACTTCTTTCTATAGTTGATGTCCATATAGAAAGCAGTTTGAAGTGTGAAGATTTAAGTGTCTATGATGATTTGCAAATTTCATGTATTGTACCAACATTGATTAGCATATACATAATATCCCTCATCATTTCCATATAAAAGGAGTTACTGAGCCATTGGCGATGTGACTAGAACATGTACTGAATATCAACAATGACCTTTGACTCCCAAGAAGTAAACCAGAAGTAAGGAAGAGACCCCCAGTGATTCATATCAAACCTATTCCTTAACATGCAATTAAATATAGAACTATATATATTTACAGAATTCCAGAGAGATTATCAGAAAACTAAACAAAAGTTGGCATAATGAAGAAAATGATTAACTCTTTCCATCATTTCCAATAATAATTATTGAGTTATCTAAAAAAAAAAATATGACAATGGTAATGTATATTGTAGATGACATGTTTTAGTTTTCATATTAGTGATTTTATTGCCCTTATGTACTGCAGCAACCATCCATCCATGCACTTTGAAAACATTAATGCAACCATTGAGCAATCAAACCATCACTGGTTAGGCCTAGTAATAAAGTGACATGACAACATCAGAACAGTCATGCTGCCTGGTTCTAAGACACAAAAGCCTGAACAAAGAGTACACCCACTCTACTTTGGTTTCCAGGAGTCAAAATACAACTTATAATGGCAAAATGGTCAAAGAGATGGTCAAATTGGTGTACTTACAGGAAGCCCAAGATGACCCCTGTCCCCTTTATCGCCTTTCGAACCAGATGCTCCCTTCTCTCCCCGTATGCCTATGCCTGGCTCCCCCTAAAAGAGGCACAGAAAAGACATTATTCACGTTTACTACATAGGCATTACACCAACTTACTAAAACCACCGATTTGAGAGAGTAATGACAACTACAGTATCAAAGGATTCTGGAGGTACAGTAAGACATTACAGAGGCTCTACCACAATCAACTCTTACCTTTGGCCCTCCCAGTCCTTCAGGTCCCTGAGGGGTAACAGAAACAATTCCAGTCAGGACATGTCAATCACTTCATGTAAATATGGCATATTTTCAGGATTTTTAATAGATATTTCTGAGGGCTTATATTGCCTAATAGTGTACTCACCGCAGGGCCAACTGGTCCTTGGGGTCCTGGAGGACCTGGAGGCCCGTATACCTAAAGACAAACATCAGGTAACGTCATCAATGCCATACACTTCCTCATTAGTGGGTTCACTCAAACATCACGTCCTCTGAATCTGACCCCTCTCAAGTTCACTCAAAACACGCACGGGTCATTAAAAACAATGAGATACACAGTGGAGGGGATCCCTTACCATGTCTGACATTCCTCCCTTATCTCCGGACTCACCCTTCTGACCCTGAAGCATCAAGTCACATGAATACAAGGTTAACATAGGCTACTCGCATGAATAAAACACCGCTGTACACCCAATCAGCACTGTACAGATGGCTAGTATTGCGAACAGTATTTCGCTGCTACCCAATGCCAGGTCAGACACTGCCTACTGTATACTCAGATGCAGTCTGAAGGGCACCATTGCGTACCATTGCGCCTGGTAATCCAATGGGACCAGGAGGCCCAGAAACACCCTTTTCACCAGTAGGGCCATCTAAACCCTACAGAACAAGGAAAGGGGTGATAGTGATTCAAATGTTGTCAGTGTGTTCAAATCAGGGATTGGTTTTGGTTAATTTCCATATCAGAGTGTCAATTAATACAAAATAGACGATTACATTTTTTAAATCAGATGTTAAAAGTTAACATTAATCTTGAATGTGCCAAAACCGTTGACCAAATATATCACATACAGTTTTTTCGTTTTGTCTGGTTACCTAAAGATTCTGGCTGTAAGGGCATGAAACTGCCGGTAATGAGTGACGCAATGCTGCCCATCCTTTCTCAGTGTCTACACACACAGACGATGCTAGACAATCACACAATTTCTCGCAAGCAGTTATTTAATTGTTAATAAACCCACACGTAATCAGACAAGAATGGTGAAGGAAAAGTCTCGTAGACGCTGCAGTATTTGGGATGTGTTTTGGCTATATGGTATGATGAGTGTAGCCCACTCCACTGTCAGTACTGGAGTAGGTATATTACTGAAGCCTAAAAAAGGTTTCTAATTAGATAATACGAGGTACAACACGTGGTACAAAGAGCTAGCTCCAGTCCCTTTCTTCTGGGAATTATTATTTTTATTTAACCTTTATTTAACTAGGCAAGTCAGTTAAGGACAAATTCTTATTTGGCCTACCCTGGCCACACCCGGACGAGGCAAGGTCAATTGTGCGCCGCCCTATGGGACTCCCAATCACGGCCGGATGTGATATAACCTGGATACGAACCAGGGACTGTAATGACGCCTCTTTCACTGAGATGCGGTGCCTTAGACCGCTGCGCCACTCGGGAGGCCAGATGACAGTGCTACTGTAGTGTTCTGGCTTTGGTGTGGGAGTGTGTGTAGTGTCTGAGGTTCCCCAGTTACTCACAGGTGATCCAGATGGGCCCATGTCCCCCTTATCTCCTTTGGTTCCGGAGAAACCCATCAGGCCCCCCTCCCCTCTGGGGCCTTCAGGGCCGGCTGGGCCAACAGGACCTGCCTCTCCAGGCTTCCCCCGAGGACCCTGACACACAAATTAGACATCGTTGCCATTGTTGTCCTTACTTTTATCATTATTGTCATCGCCATGTTGTTGTTGATGCTGTGTTTTATCATACATGACAGGTTAACAATGCACATTTATACTGAAGAATAGACAATAAGAGGGTGATCTGACCTTCTCTCCGTCAAGACCTGAAGGGCCTGGAAGGCCAACTTCACCCTTTGTTCCTGGTGTTCCGGGGACCCCTTGAGGGCCAGGTAGTCCAGGTGGGCCCTGGATCGATAAAGAAACAGATCAGAATGACTTATTGAGAACATATGCTGTATGTCTAGAACTGTATTCATATTAGCAAACATTGTATTGGAATTACAGTGGCAAAATACAGTCAGGCTTCAAATGGTCTGTCGGACAACATGGCTGTCTTTCTGTTACAACGACCTGCATAAAGAAGGCCTATGCACTTGTAATGCATCATTAACTTCTTCGATATAGGGGGCGCTCTTTTAATTTTTGGATAAACAAAGTTACCGTTTTAAACAAGATATTTTGTCACGAAAAGATGCTTGACTATGCATATAATTGACAGCTTTGGAAAGAAAACACTCTGACGTTTCCAAAACTGCAAAGATATTGTCTGTGAGTGCCCCAGAACTAATGCTACAGGCGAAACCAAGATGAAATGTCATACATGAAATGCCCCAGATTTTGAATGCGCTGTGTTCCATTGTCTCCTTATATGGCTGTGAATGCGCAAGGAATGAGCCTACACTTTCTGTCGTTTTCCCAAGGTGTCTGCAGCATTGTGACGTATTTGTAGGCATATCATTGGAAGATTGACCATAAGAGACTACATTTACCAGGTGTCCGCCTGGTGTCCTTCGTCAAAATTATTGCATAATCTCCAGCTGCATGCACGTTTCCATTTGGTTCAGAAGAGAAAGGCAACTGCCACGAATGATTTATCATTGAAAAGATATGTGAAAAACACATTGAGGATTGATTCTGAACAACGTTTGCCATGTTTCTGTCAATATTATGGAGTTAATTTGGAAAAAAGTTTGCCGTTGTAATGACTGAATTTTCAGCTTTTTTTCTTAGCCAAACGTGATGAACAAAACGGAGCGATTTCTACTATAAAAATAATATTTTTGGAAAAACTGAACATTTGCTATCTAACTGAGTCTCCTCATTGAAAACATCTGAAGTTCTTCAAAGGTAAATTATTTTATTTGAATGCTTTTCTTGTTTTTGTGAAAATGTTGCCTGCTGAATGCTAGGCTTAATGCTATGCTATCTATCAATACTCTTACACAAATGCTTGTGTAGCTATGGTTGTTAACAAAAGGCTAAGCATGTGAGCCAATATATTTATTTCATTTCATTTGCGATTTTCAAAAATAGTTAATGTTGCGTTATGCTAATGAGCTTGAGGCTATGATTACGCTCCTGGATACGGGATTGCTCAACGCTAGAGGTTAACAGACTTTAGAGATGTCCACTCACCATCAAAGGTACATTCCGAATATCCTAAGGAGAAAAAAACCCAATGTTAGAAGTCCTGTAACAATTTATAATACTTCATGAATCAAACAATTTACACAAGGCAGTAAATAATTGGTGATATACATTTTCATTGTTGATGATTTCTGATTTTCCTGGCTCCCCTGCTGCACCTGGAGGACCCTAAAGTTAAGGGGGAAAAAAATAAAATGTTTTGGTGCAAATCTCCCAAATCTCCTTTTGACATTAATGCATGCGTTATGACAGAGCCTGCACTTACTCTTGGTCCAGCTGGGCCATCAGATCCTTCTTCCCCCTGGAGGGTGATGAAAGGTATGCCAGTTAGCTTCTTTCCTTTCAATTATTAACCTCAACACAGTGTTCAACACTAAAAGGATGGGATCGAACGTTACTGTAGCAAATGAGAGGATCATGTTTAGTGATCATACATTTCCTGTTGTGCAAAAATGTCAACTGAGGTTATGGAACGTGCCCATCTCACCTTGACACCTTGGTCGCCTTTGTCACCCTGGTAAAGAGAACACATCATTTTAAGGGGCCCCCGTGATATTATTAAACCAAGGTGTATTTTTATAACTATTCTACAGCCTCTGTTTGGGTAGCTATAGTACCTTGGATCCTGATAGGCCTGGAAGTCCTGGTGTCCCTGGTTCTCCTTTGATGCCAGTCCCCGCTGCGCTGGGTTCACCCTTGTCACCCTGCCACAGAACAGAACATGGACAGAGTTGTTATAAATGGATCATTTGTGTACCTGTTTGACATTTTACTGCATTGTTAGGAGCTAGCTAGTAACATAAGCGTTTCACTGCACCCGCTATCACATCTGCTAAACTGTGTACACAGCCAATAAACTTTGATTTGATTTTGACAGTGTCATAAGTGACTGTGCAGGACAACACTTGCTCTAGTGTATAACACTGACACTGCCCCATTGACTGTGCCATTGATGGGAGTTCAATAGTGCAGCACTGGTTGGTCTCACAGAAGACACAACGGACCTACATGGATCTAAATCACAAAGTGAATGACATGAAAACATCCAACAGCACAGCCTCTTGTCCACAGCTTTAGATCTCAACCCCTCAACACAGGCACAAACTCAAATCTGCAAAAAAAATCACAGCATTCTCCAACAAGATGATGTTTTCACACATTTGCAAACTCTCTGGAAACAGGAATGTGTGGGTCATGTTAGTTAATGACTTCTCTGAAATGTTCCACTGTCACATGGGACATGTTATGAAGACGCCACACCACTGCAGTACAAGCACCTATAGTAAGAAAGCCATTAAAGGCCCAGATGTTTCAGTCCATAAGTAATGCAAAGATCAAAGTAATTCTACAGAAACCGATTGGGCAGACCAACAGAGGAGAAAGGTAAAGAAGCAACTCAAGACTAATCGCAACTCTAGTGGGTCACAAAGACAAACAATGAGAAGATAATAGACAATTGACTTGATGGAGCTCTGGTTGTTATGGGAACACTCATGATTGACAGACACCGAGCACAAACACAATGCCCATTCCAGGCCTACCCTGTAGCCCCTCTTTCCAGGAATACCAGGTGTTCCAGGGGTACCAGCTAGACCCTTTACAGTGGAAGGAAGACAGAGTTTTAGTACCCAGATAAATATAGGCCTTTACACTCTGTGTTAGCCACACCATTTCAAGGAAATTACCTTTCTTCCAGGAGTGCCTGGAAAACCTGGCTCTCCCTATGGTGGCCAAGATGGCACAAAGGTCAAAGGTGGGGGAAATGAGAGAAGACAGAAATAGGGAAAGTTGTTATTCAGTAAGGCTCTTTTAATCAGTAACCATGCCACATCTTCCAAACAAGCATTTTTCATTCATTTTGTAATAGTCTGATACAGCATCGGGCCTGTTTACATCCATGTGTTTGTCAGTTTTCTTGGAAGAACAGAATTCCCTCAGTACAGCATGCAATGGGATCAATATTTGGAAAGGCATGTTGGAGTTGATGCATTCTATGCTCGCATATAGCTGGTCTAGGTTTGGATATGGAACTGTCGCTGATTGTCATTCGTCAAGAGCTTCTAGCTCACCGCAAGCCAATTAACCCTAGAAATTGGTTGTTATAAATAGTAAAGGAACACATGATAGTTATTTAATTCATTTCTGTGTTTGCTCCCCTCTTCAATTGGCCAGCTTAACGAGCAGACGCACGGCGGATGATGTACGGTCACAGCTGTGACCACAGGACCCACATGGGTTTATAGCGCTTATGGAAGGTTGTGGGTGCACCCCAAATGGCACCCTATTTCCTATGAAAGGCATCCACTTTGACCAGAGCCCAGGTCAAAAGTAGTGCACTATATAGAGAATAGGGTGCCATTTGGGACACAATCCGTCTCTCTCGCTTGCTTTTACTATATCTACTTGGCTTGCTGAGACAGAAAGTTACGAGGGTGACTTGTAACTCTCATAACATTTATGCCCCATTTCAAATTACTAATCATCAATGTCAAGATATGGTTCTTAAATCCAGATGAAGAACAACTATTGGACCTGGGAGTATTATTCAGAGCCAAAAAAACATGCACTATTCATCATTGGTTTGACATGCATTTTAGGGAACATTTGGATTAGGAAATGCTTTGTCTGGCAACAATACAATCCAAAAGAATACTGAGAAAGAAGGCTGGTAGTTTTTTAAGCATACAGTTTAGTGGCAGGTAACATAGAGTTGAAGTCGGAAGATTACATACACTTTAGCCAAATACATTTAACCTTTTTGGGATAGGGGGCAGCATTTTCACTTTTGGATGAATAGCATGCCCAGAGTGAACTGCCTCCTACTCTGTCCCAGATGCTAATATATGCATATTATTATTAGTATTGGATAGAAAACAATCCGAAGTTTCTAAAACTGTTTAAATGATGTGGCAGGCGAAAAACCTGAGAAAAAATTCAACCAGGAAGTGGAACATCTGAGGTTTGTTTTTCAAAGCTTGGCCTACTGAATACACATTGAGATATGGCTAAAGTTGCACTTCCTACGGCTTCCACTAGATGTCAACTGTCTTTAGAAACTTGAATGAGGATTCTACTATAAAGGAGGGGCTCATGAGACCTCTTTGAGTCAGTGGTCTGGCAGAGTGCCTTGGTCTCATGACGAGCACTCCCGACAGAGTTACCTCTCGTTCCAGTGCTTTTCTTCAGACAAAGGAATTCTCCGGTTGGAACATTATTGATGTTTTATGTTAAAAACATCCTAAAGATTGATTCCATACATCGTTTGACATGTTTCTAAAGGACTGGAACAGAACTTTTTGAGTTTTTGTCTGGACGAAGTGCCTGCGCCTCGTGAAGATGGATTACTGGGCTAAACACAATAACAACAAGTGGCTATTTGGACATAAATGATGGACTTTATGGAACTTTATGGAACAAATCCGTTTTTATTGTCCAACTGGGATTCCTTGGAGTGCCTTCTGATGAAGACCATCAAAGGTAAGTGAATATTTATGGTGTTGTTTCTAACTTTGTTGACTCCAAAATGGCGGATATTCCTCTGGCTGTTTTGGGTTCTGAGGGCCGTACTCAGATTATGCTTTTTCCGTAAAGTTATTTTTTTTTTAATCTGACACAGCAGTTGCATTAAGGAGAAGTCTATCTTTAATTTTGTGAATAACAGTTGTATCTTTTATCAATGTTTACTATGAGTATTTCTGCAAAATCACTGGATGTTTTGGAATCAAAACATTACTGCACGTAAGGTGCCAATGTAAACTCAGATTTTTGGATATAAATATGCACATTATTGAACAAAACATACATGTATTATCTATATTTCTGCTTATTGTGACTCCTCTCTTGGGCTGGAAAAATGGCTGTGTGTTTTTTTGACTTGGCTATGACCTAACATAATCATATGTTGTGCTTTCGCTGTAAAGCATTTTTGAAATCGGACACGATGGGTAGATTAACAAGATGTTTATTTTCATTTGCTGTATTGGACTTGTTAATGTGTGAAAGTTATATATTTCTAAAAAATATTTTTCAATTTCGCACGCTGCCTCTTCAGCGGAATGTTGTCGAGGAGTTCCGCCTGCCCTAGAAAGGTTAAACTCAGTTTTTCACAATCCCTGACATTTAATCCTAGTAAAATTCCCTGTTTTAGGTCAGTTCACCACTTTATTTTAAGAATGTGAAATGTCAGAATAATGGTAGAGAGAATTATTTATTTCAGCTTTCATCACATTCCCAGTGGGTCACAAGTTTACATACACTCAATTAGTATTTGGTAGCATTGCCTTTAAATTGTTTAATTTCAAATGTTTTGGGTTGCCTTCCACAAGCTTCCCATAATAAATTGGGTGAATTTTGGCCCATTCCTCCTAACAGAGCTGGTGTAGCTGAGTCAGGTTTGTAGGCCTCCTTGCTTGCACATGCTTTTTCAGTTCTGCCCACACATTTTCTATAGGATTGAGGTCAGGGCTTTGTGATGGCCACTCCAATACCTTAACTTTGTTGTTCTTAAGCCATTTTGCCACAACTTTGGAAGTATGACGGGGTCATTGTCCATTTGGAAGACCCATTTGCAACCAAGCTTTAACTTCCTGACTGATGTCTTGAGATGTTGCTTCAATATATCCCCATAATTTTCCTTGCCTCATGATGCCATCTATTTTGTGAAATGCACCAGTCCCTCCTGCAGCAAAGCACCCCCACAACATGATGCTGCCACCCCCGTGCTTCACGGTTGGGATGGTGTTCTTTGGCTTGCAAGCCTCCCCCTTTTTCCTCCAATTTGTGGAGTGGTTAAAAAGCAAGTTTTAATGACTCCAACCTAAGTGTATTTAAACTTCCGACTTCAACTGTATATAAGGCATTCTCAAAAGTAGTCATAGATCAACCAGTCTGGGGAGGAACAATCTGGAGGGAGGAAGATACTGGAGTGGCCCTATTATTTAATCTCAGATACACTGTATGGTTTAAGGTCAGGGGCATACACTGTATGGTCAAAGGTCAGGGGCTACTTTCACATGGTGAACTACCTTCAACACTTGTTTCCCAGGCATTCCTGGTATACTAAGAGATCACATTGATTATCAATAACTACAGTCACAGCATTCTCAAACAAGATGCGGGACAACACACATACAGTATTGCATGTTTGGGTTGACGAAACACACTGAAGCTCAAATGAAACATACTAATTGGAAGCACATCAACCAACCAAAGCATACTTCTTTGTTTGCCATATCATGTTTTAAAGTAATGAAAACAAATGATCAATGTCCATGACCAAGATCCTTAAGAATAAACCCCGATTACATGAACAAATAAGAACAGAGACACAGGGAGGAGTGATAGAACGTCCCTGGCGGAGAGAGCAAAGGCGGCAGGCTGACTCCTAAGGGTCTGACAAAGGGGCAGGTGGCATCGCCCAACTTGGCAATCCCTACCCTCCTCTCCCCCTCCTGACTGACAGACACACAGCAAGTGCATTTCTGCTGGAGCCTCTGACAGGTGCTGTGGTTGGGGCTCACCATGGAGGGAGGGTGAGGGTGGTGCGTCAGTAGACTGCAGACTGTACTGGAGCCAGAGCCCGGCCCCGCCACCACAGCCTGCCCAGCTGCCCCATGAACGCTTTCACACCAACCTGTCAGGGGATCGAAACGTGGGGATAGAGTGTCCATCCGTTTCTGGGAAGATGAAAGCGCCGGGCGGGCCTCCTGTCCAGAACCCTGACCAGGGTGGGATCAGGGCAGGTGAGCGGTGACGGCTCTAATCACATGGAGGGGCCCTCAGGGGCCCCCAGCAAACACAGCACAGAAACAGGAAGCTTTGATCTCCTGCTTCTCCAATCAGCTCACACCATTCCTCCCATCTACTTAGCTATCCCTTCCTGTCACCGTCACTCTCCACCCCCTGGTTCTATTTTCACACCGGTGTGTGTGTGTGTATGATACTCCATGGGCGTAATCTGTCGACTGACATGCCTGCTGCTTGATTTATCAATACGCTAATCTCTTCATTGAAACGACGCGGACATGGCCTTTCCAGTTCAGAGGAAATGCCCTGAAGGTAACAGGGGAATAGATTCATCCTCTGTTCAAAACAAAATGTAATGATCCCTCTGATACACCAGTAAAGAGGGCGTAAACAGTGTGAGATACTGTAAGACGGCCTTAGAATGGCCACCGCAGCTACAAGCACTGTCAGAGCGGATCTGAGACAAGTGAAAGGAATAATAGCACTAGGTAGGTGAATAGAGAGGCCGACTTTCTGTCTTCCTCTCAGTTCTAATGTGCTTTCCAGCTGTGTTGGTCTAGGGCTCTCTGATTTTGAGGGAGAGTGAGGGTAGAGGAAGGGAAGATCCCCATTCAGTCAATCAGACAGACAGTCTGTGTCTGAAACGCTAGGCTTGGCAAAGCCTACCTCCCCACACACCTTTTCCCCCCCTGTGTTCTGAGCACCACTGTCACCTTATCCTGTCTCTGGGTCTCTGTCGTCGGCTTACCTTGACAGGAGCGCCTCAGAGTGCCCACACAGCTCTGACCCAAGGGAGAGATGAAAAGCAGGCTTTTCTAACAGTCTAACAGGCTCATTAAATCAACCGGCCCTCTAGACCGGGGGAGAGACATCCGTCATTACAGGGCTAATGGCGAACCACTGTACAGTAATGGTGAGCTAGCCATTATGAAGGCAGAGCAGAGGAGAGCAGAGGAGGAGGTCTATGGCTGTCCTGTCTACTTCCTCTATGTCTAGCCTGGCATCTGTAGCCTGGCGACTGTAGCCTGGCGTCTGTAGCCTGGCGTCTGTAGCCTGGCGGACTGTAGCCTGGCGTCTGTAGCCTGGCGGACTGTAGCCTGGCGGACTGTAGCCTGGCGGACTGTAGCCTGGCGTCTGTAGCCTGGCGTCTGTAGCCTGGCGACTGTAGCCTGGCGACTGTAGCCTGGCGACTGTAGCCTGGCGACTGTAGCCTGGCGTCTGTAGCCTGGCGTCTGTAGCCTGGCATCTGTAGCCTGGCGACTGTAGCCTGGCGTCTGTGTAGCCTGGCGACTGTGTAGCCTGGCGTCTGTATAGCCTGGCGTCTGTAGCCTGGCAACTGTGTAGCCTGGCGTCTGTGTAGCCTGGCGTCTGTGTAGCCTGGCGTCTGTGTAGCCTGGCGTCTGTGTAGCCTGGCGTCTGTGTAGCCTGGCGTCTGTGTAGCCTGGCGTCTGTGTAGCCTGGCGTCTGTATAGCCTGGCGTCTGTATAGCCTGGCGACTGTATAGCCTGGCGACTGTATAGCCTGGCGTCTGTATAGCCTGGCGTCTGTATAGCCTGGCGTCTGTATAGCCTGGCGTCTGTATAGCCTGGCGACTGTATAGCCTGGCGACTGTATAGCCTGGCGTCTGTATAGCCTGGCGTCTGTATAGCCTGGCGTCTGTATAGCCTGGCGTCTGTGTAGCCTGGCGTCTGGGTAGCCTGGCGTCTGTATAGCCTGGCGTCTGTATAGCCTGGCGTCTGTATAGCCTGGCGTCTGTAGCCTGGCGACTGTATAGCCTGGCGTCTGTATAGCCTGGCGACTGTAACGTGCTGAGTGAGGGCCTTGAGAGATATATAGCTCGGTCAGACTTGTAGTCGGCACCATGTGGACATTAACGATGATGGCCCATGCCACAAACCTTTACCTGTTCTTTTTATGACAATCTGGTTGTACAATACAGTAATCCTGATCCAACATTGTGAGTACAAATATAGAACAAAGTTCCCCTGGGCAGAGGCAGACCCATATCCTAAGGTGAATCTAGTGCCGTTTGAAGTGTATGCCTGCAAAAGCACTTACTCTTTAGAATATTTTTTTTTTTTGCCATTCCTCTCACAACCCACTGTGAGAGGAATGGCTCGAACACTGTTGCTGTGGATACCGCGTCTCTGCTAAAAGCACCCTTCCTTGAAGTGTTTTTCCCTCTCTTTCCCAATCCCTCCATATGTGGAGTCTAATGGGGGAAACACACGGCGTCTGCTACTACTGTGTCGGGCATCTCGGGACGAGGGAGCGGGAATGTTCACCATGGAAACGTATGGGACTTAAAGTACGGCAGGGAGCTGACAGATAAGAAAACAAGTGGCCGGACTGCATCAGTCGGTCACGTCACATAGAGGCCAGTGTCTATGAGAGACTGAGAAGGACTGGGGGCCACATGTGTTCAAATCCCATAGGGGAGCAGCCTAGTTTTTGTTGTTGAAGCATTGAGGTCTGCAGCGATGGGCAAAACAGACGCATTTCTTCTAGGAAGGCTCCTCCCACCAACATGTGGCGCCTTCTCTGACAAGGCGTTTTTCATTCTAGGATTGTTTGGTCTGTTTCTTTGATTGCACGACATGATGTATAAGATCAATCATCCAAAGCACATTTGCCCACATATTGTGATGACTGAAATAAACGTTTGCCTTCTGATTTAGGAAAGCATCAACGGTAAGATCATTTAAAGACGATTTGCAATTTCAACAGCACAAACTCTATAAGGGTAAGTATCTTAAACAAGCAATAACAAACTCAAGTCAGACATCCACAGTGATCAAATTCTCTTTAAAATTCTTGCATATCGATATCTTGCCATGCGAGGTGATATTGACGAAAATAACTTCTTAAGATGCCACACTCTACATATGGCTTCCATTAGACCTTCCCTCCCATCTCCCCTATGAGACCTGTCTTCCCCTCATCTCCGTACAGTGTGGATGGAGACGACATCAGAAGGAAGACATGGGCAAAGCAATCATGCTATTTCAAATAGGGGAAATCAAAAGACAACCAATGGTACCAAGGGAAATAAGTATTCCACTCATCAGCATCTAAGCCTCTGGGCTCTGAGGCCTGTCATGGTGGTCCCTTGACTGAAGGGGGAGGTGAATATTCCACCCGACTAACCAGGAGGGAATTACACAGGACAAGGCCATGCCACTTGGGCTTTTTGAACTGGGATGATATCTCGACCAGACTCAGGAACCAGCCCAGGATTTGTCTATGTCTACAGATAAAGACTCCTGGTTCACTTTAGATATTAACAACCTGGCTGCTGTACACCCACTACCACATGTTTTCACTGGGAGGTTCCTCTCCTATGAGGCTTTTTCGTGAGATAATTCAGCCCATTCATGAAAACATATTAACGGACCAAAGCCAGTGGGGTGTGGTCTCTGGGGTGCATTTGTGCCTCAGCAGGTGTTCGGCTAAACAATAAGCTGCCAGAACTCCCACTTTGTGTTTTTGACAGTCCGAGAAATTGACATTGAGCCTGTGAGACACCATTGCTCATACTAGCTATCTAACCAACAACACACACACAGAGACAGAGAGAGACAGAGAGAGAGAGAGAGAGAGAGAGAGAGAGAGAGAGAGAGAGAGAGAGAGAGAGAAGAGAGAGAGAAAGAGAGAGAGACAGAGAGAGAGAGAGAGAGAGAAAGAGAGAGCGAAAGAGAGAGAGACAGAGAGAGAGAGAGAGGGTGAGACATAATAAGACTCTTACCCTCAGCCCTAGGTCTCCCTTCAGTCCCTACGGAAGGAGAGAGAGCGACACAGATAAACACAAAACAGTTACATATAAGGGATTCATTTGATTTCTTTTTCAATACACGAACATACAGCTAGTCGGAGTTGAGAGGTAGACCCTCTCCTTCTGCCTCTGTAAATGTAGTTGCACTCCTGTAGAATGCCACCAGGTGGTGCAATAGACTCTGAAAGCAGTGGACTTGTGAACAAAAGTTTGTCGCAGCTCCAGAAAGGTATTGGACCTCCATAAGGAACAGGGTGCAGTGGGAACATGGGAGAGTTTGTATTTCAATGCCTTCACATTTCACTACCTCAAACACCTCGGAACATCTAAAGTGCAATACAAAACTTTCAAAGGGGTGAAATGCTTCACATAAGAACATGGACATGGCCTTCGTCTTGGTCATCCTCCGGGTAACCTGCTGTAGGGTTGACCAACCTCCTCATGAACTGGACCAAGCTTTTTGAGGCTCTGTCATGGGAAAACAGTGCGATTGAGGAAAGCTGGAGTTTACAAGGCTATAACATAACCGGGAGCTTGGAGCTGTAGGTTCTTCCAGACTTCCCCAAAATAGGGGTCAAACATAAGTCATTAAATGGCAATTATCATACAGAAATATCTATTTTTACAAACTCGCCCAGTTTGAATCAAACTTTCAATATATCACTTGAGGTAGTGTACTAATGACTTTGAGCATGGATCATAGAGGGGCTGTGGTTTGCTGACAGCCAAACAGTTTGACATTGCCCAGATGGCTAAGACGTTTAACCTGCTCTAGAGGCTCGTGTGGATGTGACCCCGTTCTGTTGGGGGATGTGAGAGCCATGCAGGCTGTTGCGGTCTCTCTCTCCCTCAATCCCTCTTCCCCCCCCTTCTCTGTGCAGTCACACTATGTGCTGGCTGAGCCCAGCTCAGTGAAGGGCAGAGGCTGTGAGAGTGAGCCCTCCAGAGGAAGTCCATTAAGCCACGGAAAGGTGGAGAAGGACAGGCACGTGGATAGTTTAAGAGGCACAGCTCTCTCCGCCCCCCCACAGTACTTCAAAGCCAAGGTTAGCTCCGACAGCAGCCCAGTGGGAGAGAGTGTGTATGGGTTTGTGTGAGAAGAATGCTCCCTTGACCAATGATGGTATGAGACTGTGTCCATCCCTAGATTTCCTATACAGTATAGTAAAATACTAAAGGAGAATGTGAGAGCAGAGGGAGAAAGAGCCCATGTTTAATGGGGAGAAAGGCTACAGTTGGGCCTGGGTATATAAATAGAATAAACTGTGAGTAGTTTAAGCTCTTAATACAAAACCCGGGCTATTTCAGTGAGGCAGGAAGTACACTGAGGTACAGGAATGGCTGCATGCTGATTTCTGGTCCTGCTGATAGTATGGTCAGTGGTATAGGTCAAATGAGACTGATCAACAGGTAATAATGTTCATAAAAAATACCTTGGGGCCTTCGGGACCAGCAGGGCCAACATCACCCTATGGAAGAAAGACACAGAGGTCAAACGGGGAGACACAGAATGAGAGAGAAGAGGGTGAACATGAATGAATGAAAAGGTAACCGGATGCAGAACTGCAGACGACAGCAAGACAGATAGGTCACAATGATTTGTACAATCCACCGTTCAGCAACTGGACATACTGTGACTTGTGCTAGAGAACACAGCCCATTGGCGACAGGCACATTCTCTGTATGAATGTAGCCATTCTGACAAGCAGCAAACAGAGTGTTTATTAATCAAGTCGTGGGATGATTCAAGGAAATATCTTCCCTCTGGTTGTGCATTAATCCCAGCAGGTGCTTGATAATAAATACAAAATAATTCCACTACTAAAGGAAAAATAGACAGTCCTTACTTTTCCTCCTATAAATCATGCAAGGCACAATTTGTGAGTTTCTAGAGACCACAAATTCCAATTGAACTATGTGTTTAAGCTTAAATTGAGATCCAAAACCTACCTTTATTCCTGGCATGCCTGGCTCACCCTAAAATGACAAAATGGTTCATATAAAGTCACTGTAACAAACAGCACATGTATAGTAGACACGCCTCCTCTTTCATTACATGGATGGGTCAACAAAAGAGTAAGCACTACTTTAATTCAATTTGGGGAGTTCAAAGACTGGTTTACAACCAGATGGCCATATCTTGCCACAGTCCAGTTGAGGGAAGGTATCCCTTGTTGTGAAAGCCAATCAAAAGATACACTGCACACTTCTTTCAACTTCTGGCTGTGATATGAACTTGGTTTAGTTTTTAATGGAGCAATTGGTTGGGCGAGCTGCTTTAAAAAAAAAGCCCTTCCTGTCTGTTTCCATGCTTCACAATCTAAATTCCCCATTCTTAATAATCCATTGCAATAAACAGGAGAAATATAGTCCTCTAGTCCAATAGCAACACAGAGAACAGGAATAAACACCCTGAAGGCTTCCCAACATGAACATCAGATACAGAATGACTGGAAGCTCCACGTGACAATCGAGAGATATGGGTCAATCACGGATCATTTGCGTTTCATACGTGGAGCTATACGTAGTGGTAATACGTGTCCACTTGTATGTAGTTTATGTATAATGGTGTTGATTATGGAGAATAGAAATTACGTTTACCTTCATCCCTGGCAGGAGCTGGAGAAAATGGGAAAGGAAGATGGAGAAGTCACAAGCATGTCAATACCAAATTTCCATTAGGAAAATACATTAGTCCAGGAAATTGCAAGAGGCATAAATCAAACTCACCCTTGGATCTTTTCCTGGTTTTCCTGGTTCACCGGGTTTACCCTACATCAGATTAAGAAAAAATATACATCACCGATACAATACTTTTCTGGACAAACACTCATATAATTTCCACTTCCATGGCCATAGCCTTTGCCTCAATGCAGTCACTGGTCCAGTCCTGATTGTGGTGGTCAGCTGGCTGAGGGGACTCACCGGTGGTCCACTTGCACCGTTCAGTCCGGGGGTCCCTGAGGGGCCGGGAGGTCCTGGTGGGCCCTGAGCTCCAGGCTCACCCTGCTGAGAGACCTACAGTTAACATCTGCTACGTGATGCTAGGCCATGCCAACGCAACACATCAAAGCACTCCACATACTGGGAGTTTTATGGCGGGCAATATTAGCAAGAATCTAGACTTATCTATCGGGTGTTTCTTTTCATTAAGCACCATGTTTGGAGAGAATACCACTTTGAATTCAAATTAGGATATATTTGTGTTTTTGTGTGCTTCAAATGGTTTATCCTGTCAAAACCAGATTGTGTTTTCAACAGTACCAACTCATTGAAATAAAAAAGGCACAAGCTGTCTTTTCTGCAGCATCTTACGATCTCGACGTGACGTGCTAACTTCAAGGCACCAAAAGGGCCAACTGATCTCTCTTTAGTGTCAGTCTGAGGAAACTCAACTGTCAGCTAGGGGAATTAACCAACACAAAATAGAAGACTAAACAAAATCAAGATGAACATATTTACGAGGAACAGATACGAAGAGGAAAGAGGCCTACACCTCAACTAACCATGTCTTGATATTCCAATGTCTAGCTTACGGTTATACGATCCCATTGACCTATGTCTCAAACATCTACTTTCTTTATTTGACCAAACTCAGAAAAGACACTTTCTTAGAAATGTATTTATTGTCTTACACACTAAGACCATATCTCTCCATATCTCCAAGGTCATTTCCATTTTATACAAAGGACTGTCTAGATATGACATGAAAAATTTACGCAAACATATTATTTATTACTGTACATGTGGTTTAACTTTAGAAACTTCATAATACACAATATTGGCCTTGAATTTAAACACTTCCTAATCACTGTGGAGTAGACTGCACCGTGTTTACAAGGAGCACGTCTTTAACTCAAGCTGAGCTTCTGTGACCAGGCCGGACATCAAGGCTCAGATAACCCAGAACACATCCATCGACAATAAATCCATATTTTATCAATTCCATGCAGGACGGATGTGTCTAGCTATGATTTATGATCCAGGTGTACTTCCATTAAATTAACACATTCCGTTATGCTGATTCCAGGGGCTCATTTTAAACAGCAGAGCCAATTCCGCCTGGGTCTGAGTGGTATTTCCCCTCTACGTCTTTAGTGTTGGATCTACCACAGTGTGTAGCATTGTCTCCAAACAAGGTATTCCATCCTGGCACAGAGAGACTGCACACCAGGGGAAACAAAATGGAGGAGGGATGCCAACAGAGGTCCACCTGTGCCAGGGGCCCTCTTTCTAACAGAGCAGGCTGGACTCTGGGCACAGGAAGGGACACTGAGGTCCTTTCAGAGGATTGGAGACTCACTTCCTGCCAGAAAAATGACTTTTCTTTCTTGTTCTTTTCATATCTTTGCTAAGGTTATGGAAATCATAGAAGCTTAGGCTTTTTATGTTTGCCTAAAAAAAATAATTTTCCCCCACAGAAAAGCAGGATTTGTTGGACCAAGTAACAAGCCAAGTTAGGATTTTTTTTAATTTCACCTTAATGGAATTTAAATTGGCCTTGAAGCCTGGGGCATTTACATAATCCACTTCATATACCCTCTACGGTCACGAATATGCTCAAAGTAAACAGTATTGTTTTGTTTATTTTTGGGGTTCCAACTGTATCTAGCAAGTGTATCTCAGACTCTATCCTTGTCCTCTTATCACAGAATTCAGGTTTGAGACAACCAGGTGCCATAGAGGGTTAACAGAGGATCACGGAGGGTTTGGCGGAGGTCGACAGCGGTTGGCATCCAGAGAAAGGCAGAAAGGGGCCGGAAGGGACAGAGAGAAATGTACCTTGAGGCGCTTTAGGATTAGAGGGTTTATTTGAGGCATGTTGCGCACGGTGATGGGCAACATCTGCTGAGGTCACAAAGCACAGGTGGCCAGCGGTGTAAGAAAGTCACAGGGCAACAAGTTCACCGGGAGGCCAGGGAAAGGAAACAGGGCAGAATGAGAAGGGGAGGGGGGTTTGGGAAGGGAAGAAGAAGGAGAGAAATAGAAACAAAACATGAGCGTGAACAGCAAGAAAATGTCAAGGCAGGGAGAGAGGAGAGAGGAGAGAGGAGAGAGGAGAGAGGAGCTGGGAGAGAAAGAGAGAGGAGAGAGGAGCTGGGAGAGAAAGAGAGAGCGAGCAAAGTAACAACAGTGCAAATTAGGGGCCAGGAGTTGGTGTCAAAAGGGAGTGTTGATGTCCCTCGATGGTCAGATTGGATACTGATACCACGATATACACTACCTTACTTCAGGTCAAATACTGTACAACATGGTAATTGATCAGATAAAATGCTGCCAGTTTAAGCAATAAGCAGCCCCATTGGGTGTTTGTATAAAAGCAGCAGTTGAGCTATTTAGACATCAATCTCCCAGATCAACTGTACTCCTGCCCCCTGTCCTGTTGTAGCTGAGTGGAGATCAGGCAGGATTCAGTCTTGCCACAAAGAGAGTACAGACTTACTGTGGCCAATCCTCCAACACAGGGCTGTACAATACGCCGCTTCTGTTGAGATTCACCAGCATTATCAAGTACAGCTTTAAAGAGGGCTACAATACGTATGATCCCATTGTTTTCTCCATTCAAATATAGCAGAACCTGATCTGTACAACTTGACTACTTTTAACAGAGAGTATATATTTCCAACTTGATGGAAGGTATATATATATATATATATATATATATATATATATATATATATATATTAAAGCTATTAAACCTACCATATTATCAGAAGTTGCCAAAGCAATGTTTCCGTGTCAAAGACGTTTGAAACTAAATTGAACATAACATTGATCAAGAAAAATGATATGCTGAGGTATCAATGAGGAAATATGTACAATATGTGATTATTGATAAGTAGAGACAGGGACCATTGCAGGAGCTATCCACCGTACACACCCACATGCCGTAAGTTGCACCACCTTAAATTTCCCCAAAAAGTAGACGTAAAATGGCTTTTTGACACAAAACCATTTCTACCACATTCAGTGGCAATACTGTATTTTACTCTATGTGCTGCATTTTCTGGCATTCAGAAATATAATGAATGAAAAGAGTTGAAAATTGAGGCCGATCTGTCATAATATGTCCACTCTGAATCTAGATAAACAGTGGACAGTGTGAGAACCAGGCCTGGTTTGGAGAACAGCACTACTCTACTGTAACCTGTTGACCCCACCGGTAGAGGACAGAGGCTTAGGGACGCCTGGGAGTGGAGCATTGGCTGTCTTTGCAGCACGACTGGGACACAGTTTTGGGGTCACCCACAAACCTTAAACATCAGAGCCTGACTGGAAATTACAGCAGCCAGGGTATTCACTGGAAGATCCTGTACAAAGAGGCCCTACACCCACATGGGCCACACACCCACATATAATAACTGTTGATATCTACGTCTCACTACTAAAAACACCAACCCCCCCCCCCCAGCTCCCCCTATAGGACAAGTGGAACCACCCTCTGGCAGGGACCTCCCATGCAGTGTGTGTGCCGGGGGCCCCCCGAGACGTTTATGAAAACAATCCAATGCACGCACAGTATGGCGGGGGCACCAGCACAGGTTGAAGGTTTTAAACAACCCCAAATGCTCTGACCTTCTCCCTCTCAACTACACATTCTCTGCTGTACTTGTTTATTTAGCCTAAACACATTGCAGAGTATATCAAATAAGCATTATTTTCCACATGCTTTGAGTTGTTGTCATGGGCTCTTTGATTCTTACAGTATGCTTTACTGGGGGAAACTAGAGACTTCACAGAAGGCATTACATAATGGGAGGTTGAATTACATTGGAAATGGACTTAGCTATCTGAACAATCCCTGAGCACACAGGAGAGTATTTTTCTTGGCACCCGCACACATAGACCTTTATCACGTAGTGTGTGCTCCAGCAGGCTACCAGTAATTGCCTTGTTTTCACTCAAACAGCCAAGCCCCTGAGAGAAGGCCTGATTTGCATAATGGGGCTGCCTTTTCTCTAACAGTATGTGCTGCATGTGCTACTCATCAGACTCATTTGTCTTGCCTCATTTTTTTCCCCACACACTGCCATCACAGTGCAGACCCCACAATTAACTTGGTTTATGTCTGTACCTGTGAAGAGAACAATGTTATTTGCTACAGAGACAACACATCATAGAGACTCCAACTCAGCATACAATTACATTTTAGCACCATCCACTGCGGTGCTGCGGTAAGCGATCGCTGAGGGGCAACTTTCCCAGCAACAAAACGATTACAGTTTAGCATGGTCATCTAGAGTCACTCTATAAACATTCCCAAGGTATACATTAATTAATATGAGATGATTCATTTACCCTGTGACTGTAGTCTCCACATAGGCCCTAGAGAGAGAGATGGATAGTGAGTTAGAGACTCCCCATTCAAACGAAAAACCTTGTCATTTTGTAATAAACACTTGTATGTTGGCTTACAGTCGATTATACCACTGACATTGTGGGTGAATCCAGGCTCTCACAGCTTCAGAAAATGTCACTGAAAAACTCACCTTTTCTCCTTTCTGACCAGATTCACCCTGGTAGGTAAACAGAGGTGAAGAAGGAGAGAGGAATGAGTGGAGAGAACAGATCAGTGTGAAGAGAGACAGACACATTAATCAACTAATGTCAAATAACAGAAAAGCTGTCAAAACCTGAAAGGGGAAAAAACTTACTGGAACTCCTTTGGGACCACGTTGACCCTAAAAAGTAATAAACAGTATATCAATCAACAGATTAAAACCATGTTAAAACATAATGTTATCAAACTGTCAACATTTTATAAGTGCAACCTTTCATTTCAATGTACATGTATGTGACAAAAGAGGATAAATGGTTTTTGTTTTAAGAGGATAAATGGACATGAGGAGAATTCAGCTAGATCCAACAGGCACACCAACCAAAGGGCTGCACCAACCACTTGTCATAGCCTGCTCTGCTCCGTTTGACTACACATCAAGGCCTGGGGAGAGATGTCTAACATCTGTCAGTGGCGCAGGACTAGTTGATAAATGAACCCAGGGAAAGTGCACAGTTGGACACATCAAGCACACTCCATGACCGTGACCCTGGCGCATAGGAGTTCCATAAAGGCATTGTGGAGACTGGAAAGACATCATTTATGCATTTAACAGACTGGCGTTCGGTACCCGTTAAAATATTGTTTGACAGTTTTTGAGAGTGTGGGAGGAGAAGAAAAGTGGCTAATTAAATTAACATTAATCAACATTGAACATTATCCACCCACTTGGACCAGGACAGGCATGCCATTTGTGTTGGCCCAGGCCGGCTCCCTGCATGTGAGCTTCTGTAGGAAGGCAGCACTCCAAACACGCTCCGAGCGAAAGACAGCCGACGTGAATAACCCCTAATAAAACAAAGCCCCTCATGATAACTCTCCAAGTCCAACAAAGAGTAATGGCTTTCTAACAGAGACACAAAGGCCCCTAAAGCCGGCAGCTGGCCTGATAAAAGCCAGACCGCTGGCCTGGAGGACCAGACGTAGAAACAGCCTTCAGGGGCACCACAACCATCGTCCAAGAAGAATATAGTCTTTAGGTGAACTGGGTTTTATCTCCATTTAAAAAGGAGATTGGAGAGAAAGGTGATCAATAAAAGTAGGATTCAACCTCCTAGAGGAGATTTGTCCAGCGGTCACAGGGCTGGAGGTGAAGGGGTACGGGACGTTCAACAGTCATTGTGTCTCATCCAGAAGCCTCACAGGATTCATGTGGGCCTATAACGATGTCAGAGTAATGGGATATATCATCTGTATCCCCTGACACCTCAGTGGAGAAATGTGTATATCTCTGAATCCTAAATAAGTCATTTTTGAGTGATCCTTTTGGAGAGGAGATATTTATGGTTATCCTTTTATGCAACAATTGATGCTTTCTGTGGTCTGCCTGTTTTATTTGTGGTTCTTTTATACTGTATATTTAGAGGTGCATTTAAGTGTTTCCAAAGAATTTGACTCTCAAAGAATTGGAATCACCATATGCATGAAATGCACAAGTCAACCGATTGTTTGCCTTTGCTCCTTTGTGCTTTATCTCGGTCAGTTTTACCTCTGATTGAGAACCCGAGAGTGGATTACAGCTGAAAAACCCATCTAGTTAAATACGGCCAGACATTCTCCCTGTCACTTAAAACAGGCAACCCACTGCTAGCCCATTACTCCCCCCACAAAAGAAATCAGGCCACAACAGTGTTTTCCCAATGGATTTAGTGGCTACACTTAGGGCACAAGATAAACAACCTGCTATGAGGTTCACTTGGATAACAAATGGTGCTTAAGCAGAAATGACCGACGTGCACGTTTATGGTGATCACATTTGTAAGGCATTCAAAACGCATAAAGACAGTGTTGGAGTCCTTTGGAAGTGCAGGAGTGTATGTCTACACTACAGACTGCAAAATGCCTACAGTTTCACATGAACTGCAAAACGGTGTTGTAAAACGATGCTTACCAAGTCTCCTTTCAAGCCGTTTTGCCCCTGTGTGTGCAGAAAAGAGTGAATGCATGTGGTAAAAGAATCAAATCGATTTCTACAGCTACGTCTCTTTGAATTTCTTGGGGAAACTGTTTTGAAATATAAATAACACTATTACCTCCGTCCTATAACAACAATAATGATACTAATAGAGATGTTATTACAATCATGACCCTCATCATTATGAACTTAATTATCCTCATCATCATCATAAGGTGGTAGATTCTAGGCCCTTAAAGTACTTCAATTATTCAATTATTCAACGTTTGTCAGAAATGGGGGCGAAACTCACGGGCTTGCCGTCCAACCCAATCGGACCCTAGGATCAAAAAAGAGGGGAGGACATTTCAACACAGGTTATAAGCAGTCATAACGCACATGGCTGCACAGACCATGGTACTGACATGAACCTACTTACAGAAGGGAAGAGAGGAATTTCCAGATCAAGAAAAAAAAAATGGAGAATAGAGTATGTTTTGTTTTCAAACTTGACACAAAATGTAAAACAAGCACGTTAAAACGTAGAGAGCTTGGAACTACAAGGTTCTGCATTTTTGTCAAAATAGAGTTATTGACATAGCCTTGTCCTGTTCAATATTCTCTACCTATATAGTCCTCTAAATACCCCAATTCATGTTGACATGTTCAAAATAACAACAGAACAATTGCTGACCCCATTCAAACCAATGAGGCTTTGGAACTTTAAAGCCAATTATATCAGAATCATTTTTTTGCAGATAGAACCTTATAGTCCTGAGCTCTCGACATAAAGAGCAACTTTGTTATTGGACATGGTGCTATTCCTGACCAGGAGGCATAAAGGGCAAGCTTTGTTATTGGACATGGTGCTATTCCTGACCAGGAGGCATAAAGAGCAAGCTTTGTTATTGGACATGGTGCTATTCCTGACCAGGAGGCATAAAGAGCAAGCTTTGTTATTGGACATGGTGCTATTCCTGATTAGGAGGCATAAAGAGCAAGCTTTGTTATTGGACATGGTGCTATTCCTGACCAGGAGGCATAAAGAGCAAGCTTTGTTATTGGACATGGTGCTATTCCTGACCAGGAGGCATAAAGAGCAAGCTTTGTTATTGGACATGGTGCTATTCCTGACCAGGAGGCATAAAGGGCAAGCTTTGTTATTGGACATGGTGCTATTCCTGACCAGGAGGCATAAAGAGCAAGCTTTGTTATTGGACATGGTGCTATTCCTGACCAGGAGGCATAAAGAGCAAGCTTTGTTATTGGACATGGTGCTATTCCTGATTAGGAGGCATAAAGAGCAAGCTTTGTTATTGGACATGGTGCTATTCCTGACCAGGAGGCATAAAGAGCAAGCTTTGTTATTGGACATGGTGCTATTCCTGACCAGGAGGCATAAAGAGCAAGCTTTGTTATTGGACATGGTGCTATTCCTGACCAGGAGGCATAAAGGGCAAGCTTTGTTATTGGACATGGTGCTATTCCTGACCAGGAGGCATAAAGAGCAAGCTGTGTTATTGGACATGGTGCTATTCCTGACCAGGAGGCATAAAGAGCAAGCTTTGTTATTGGACATGGTGCTATTCCTGACCAGGAGGCATAAAGGGCAAGCTTTGTTATTGGACATGGTGCTATTCCTGACCAGGAGGCATAAAGAGCAAGCTTTGTTATTGGACATGGTGCTATTCCTGACCAGGAGGCATAAAGAGCAAGCTTTGTTATTGGACATGGTGCTATTCCTGACCAGGAGGCATAAAGGAGACAGTAGAATGGCTGCAGATTTGAATAAAACAAGACCAATAATCAAGGCACTTATGCACTTAACCAGCCAGGGAATCTCGTTTAAGCCAAAAGTAAAATCTCAAGTAATTTGGTCAACTTCGTGTTTACGCAGAATCTGCTCACAGGAGATTACCAGCCAGGAAACAACTTATTTCTAACATTTTGACATTTGGGAGCTTCAATGACATAATAAAGCTCCACTTGCAAAATAGTAACCAAAACATTAAAACACAGATTATAAGTCTTACCGGGAAGCCTGGGAAGCCTCTAGTTCCTGGCTGTCCCTAAAGTGAATCAGAAATAGATGTTGAGTTAGAGGGATTCTTTTTCTGCTGGAAGATTGGAGGTGAAAATCTGGTGAAAGAGGGTCAGCGTGAGAGGGTGCCATTTTTCTCTTCCATAGTAATACATTTGGGCAGAGCTGTAATTGACCTTGACAGGGCGAGTGCTACCGCAGACTACCGGGAGAGCCTGCTGTGGGAGTTGTGGAGGGGAAACCAACTGACTCTCAAAACAAAAGGAAAGAAAAGGGAGAAACCCAACACTGGAAAGTCTTAGAATGATGAAAGAAACAAAGGATGGCGCTTTCTGATCGAATCAAGATCGACTGCGAATGAGAAAAAGCCAAATAAACTGAATGAGTAAATGTCAATAATGATTCATGAAAATGCTTTGGTTGAAGACATTCTGCACGAGGTGTGGATATGCTACCTGGCCTGTGGGACTAGAGGAAGCCATTCAATATCCCAGGAAAAAGAGAGGGGGGCAGTAAAGACAAACTGGGAGAAAATGACAAAGAAGAGGTGAACTTTCCTAATGAAACAGATTATATGTCTGAGACCAGACTAGTTGTTGGAGGATATGCATGTTTTTCCTCCGGAAGGGATTGTCTGTGTTGAAAAGACAGTTAAGGACATGGCTTATGACATGCTTTGCACATGAACCTTACAGACAATCTAGAACACTGGTTAAAAAAAACTATTCACAATATGGGACCATTTTCTCTCAATCTTGCTGTTGTTTTGTGCTTGAACGTGCAAAAAGTGTTGAGCTGTATGTATGTTCAACTGACTTCATCATTGGTTTAGTTTATTGATTTATTTGACCTTTAGTTAACTTCTTATTTTCAATGACGGCCTAGGAACAGTGGGTTAACTGCCTGTTCAGGGGCAGAACGACAGATTTGTACCATGTCAGCTCGGGGGTTTGAACTTGCAACCTTCCGGTTACTAGTCCAACGCTCTAATCACTCGGCTTGGGACAAATTCAGTTATATGTGTATAAAGTACTAAAAAGTTAAGTATTTGGTCCCATATTCCTTGCACACAATGAATACATCCAACTTGTGACTCTACACATTTGTTGGATGCTGTTTGTTTTGGTTGTGTTTCAGATTATTTTGTGCCCAATAGAAATGCATGGTAAATAATGTGTTGTGTCATTTTGGAGTCACTTTTATTGTAAATAATAATATAATCTGTTTCTAAACACTTCTACCTTAATGTGGATGTTACCATGACTAAGGAGAGTCCTGAATGAATAATGATGAGTCAGAAAGTTAGACACACAAAAATATCATTCCCACCAAAAAAGTATGTTATTGTAATGCTGAGAGGTTAGCATGTCTTTGGGGTATGATATATGGGCGTCTGTAAGCTTCTGATTCGTCATTATTCACCATTAATTCAGGACTATCCGTAATCATGGTGGCATCCACAGTAAACTGAAATGGGGAGACAATGTACAAAAAGCACTGTAATTTCGAAACGGCTCACCTGATATGGATGGAAATACCATCAAATTAAAGCTGACAGTTTGCATTTTAAAGTCATTGCATCATTCCCAATTAAAAGTGCTGGAGTACAGAGCCAAAACTAGTACAAATAGTCTATTTCCCTGTTCCAATACTTTGTAGCTCACTGTACATTTTGTATTCTCGACATAGCTCATCCTACATATCTACTGCTGTGCATACCTTTTTCTTATTTATTGTCTATACTGTCTATACACACACCACATATTTATATTCCAGACATTGCTCGTTCTGGTATTTCTTAATTTTTTGTTCCTTCTTCATTTTTTCTTCGTTTTAAATTTCTTGGGATGATTTGTGTTTCAGTATTGTACTGTTAGACATTTCCTGCACTATTGGAGCTAGAAATGTAAGCTTTTTGCTGTGACTTCAACATCTGCTAATCTGTTTACGCGACAAATAAACTTCGATTGTATTTGATTTAGTAAGGATACGGCTACTGAGATCACACATTTGATTAAACTTTGAGGGCTAATTCCACACGTGGACCACATATTTTAACATAGAATTGTCATATTGAGTGGTCTACCATAGTGTATGTATTCCATTAACATAGAGAATGAATCTGAAACAACTGCATGGGTCCTTTCCCTTTGTTTCGCTGTGGTCAGGTTGCAGTAGAACAAGGTCTTGTCTAGTCCTCTGTGAAATGACAGTGTGCAGGACACGGGCAGATAACAGGCAGCCTGGCTACCCATCCACATCGCTCTGGCCAACTAATGTTTCTCCTCCCCGATGAGTCTATTTGCATCCCTCCCTGACAATTTCTAGAATGCGGACACATTCTGACCGTTCTGATTGGTCCCAGAAACCAATGGGTTGGGCCAGAACCGGCCTACGTGACGATGTTATCAACTTTGATACTCCTATTGGTTACAGACGATCCAATTGCGAATGAGTTTGTTTTGTACAACGCCGCTCATTTTGCAGTCACAAAAACAACTTCTAGGATGGCAGGGCGAGTCGTCATTCAAGATAAGAGGAACCAGCTGGCCAACCTAAGCTGTAATTTCCACTCTTTTCTCTCCACCTCGCCACCAAATCCACTCCCTCTCCCTTTCCTAAGGTCAAGAGTGAGTCTCTCATATCGACCTCACCTGCTGTGGGAAATCACCTTTTAAGTACCCTTGCTTGACTGGTTCTCTGTGTACTCCTTCACTCTCCTGCTGTGCTTTGCTTCCTTTGTAGCCTGGTGTTCATTAGAAATGCCTTATTACCGGCCAGGGTAGTGGGCACACAGGTATGTAGCTAATTGTCAATTGGGAAAACAGATGTCTGGTCCTCCTGAGTAGCCAGTTTATTGGCTCCACAACAAGGTACTGTAACCCCGCAGTCAAAAAACCAGGGCGGAACAAGAAAACCTCAAAATAAAACATGTCCAATTCTTCACAGCATAATCAAAAAGGAAATTGCAAAAGTACAGTAACCCAACACAGTAACCCTTTTGTCTGTCTACTGATAAAAAAAGAAGAGAAATGGAGAAGAAAGGAGTTGAATCAGGATGAAGTCTTATTTTATCTCACGAACATCAATTATTTAATACAATAGGGACCATTGGGTTCTGGTGTCTGGAATACTTTATTAAGAGGTATAGGAATGTTTTCACTTCTCATGCTGAGGAAACACGGAATGAACCAGATTACAGCCAAATCGAAGCTCTGGTTTTCTCAGAAAATGCCAAAGTACTCTCAAACAACCTATAATTATCAGTCTTCAATCTCCATTACCTCGGTGGTGGACAAGCTCAAGAACTTGTTCTGGAAAGTCCTGACAGGCAAACGTAGAATCTCTGGTATTTGTGCTACAGTATGTGGTCATGAGTATGGGGTTCACAATATATACTCTTCATGTTGACAAATTCATAACATTACTGTCATGCCAGGCTTATTCAGAGTGAAAGGTCATGAGTCTTTGAACTGAAGACCTAAAGCGGAAGTGAACAGTACAGGTCATGCACAGTATTATTAGTTATAGGAAGAAGTGATGACACTTACAGGAGATCCTCGTGGCCCAATGATGGACAGGCCTGGCTCCCCTGGCGCTCCCTATGGACAGACAGACAGACAGACACTGAGAAGATGCACCAACAGTGGAACAAAATAATACCTCTCTCAAAGTGTTAGTCAGCTCACCAGATGTTCTCCTTAGTAATTCTGTATAATATGTACAACACTCAAATGAATACAATGGTAAATTAGGAAAATTATTTTTAAAATACCATCTGTAACACATATAGCAAGTCTAGTTCCTACACACACCTAATCTTTCCCACATTTTAAGGAAACAAGCCTAAGAGCAAAAGTGTTCTTATTTCTATACATTTCCAGCAAAGTCAAAAGTTCTCATTTCAGAGCCATACTTTAAACCTTGACAGCAGTGCTCAGAAGGTCAGCAGCACTGCTGTAAAAACAGGGGAAAACCCTCTGGGCTCCTTTGGCACAAAGTGGGTGATTTGCGCAGTGTCAGCCCCATCCATACAGACCTACGGACCCTTCCAGCAAAATCTTAGAACCCATTGGGGCCAGACAGGGCCTGCTCGGGTTTCCAGCACTTTCCCTAATTAGCATTCTCCCCAGAAACCTTATCACTGGGACATCTTTGACAGCCCAACCAGCCATCATAAAACGCAGGTGATTTTATCGTTCCTCAACAAATGCCTACTGGGGAGGGGAGGAGTTTGTTTTCACACTCAGGTTAGGTGGGTTTGTCACCTCGCAGTGGTACTGGAGAAGATGGACTGATGTTGCCTGTGCCTCACAGTGGCCAAAAGGCAAACCATTAAGAAAAATGGTTTGCTAAAGTGCAGAGGTCTACAGTTACTCCCATCGTACAGAGATTCACCAAACTGGACAAATGAATATCTACATACAGTGCATTCGGAAAGTATTTAGACCCCTTGACATTTTCCACATTTTGTTACATTACAGCATTATTATTTATGAAATGCACTGCTCTAAAAAATAAAGGGAACACTTAAACAACACAATGTAACTCCAAGTCAATCACACTTCTGTGAAATCAAACTGTCCACTTAGGAAGCAACACTGATTGACAATAAATTTCACATGCTGTTGTGCAAATGGAATAGACAACAGGTGGAAATTATAGGCAATTAGCAAGACACCCCCAATAAAGGAGTGGTTCTGCAGGTGGTGACCACAGACCACTTCTCAGTTCCTATGCTTCCTGGTTGCTGTTTTAGTCACTTTTGAATGCTGGCGGTGCTTTCACTCTAGTGGTAGCATGAGACGGAGTCTACAACCCACACAAGTGGCTCAGGTAGTCCAGGATGGCACATCAATACGAGCTGTGGCAAGACGTTTTGCTGTGTCTATCAGCGTAGTGTCCAGAGCATGAAAGCGCTACCAGGTGACAGGCCAGTACATCAGGAGACGCGGAGGAGGCTGTAGAAGGGCAACAACCCAGCAGCAGGACCGCTACCTCCGCCGTTGTGCAAGGACGAGCACTGCCAGAGCCCTGAAAAATGACCTCCAGCAGGCCACAAATGTGCATGTGTCTGCTCAAACGGTCAGAAACAGACTCCATGAGGGTGGTATGAGGGCCCGACGTCCACAGGTGGGGGTTGTGCTTACAGCCCAACACCGTGCAGGACGTTTGGCATTTGCCAGAGAACACCAAGATTGGCAAATTCGCCACTGGCGTCCTGTGCTCTTCACAGATGAAAGCAGGTTCACACTGAGCACATGTGACACACGTGACAGAGTCTGGAGACGCCAGTGGAGAACGTTCTGCTGTCTGCAACATCCTCCAGCATGACCGGTTTGGCAGTGGGTCAGTCATGGTGTGGGGTGGCATTTCTTTGGGGGGCCGCACAGCCCTCCATGTGCTCGCCAGAGGTAGCTTGACTGCCATTAGTTACCGAGATGAGATTCTCAGACCCCTTGCGAGACCATATGCTGGTGTGGTTGGCCCTGGGTTCCTCCTAATGCAAGACAATGCTTGACCTCATGTGGCTGGAGTGTGTCAGCAGTTCCTGCAAGAGGAAGTCATTGATGCTATGAACTGGCCAGCCCGTACCCCAGACCTGAATCCAATTGAGCACATCTGGGACATCATGTCTCGCTCCATCCACCAACATCACGTTGCACCACAGACTGTCCAGGAGTTGGCGGCTGCTTTAGTCCAGGTCTGGGAGGAGATCCCTCAGGAGACCATCCGCCACCTCATCAGGAGCATGCCCAGGCATTGTAGGGAGGTCATACAGGCACGTGGAGGCCACACACACTACTGAGCCTCATTTTGACTTGTTTTAAGGACATTACATCAAAGTTGGATCAGCCTGTAGTGTGGTTTTCCACTTTAGTTTTGAGTGTGACTCCAAATCCAGACCTCCATGGGTTGATAAATTTGATTTCCATTGATAATTTTTGTGTGATTTTGTTGTCAGCACATTCAACTATGCAAAGAAAAAAGTATTTAATAAGAATATTTCATTCATTCAGATCTAGGATGTGTTATTTTAGTGTTCCCTTTATTTTTACCCAAACATTTCTGCAGCATTGAAAGTCCCCATGAACACAGTGGCCTCCATCATTCTTAAATGGAAGAAGTTTGGAACCACCAAGACTCTTATTAGAACTGGTCTCCCGGACAAAATGAGCAATCGGGGGGAGAAGGGCCTTGGTCAAGGAGGTGAGCTTCAGTTTTCCTCTGTGGAGATGAGGGAACCTTCCAGAACGACAACCATCTCTGCAGCACTCCACCAATCAGGCCTTTATGATAGAGTGGCCAGACGGATGCCACTCCTCAGTAAAAGACACATGACATCCCACTTGGAGTTTGCCAAAAGGCACTTAAAAGGACTCTCAGATCATGAGAAAAAAAGATTCTCTGGTCTGATGAAACCAGGATTGAACTCTTTGGCCTGAATGCCAAGCATCACGTCTGGAGGAAACCTGGCACTATCCCTACGGTGAAGCATGGTGGTGGCAGCATCATTCTGTGGGTAGGTTTTTCAGCTGCAGGGACTGGGAGACTAGTCAAGATCGAGGGAAAGATGAACGAAGCAACGTACAGAGAGATCATTGATGAAAATCAGCTCCAGAGCGCTCAGGACCTCAGACTGGGGGCAAAGGTTCATCTTCCAACAGGACAACGACCCTAAGCACACAGCCAAGACAAGGCAGGAGTGGCTTCAGGACAAGTCTCAATGTCCTTGTGGCCCAGCCAGAGCCTGGACTTGAACCCGATCAAACATTTCTGGAGAGACCTGAAAATAGCTGTGCAGCAACGCTCCAAATCCAACCTGACAGAGCTTGAGAGGATTTACAGAGAATGGGAGAAACTCCCCAAATTCAGGTGTGCCAAGCTTATAGCGTCATAGCCAAGAACCCTCAAGGATGTAATCGCTGCCAAAGGTGCTTCAACAAAGTACTGAGTAAAGGGTCTGAATACTTATGTAAAAGGGATATTTCAGTTGTTTATTTTTCCAAATTTGCTAACATTTCTAAACACCTGCTTTTGCTTTGTCATTATGGGGTATTGTGTGTTGATTGATGAGGGGAAAACACATTTAATCCTTTTTAGAATAAGGCTGTAACGTAACAAAATGTATGCCCTTCTAGAGCGGTCAGATTACTGGTGTTGGAAAGGGTCAAGAATCAAGAAAGAGCCCCAGAATCACAACTAAGACCAGAAACCACCCCCAAAAATACATACATTTACAGCCAAGGCCTATGAAACACCAAGGACAGAGACTGCCTTTGAGATTTAATTTCCTCCCATGTGAATTTCTCCCATACCCATAAAGTCAGCCGCAAGTGGCCAAGTGGTTCTCTCTCCACTTAACCAACTCACTATTGTTTTCCTTTTCTCTGGTATATCTGCCAGTCACTTGCCTCATACATTACGACCCACCACCAAACCCACAGAACTTGTTTGTTTTAAAGTTTTAAGAGAAGAATATAAAAGCTGCCCAGCCGGAGCTGGACTTTGCCAGTTCCCCTTGTGTTGGCTCTGTCTGTTCTGGAGAGGATGTTTTCATATTTAATGAAGATCTTCATCCAAGCCTCCCTGTCTAACCCCTGTGTTTCGTCATCCTCTCTCCTGGCACCCAGAGCTAACCACAAACAGACGAAATGGGCCACAATATTACACTCCTAAAACAATCGGTGCAGAGAAATATAAGGAAAGCCATTGGATTGCTTTGGACCCAGATCTGTTGAGACCTCCCAAAGCCAGTGCCGTTGTCTGGTTCTCCGTTTAACGTCTTGGTGGTCACATTAGTCTACCCATAACTCCTGAGGCTCTCCGCCGGCAGGCAGACTGGCTGAGGCATATTGGAGTTGTTTGGCTAGCTTGCTACTCTCTACAGCACGACAGTTAAGAATGCAACGCATGTTTCTCCTCTAGTCACACATTCAGCTCTGCACATCACAAATCACCTCGGGTTTGATGAAAGTGAATCCACAAGTGGTTGCTTTGTGGATAAATCTGATCTCTTTTGCAAATGTGGCCATTTAGTGGACTGGAAACGTCTGCATGGTCAGATTACTATTGGCCATTCGAGGGAGTGAACACATATTGAGATCTTCGAGATGGAAATAAGATCACATGGTGATGCAATGCACCACCACCAACGCAGATTTGTCATCATTGTATATAATTCCAAGTCGCAGGGTTCTGAAACCTATAGTAGAATCTGCTGATACCATGGTCTCCATAAAAGTCATAAAAGTTCTAGAGGGAGCATTAAGTTAGAACTCTGAGACTCTTATGTGACAATTCTTTGCTATTCTGTTTCATTGAAAGAAAAAAGCACAAGTAATCCAACCAGGGTGGGAAATGCTTTTCAGAATGTGACCCTAACACCCTTTAAAAATACAGACCTAGGGCCCTTGAAATAAATCAAATATAACCTCCATACACTACTGTACAGTGAACAAGTGTGTGCTTTTAACCACCAGCAGCAACAACACCCACTAAGTCTGCTGAATCCCCTCTCCCCGCCTTGTCTCCTGCAGGCTTTGGAGGGTGGCTGTTCCTACTGACGTCCCTATAGACTTACCTTCTCCCCTGCGTTTCCTTTTAACCCCTGGTCAGTCACAGCCGACACAGTCGCATGCAAAGTGTGAAGGAGGAGAGAGACAGAGAGAGAGAGAGGAACCGGGGTTAGACAGGCACAGAGAGACACAGGGCATGCATCAGCCTCAGAAGTGGTCACAGGGAGAGGAAGGGAAGGGAATGGGGGGTGGGGAGAGGAGGCTGGGCTTGGCTGAAGTCTAGGGCCACAGGGAGCTGTCTGGTGTCGAGACGTACATTCTCACAGAAGTAGTAGTGAGTGAAGGAAGGGGAGAGGCAGTGAGCCTGGGAGCGAGGGATAGGCCAGAAAAAAGGACTTCCTTTGAGGAGGCGCTTGAGAACCACAAAGTAGTTGAACTCCTCTACACTGTGTGAAATATTGCGTACTCTGCATGGGCCTCACAGTTGGAGCGACACTGTAGAACGCCCCAGGTTGGGGAAGGAGGGAGTGTTTTTAAAGCCAGAATTCCAAGCCCACAAACCGGAGTCGGATTTGTGAAAATTCACTTCCAGTACGATGACTGAGCAAAACAGAGAGAACCGAGGTGCTGGTATCTATCTAAATGTTGCGGTGGTAAAATTGCCTTGAAATATGGCCATATCCAAAATACACACATCTAAATAAATGATATAAAATCAGCGCGACCTGTTTTCCTCATCTTTAAAATAAAGAATGTGTGCATGTAATGTCTCCAGGCAATTCCAAATCGGGTAAACAAGTAGCATTTGATTTGAACATTTCCCTAAAGGCATTCAGAAAACTACAAAATACACATGGAATCACAAAAACATGTGAATATATTCAGTATCAAGACAGAAAAGAAACAGATTTGAAATATGGGGAATTTGTGTTTCTAAAATATATATATATATATTTTTAAATGTCTGATAAAAAATTGGCCTAAAACAAAATCATTGTGCTCTAATAAATTAATGAATAAATTGAAAGCTACAAGTGTGAAAGAGGGTGGGAGGGGAGGGGTGAGTAATGGAATAGTGGATGATGTTTTACAAAAAAACGAAGCATTTTCCGATCTGTGCCTTTTTGATATTTCTAAGACTTTTCAGTGATTTGGCATGTTTGTATGTAACTACTGTAACAAAATCAGCTCCATTAACACGATACAATGTTTGTTAAATGGCTTTATAAGCAGTCATAGGCGTTTATGACACAACACTTTAAAAGCAGGTCACTTCCACACACACTACAAGAGCAAATATTAGGTTATATGAGCAACTTATAAATGCCATTACTGTATATAAGAGCCTTGTTTGTGAAGTTGAATTGTCAGCATCATGCAAACATGCCAAGTTACAGTACAACTACTGTACATACAGTGCATTTGGAAAGTATTTGGAAAGTATTCTGACCCCTTCCCCTTTTACATATTTTGTTACCTTTAAGCCTTATCCTAAAATGGATTAAACACAAAAAAATCCTCCTCAATATACACACAATACACCATAATGACAAAGCAAAAACATGTTTCAGACATTTTTGGCATATATATATATATATATATATATATATATATATATATATATATATATATATATAAAACAGAAATACCTTATTTCAGTCCACCTGGCCGTGCTGCTGCTCCAGTTTCAACTGTTCTGCCTTATTATTATTCGACCATGCTGGTCATTTATGAACATTTGAACATCTTGGCCATGTTCTGTTATAATCTCTACCCGGCACAGCCAGAAGAGGACTGGCCACCCCACATAGCCTGGTTCCTCTCTAGGTTTCTTCCTAGGTTTTGGCCTTTCTAGGGAGTTTTTCCTAACCATCGTGCTTCTACACCTGCATTGCTTGCTGTTTGGGGTTTTAGGCTGGGTTTCTGTACAGCACTTTGAGATATCAGCTGATGTACGAAGGGCTATATAAATACATTTGATTTGATTTGATTTGATTTATTTACATATGTATTCAAACCCTTTGCTATGAGACCCGAAATTGAGCTTGAGCTCAAACCCTTTGCTATGAGACCCAAATTGTGCTCAGAGACAGGATTGTCTCAGCATTTAAGGTCCCCAAGAACACAGTGGCCTCCATCATTCTTAAATGGAATAAGTTTGAAACCGCCAACACTCTTCCTAGAGCTGGCCACCTGGCCAAACTGAGCAATCTGGGGAGAAGGGCCTTGGTCAGGGATGTGAACAACAACTTAATGGTCACTCTGACAGAGCTCCAAAGTTCCTCTGAGGAGATGGGAGGACAACCATTTCTACAGCACTACACCAATCAGGCCTTTATGGTAGAGTGGTCAGACGGATGCCACTCCTCAGTAAAAGAGTTTGCCAAAAGGCACTTAAAGGACTCTCAGATCATGAGAAAAAAAAGATTCTCTGGTCTGATGAAACCAAGATTGAACTCTTTGGCCTGAATGCCAAGCGTCACGTCTGGAGGAAACCTGGCACTATCCCTATGGTGAAGCATGGTGGTGGCAGCATTATGCTGTGGGGATGTTTTTCAGCTGCAGGGACTGGGAGACTAGTCAGGATCGAGGCAATGATGAATGGAGCAAAGTACAGAGAGATCCTTGAATCAAAACCTGTTCCAGAGTGCTCAGGACCTCAGACTGGGGCAAAAGCCAAGACAGCGCAGGAGTGGCATCGGGACAAGTCTCTGAATGTCCCCGAGTGGCCCAGCCAGAGCACGGACTTGAACCCGATCAAACATCTCTGGAGAGACCTGAAAATAGCTTTGCAGCGACGCTCCAAATCCAACCTAACCTGAGAGGATCTGCAGAGAAGAATGGGAGAAACTCCCCAAATACAGGTGCCAAGCTTGTAGTGTCATACCCAAGAACACTCAAGGCTGTAATCGCTGCCAAAGGTGCTTGAACAAATTACTGAGTAAAGGGTCTGAATACTTATGTCAATGTGATATTTCAGTTTTGCAAAAAATTCAAAAAAACTGTTTTTGCTTTGTCATTATGGGGTATTGTGTGTAGGTTGATGAGGGTAAAAAAATACATTTAATCAATTTTAGAATAAGGCTGTAACGTAACAACGTATGGAAAAGTCAAGGGGTCTGAATACTTTCTGAATGCATTGCATCTTTAGCTTGTCAAACTATACCAAACCCATTCCTCATATATCAGTTTTTATCATTTATGAAGGGGCACCAAGGGTTGCATTCCGCAATGGGCCGTACTAAACTTCACAAAAAGTCTGTATGCATATATTAAACAATATATTAATTAACAAAGAATGTCAGAAAAAAAAATCTGAAAAATCTTTATCTGGTCATAACCTAAACATTGGTGCCATTTCTCTTCCATCTTTTCTTTAAAATGTTGAAGACATGCTACTCAAGTGATTACTCAAGTGTCCTCTATTTGGTCAAAGTCCCTTTGTTTCTACACACTACTCGGGGGCACATTCTCATGTCACTCACCAATCTTCCAGGAATTCCCATTGTTCCTTTGTCACCCTAATAAGCAACGCAAAGTCAAGAAGAAAGGGGTAAACAATTATGAGATGCTCCAGCACTACTACAATCACAGCCAACAGCTTAACTTATGGTGAGCTTTCATTCTGTCATGCCATCAAAATGTAATATTATGCTGTTTCAGCAAACACAGATTACAGTATGTATGTGTCTAAATTGATGGCAGACGGTCGGGCTCTGTACGTCAAGTCTGATAAAGTCAAGCCACTGTGTAGCTTTGGAGCTATGGAACTATTCCTAAACATTATGGTAGGATGAGCAATTTTGATGCAGCCATGCCCAGAACTGTAGGTTCCCTCAAGGCCCATGGATAGCTACAGTATGCCGGGCCTTGAAAGAAGTCAGTGCAGCAGAGAACTAATGGTGGTCAGAGAACAAGCCTCATCAGGGATTATTTGAAACAAATCAAAAAGGTAAACATTATGTCATAACTACCTAATATACTGTATTAGTTTCACTTAATACTTACACATCAGATACTTGTCAGAGATTAGATTTGCCAGGTGGCCACAACTAACAGTGACATTCCCTATGTGACAGCTATAGAACTCTCTAGTTCCTCATGTATAACTAAATAAATTGCTGGAACATATTGCCCCGTTTTCTTATTTCGCCCATAGAGGGTTACAAGACATCTGGGTGGAATCATAAATACTGTATCATGTCCAATTTGGGACACATAGGGTTTAACAGCAAATTGCTTTGTTTGCAACACTGTAAACATCACCAGTGGACGTGACAGTCCTCAATGACCTTCCTCCCAATAACCTTTGTTCACACTCTTCTAAATGACCGTAAACTCTGGACGCGCTGAAATGATTTATTATGCAAAAGGTGTTCATTCCTAAAGCCTCTTAGTAGGAGCAACTCGCCCTCTCACTCCCATGACAGGCATCCTGGAGTAGGCTGGCGATGACAGATTGTTGACGACTCACTCCGATGACGTGTTACGGAAACAAGTTCCAGGTTGGGGCCAGCCCCATAAGTCATCACAAGGCACAGCAACGCAACATGTGCTGGATACCTGAATCTGTGAGGGGTGTTGAGTGGAGAGGCCTGGGTTGAACTTCCACTCTCGCTACACCCCCCCCCCCTCCCCCCGAATATAGTATGGACCTAATTAATAACCTAACATGGGTGTTCATCAATATCAAGCTGACTATCTTTCAGTGTATTTGAATATCAAGCTGACTGTCTTCCACTCCTTAAAAAGGTGATGGCTATTTTGAGGAAATAAAGAGAGTTGCCTAATTACACAAAAACGAACAGCTACAGCTCACTGTGATTAACAAGAATGATCTCCATACGAGAGCATTGATATCAGGTCTCTGGAGATATGCTGGTTTGAGGCAGTGCTCCATATGCCCTGTCCAAGGTCCTGATTCAAGACACGGCCGTGCAATATCATAACTGCTCAAAATTCCCCCAGATTCAGTATAATGCCTTTATAAGGAGCAGAACGAGCAAAAGTGAGACAAACCATTTCCTATGGTCACTTAACGGTGCTTTCTCTCAAACTGTTGATTTCCGAGCATCAGATGAACAGCCGGCTCGCTAACCTCTATCGCGCACAGGGCCAAGTCTGTTATTGTGCTAGGCAGCATTCCGAGAAATCTCAGACAGAAATCTGAACGCTCCCCACTCTATTACTTAATGTGTGTTCCTTCTATTGTTGAAGTCTTTTTCCCTAAAAAAAAAGATAAGAGTTGAAGCGACCACTTTCTCTCCACACACCACCCCTTGTTCCCCATCTCTCTCTCCCTCTGCAGCACCTGTCACTCCCAGTTTGGGAGATAGAGTTGCTGGGGCTGCGGCAGTCTCAAATTCAGTGGTCTCAGACCACACTGCTGACCCCCCCTCCGAACACACACATACACACACACCTCCCCCTACACCCACCCACACAGTACAGTCAGGATTCAGGACAGGAGGATTTACACAGGGCCTCAGTGGTGCAGTGTGGAGGCCTCTTAGGTGTATTAAAGGAAAAGTCCACCCAAAAACTATCTTTTGGTATTTGTTTCATTAGTCCATTGTTGACATAGTCCCAAAATGCATCATACGGGGATGATTTCTGTATTTTGAAAGTCATATATCTTGAAAACTTGATTGCTGACAAGCAAAACATTTTGGGACTATATCAACAATGGACTAATGAAACAAATACCAAAAGATAGTTTTTGGGTGGACTTTTCCTTTAGCAGGAGTAATGAGACTCAGCTGGACTATAGCCTAGGGACCAGCACACTCCCACTCTCCAGACTGACCGCAGTCATAACGGCTTCCCTCACCACCGCTAGCACGGCTTCTGCTTCAACACGCACACAACTCAGACCCCTGCATTACTTTAGATGAGGCGTGACTGAAGGAGGATGTATAGGGTTTCAAAGTGTTATGAGAGTAAACACGCATCTTAATGTGATAATTATGTGACGATATTGTGAAATATGCTAATAGATCAGGCTCGAAGTAGGAAAAAAAAGTGTAGTGTCATTGTGACAGGACTGTACGGAGCTCACGTCCTTTGATTAATCACAAAAGGAAAAAGCGCTTAGAGTTCATACATCACACAAGGTGGTTTTGCGCTTTTGTTCAAAGCTCAAATCTGACATACAACACTCTATGGAAAAAGGGGAGAAATGACTGATTCGAATGCAGACAAGTTCCCTCTCCAAAACCACATCCTTCCCAAGAAGAGGAGAGAGCACTTCTGATATAATTACCAGTTCTTTGACAGCATCATCAATCAAAAAACCTGGAAGGGATCACATCTGAACTTTGACAAAACCTGTCAGCTAATCTCCCTTGAAAAGCTTGCCTTGTGAGCCGTCTATTCAACTTCAGACTGTTTTATGGGCCTGTTTCACCAGTGAGCCCGAAAGGACTGAGGAAGGTTCAGAGGTTTGAGCTGGGAGCTGGGTCAAAGGTCAGATCTAAGATGGCCTCCTGTTGCCATTCTATGATGGAGACCATGTGGATTTGGCTGGTTGGGAGTTAGTCATGTTAGAGCTGGGTAACCAGGAAACTGACTGGGACACAGTAAGCAAAGAGCTAGGCAAAAGAGGGTCTGAGGTGATACCAAAACTACAGTACTTATGTCTGGGATGCTCTGTGGAAGTCTCTCGTTCTTATACAATTGGGTTTCTAATGGGCTGTTCATTAAAAAGGGGCATAACCTTTTCAATGCAAATTATATGTCCAATCTAAATGTAGTAAAAGTAAAGACAACTGCAAATCTTATTGAATGCATTGTATGTCTACAAAGGTATTCAAACTCACACAAAGGAGTGTATAATGCACTCAGTCCCTCTGTTGAGCAGATATCTCCGAGGTATCTTAGCTGAGAAGTTGTCAATCCCAGTACAGATTCATTCATTTGAAGTCATCAAACTCCTGGGTTGATTGTCCTCTATGTGTGTGTTTCCAATGAACATTCATTGAATTAGGATATTACCCTGGGACAAAAACAACTTCTCAGAAGAGCGATCAGAGAGATCTCAAAACACACAGACAGAACGAAAGACAGACAGTTAAAAGACAGTTACCGGAAAGCCTGATCGTCCGGGTGGACCCTGAAAAGGGGTGAGAGAAATGGATACAAAATAGAAAGTGAACTTGACATTATTACAGAAAAAGTTCACATCACACTGATCCAGGCCAGAATAAAATGGTCAAAAAAGACAATTGTTTTTGGATAGTTTTCTACAGTATTATGTCATTATTTAACTTTCTCATTGCAGAGTATTTGATCTAATTTAAAAAATGCATTTAAAAAATGTGTTTCTCAGTGCTCATTGTATTTTGGCAGGGTCAGTTATAACAAGCAGCCATAAAAGAAAACAACAACATTCCACAACAAAAGAAGAAACAAATCAAACAATACATCATTTCATTTCATTTGATAGACCTAATTGACTTGAACCTGTTTAACTCTGAGCAGTTGTTTTGTTCAAAGCTACGTCCTTTTCGAACAGTAATTGGGGACATATTTTTATGTCAAACCTAGATTTTTAAATCTCTTATGCCCAAACATTCAACAATTGAGACTGCTATATCTCAGGCCCTGTATGAGTCACATTGTGTCGGACACCGTCATCAGAATCCCACATTTCTTTCCAACAGTACTAAGCATGTGTTTGTAGGACTTTATGAACCGAATTGAACTTTATGAGGGTAGTATACAATATTATGCATCATTTACAAAATGCCACCAGAGGGCGTCAGAGTTGAACAGGTTAAAGAGCTGATAACATGCTTATTAAAGTTGAGGATGAATCATAAACCATAGCAGTTGAAGTTTAAGGTATTCATTATCTATAATATACTGTAGATTCTCATCAACATTAAAGAACATACCATAAATTCAATGCATTTCAATCAGCATGTAAAAGCAGGCAAAGACAGGTCTTGTAAGAAGGCATGCCATGGATTCATCTATGCAAGTTCTTTATTCATCTGGTGGCTAAGTTGAATGGAAAACAAATGTTCCCCTTAGGCTTAGCGTCTTGAACAACCAACAAAGACATAAGGATGTCCGATACGGTGTTCAATATTGCCAAAGGAGCATTTCCTCCAATATTGTGTTTTGTTTTCAGTGAGCTACGGAAACATAAATCAAGAGCCCTTATGTCTGTGTTGTTTCAGCAAAGGACACAGCACTAATTACAGGTCGGACGGAACAGGAACCCTTGACATTTCCCAAAGCCACTGGCCATTGTTTGTCCACAGAGGAGTATGTTATCTCTATGGAGGAGTTCTTGGGCTTACAGACTGACATTTTGACTCTATTCTTCCCTGAAAAGCCAACAAGAGTCATGATTGTGTCTGCTTCCTATACTGAGTGTGTGGGCCACTATTGGCCAACAGTTCCAGACAGGAAGTCATTCATCTTGCATCAACAATCCATTCGAAAATCCTAAAGGGAAGATATGCTACCACACTCCCCATCTCCTCTCAGAATGTCATTTAATCTTCTTTAGTTAAGCAACATTTTATTGATCTGGGGAGTGAATCAAGTGGCTGCTGTTAGAAAGCCTAATGATTGGTGCTTCTGTGGAGCACCTTGCATAGTCCTGGAGGTCTGGGGCAGAGCTGAGGTGAGGTGCAGGGCCAGGTACTGAGTGAGAACACACTGCACATGGGTGTCTGTCTGCTTGCCTGCTACAGGGCCTCTAGGGGCTGTCTGCAGGGGTCAGGGGTGCCCTACCTCCGGAAGAAACCCCTCATTGGAATTAAGCAGTAACCTGGCACATGTGGCTCCCATTTGGGCCGGGTGCTAGTGGACGAATGAGAGGGCCTCAGCTAGGGGCTTCCGTGGCCCCTGGGGCCTCTCTGTAACCTTAGTGGTGAGGGTTGAGGTGTGGGAGAGAGGTTTGGACTTCATTACTTCCCTCAGACACTAGCAGCAGCAGGATTTACTGTCGATCTGAAGCTGATTGTTATCTAACCATAAGGCTGCCAGAAAAGGCTAAAAAACGGGTCTGAAAAAACAGGCCTGTTAGCAATTAAATTTTAACAATATGTTATTCTCAGACAAATGTACACTTTATAGTGGTCAACTGTGTGTGTTGAGCAATGCTGAACCTGAATCTGAGCTTGAGAATGGTGGAGCTTGATGGAGAGTGTTTAAGCTGTTGAGTTTAATTTAAGTCTAAAGGTGTTTCCCATCAACTCTGATTGTTTTAGAGTGTTTTAAACACACACGGCCACAGAGAGGGCAGGAGGCCAAGCCCCTGTGATGTGACCTATGAAAAATTATAGAATATTATGTTTTTAAAAGGACTAAAGTCCTCGGTTTCGGGGAACAGGAAAGCACCACTTTCATGTCGTTGTACAGTTGCAATCACATGGGTAATTGTGTTAGCATAACATCCCAATTTAAATAGAGGCAGAGATTATTTATACAAATCGTCCGTCCTCAACTCCTCACTCAATTGTCAAAGGCCACAATATGGATGAGCATGTTAAGAAAAGCTGAGGCAATTAATCAAACACAGAGGACATTTCTTAAAATACCCTTTTCATATCTAACTAGTGATATAAAACTTAACTTGATAAAAAATTCACAGTGCTATTCCTTATGTGAGAGTTCCGGGAGACCTGCGCAATTCTGGATCTTGTGTATAGCGACACTATCTATACAAAAGTATGTGGACACCCCTTCAAATTAGTGGATTCGGCTAATTCAGCTACACCCTTAGCTGACAAGTGTATAAAATCGAGCACACAGCCATGCAATATCCATAAACAAACATTGGCAGTAGAATGGCCTTACTGATGAGCTCAGTTACTTTCAACGTGGTACCGTCATAGGATGCCACCTTTCCAACAAGTCAGTTCATCACATTTCTACCCCACTATAGCTGCGGAGGTCAAATGTAAGTGCTGATATTATGAAGTGGAAACATCTAGGAGCAACAATGGCTCAGCCGCGAAGTGGTAGGCCACACACACTCGCAGAACGGGACCACCGAGTGCTGAAGCACGTAGTGTGTAAAAATCCTCTGTTCTCAGTTGCAACACTCTCTACCAAGTTTCAAACTGCCTCTGGAAGCAACGTCAGCACAATAACTGTTTGTCGGGAGCTTCATGAAATGGGTTTCCGTGGCCGAGCAGCCACACACAAGCTTAAGATCACCATGCACAATGGCAAGTGTCGGCTGGAGTGGTATAAAGCATGCCGCCATTGGACTCTGGAGCTATGAAAGCGCGTTCTCTTGAGTGATGAATCACGCTTCACCATCTGGCAGTCCGACGGATTAATCTGGGGTTTTTCGGATGCCCGGGGAACGCTACCTGCCCGAATGCATAGTGCCAACTGTGCGTTTTGGTAGAGGAGGAATAACGGTCTGGGGCTGTGTTTCATGGTTTGGACTAGGCCAGCAGCATACCACCCTGCATCCTGATGCTTGATTTCCTCTGAAGCTAAGCAGGGTTAGTCCTGGTTGGTCACTGGATGGGAGACCAGATGCTGGTGGAAGTGGTGTTGGGGGGCCAGACAGGAGGCACTCTTGACCCTGGTCTAAAAAAATATCCCATTTCCCCAGGGCAATGATTGGGGACATTGCCCTGTGTACAGTGCCGTCTATCGGATGGGATGTTAAACGGGTGTCCAGACTCTCTGTGTTCTCTAAAAAATCCCATGGCACTTATCATAAGAGTAGGGGTGTTAACCCTGGTGTCCTGGCTAAATTCCCAGTATGGCCCTCATACCATCATGTCCATCTAATCATCCCCAGCTTCCAATTGGCTCATTCATCCCCCTTCCTCTCCCCTGTAACTATTCCCCAGGTCGTTGCTGTAAATGAGAATGTGTTCAGTCAACTTACCTGGTTAAAAAAATAGACCCCTTAGATCCAGTGAAGAGAAATCTTAAAACTACAGCATTCTAGACAATTCTGTGCTTCCAACCTTGTGGCAACAGTTTGTGGAAGGCCCGTTCCTGTTTCAGCATAACAATGCCCCTGTTCACAAAGTGAGGTCCATACAGAAATGATTTGTTGAGATTGGTGTGGAAGAACTTGACTCGACTGCACAGAGCCCTAACCTCAACCCCATTGTACACCTTTGGGATGAATTGGAATTCCAACTGCGAGCCAGGCCTAATCGCCCAGCATCACTGCCCGACCTCACAAATGCTTGTGGCTGAATGGAAGCAAGTCCATGCAGCAATGTTCCAACATCTAGTGGAAAGCCTTTCCAGATGAGTGGAGGCTGTTATAGCAGAAAAGGGGGGACCAACTCCATATTAATGCCCATGATTTTGGAATGAGATGTTTGACAAGCAGGTGTCCACATACTTTTGGTAATGTAGTGTAAGTGCTTCTTTATGTAATCGTATGAATAGCTAATGCATTTCAAGTGGAAAGGTTTAACACAAAAGCACATAATGACACTTAACTTTCAAAACGATTCCAACCAGAACTCAAATTTCCACTAAATCATTTGAAAAAGGTTCCTTCCTTTGTTCACGTAATAAAAGTATAAGTGACAGCAATGCCTACCCAGTGAAATGTGCATCTGTATATCCTCATTCTACCAACTTCGTCATTATGTAATAGCTAACCATTAACTTGTCATCAAGTGTGCAACGCAGCCAACCTGATGGGAGTGTCTTCTTCCGGAACCCACAAACCCACTCCTCCCTGGCCTGCCTGGTTGTCTCTGGCTATACCTGGCCCTGGTCTGGATGTCCATCCCTGCCTGGCTGCTGCTGACTGATCAATCACGGCCATGGCCCGAAGCTAGGCCTCGACCTTCACCCTCTCTTAGCACCAGGTCGCAGCCCAATTTTAACGCCCTGCCCAAGGTGTTCCGTACTGTCCTCCCACAGAACCAGAAGGTAAGCTCTGAGATGCTAGGCTAAGGCTGACATGGCTAAGGATCCCAAAGTATTGGCAGGAAACCAGGGAGACATGTTCTCAGACATCAGAAAGCTTATTTTAGTGTTTCAAATGGAGGCATGGAGGAGGAGTTTGGGAGTGGAAAACACCTCTGGGCTCCTGACTTCAGAAGCACCGTTAAAGACTCCTCAGTGGTCCTATGATTCATACTTTCCAAGGAGTGACTTTTAGTTAAAGGGCCTAATAAAAATCCACAATGCTATTCATAATGTCAAGTCCACTTGATATTCCACTGAACCGAACCAGTGAAATGCTTAGCAGTCCTGATAATGTAATTATCAGGCACTAAAAGGAGAGAGACGTCACATGTATATTTGAATAAGGAAAACTGATTCACTTACGAACGCAAAGCTTTTCCACCCCAAAAAACAATGCAAGGTGGAGCAACTATGATGACCATGTTTAAATAGTTGCCTTGATGTGCTCAACGATATGCTTTGAAAATCATTGTGTCACCACTCCTTACAAGCTCTCTGCAAACACACCGCACAGCAACACCAAAATGGTGCATCCATGTAAGATGTGTGTGTGTGTGTGGGGGGGGGGGGGGGGGGGGGTGCTATCAAACAGAGATTTCACTGGACGTTCAAGGACTTATCCATGGTACAAACACTCCCAAACACAAAAACACAGTCACTTTACCACTCTCTGCATGGTCACACAAGGCATCGGGTCTACTTACAGGAGGTCCTGAAAAAGAGAGGGAGAAAGTTTCAATTAGTCACACAGTGTAGAAAAACATTGATCAAATTGAGTTAAGTCAATGTGAATTGGAAAGTTTTTCAAGTGTTCTGAAGTTCAGTTTACAGTGGCTGTCTGCATTTGGATTTGTTCTGGAGCGGTACAATGCCTCACCCTAAAAACCTTCCTGCCATTGACTGATTCATAGAACAGTAAATATCACGACTCAAACATGCCTATTTAATTATGAGACGGTGTTTTCGCCAAGTCCATCTACAAAACACAAATAACAAAAAGGTGGATGTCTCGTCCAGCCCCGTGAAGGTAAAGCAGACTTCATCAGACCAGTGAGAAGTTCTTCCAAACTCTTTGTCTAGCTCTAACCACCTTTAAAAGGCATAGAAGGGAGTACTGTATCCACAAAGCGTCTCAGAGTAGAAGCAGAGTAGTACAATCTTATTCATTATAATCTAATATGCAAAGCTGATCATAGATCAGCACTCCTACTCTGAGACTCTTTGTGGATACAGGACCTGTGCACATATAGGCAGGTCATATTTTCCATGTGTCACAACAAGAAAATTGGTGCATAAATCGAAATATTCATTTTGGGGAGCCCGACTCCAAAATCTCTCTCAGCCCTCCCATAAGATGGTCATTCCTAGCCTTGAGACATTTCCCCTCCCTGGCAGTGTTGGAAATTGTCTGCCTACCAATTCCTGGATTGATGAGAACAGGGATGGAGAGAGGGAAACTGGTGCCAGGAAGATGCCAAATGACACTACACCGCCTGTAGCCTGAGCCCAAACCGGCGTCACTCCTCAAGAGCTTCCTCCACACCCAGTTAAGATTAATGCACTACTCATTGCATTGACTTTTTCCATTGCGGAGAGACATCTCCACAGACATCCTTTCTCCTGGAATAAAAAGCACTTTCAATGGAGTTTCTCTTCTCACCATGCTTACTTGAAATCCTGGAAACTGGTTCTTTGAAAATACTTCCCTGAATTAACATTTCATTTCACTCCTACATTGTACTCCATGAGCCCCGTCTGAACGGTTACATAAACCTTTAAAACTCTCATCAGAAAAACATGGCAGGTACAGAGGCAATGTTCCACTAGTAATCAGAGCCTAGGAGCAGGTATATGTCTTACACTGTGACCACGCCCCCCGCTGACCTTTCAGAAGGCTAATCCGAAAGACCTCAGTCACCAGACAGAATCAATTACTGCAAAATCAAGACAGGGTCACAAAAGATGGCGTCACATCAATCACAGAACAGTGAGGAAAATCACTGATGACAAATCCCTTCCCTTTAACGTCACATCAAATCACCAGCATTATCTTCTCAGTGGCATATTTGTCTGGTCCTAGTTAAGGATTGTATGAGTAAAATAAATGCCTGAACTGGAAGAAAAAAAATGGATAATGAGGGTTTTCCAGACTGTTTGCATTAAAAACAGTGTGAAAAATGGGAATGGAAGTAGGCACATGATGGTTTGTCTGTTAAATGGTCTGGAGCCCGACAAGTATTCTGTTCAGTGAGGAGGAGACAGAATCCTGGGGCTCAGGATCCCGAGAACCCCGACATGGAGCCACACTGTAATGAAGGAGGCCAGAGTCTAAAGGTCACTCTTAAACCTGACTTATTATACTGCAAGTAGCTGTCACAGACGTAAGACAAACAGCCCTAAAAGAGGTAGCCGCCCTTACCCAAATGACTCTCCAAACGGACAGAGGGAGTGCAGACTGTTTGGCCTCTCCTACAGGCCTGAGATCAGTCTGACATGAGCAATAACATCCAGGAATAACAGATGATCTGGTCAGGGGTGACAAAACTTTCCCTTTGGGGGCTGCATTACTCTTTCCTTTCCTGTTTTTTGTGAGGCTTTGTTTCTAGTATTTGAGGAGGATTCTGTCTCAACTTCTGCTGACTATTTTGGACGCTACCCTCGGCTATAGTCAATCTAGGTGCAAGGAATTTCAAACCTGAATGGGTAAAACCCACAGGAGATGTTTGGTTACACCAGAATGGGCGGTGATCGCATTCCTGGCTGACACGTTTTGCTTTCACTGCATCACAATGCAGAATCAAACCACTAAACTCAATCTGGTGGAACATTCACCAATATCCTCGCCACAATATATTCCTCAAAAAACACATACACACACTTACTATATTGCCTTTGCAAACAAGGTCACTGTCAGCGTAACATGTGAGAAGAGATTGCTGTTTTCATTGGATTTAGTGTGCTTATGATGTTTCATCACCTGTTTTGTGTTACAGGCCTATAGGTGTCTAATGGACAGTGGAGGGCAGGTACAGTACTGTAAACCTACCTGGATCACCATTGCGACCTCTCTTTCCCCTCGACCCAGGACGCCCTGGTTGAGAAACAACCGGCAGTTAGTCACCGGTTACGCTCCACACCCACTAAAGCAATATCCCTTTACCCAGGCTGGGCCTACTCATACCAAGCCAATATTAAAAAAGACAGAAATGAAGCATTGCGTTGCAAGCTCGTGCACAACGCTAAGAGATGGGATGCTCGCCAAACCACGCCCATCCAGCAAAGGCGGAGTTACTGATGGGCGGAGCAAACATTTTGGGGTGCTCCGATAATTATTATGGGGGTGAGCAGCCCCAGACGCAAAAGCCTAAACCCTCAGCACGTAAGCATGGGGAAGCAAGCATGGAATCTGATTCAAGCAGCATTCTGGGCTCACCATCACATCCTGTTGGCCAGGTCGGCAGGCCGCTCTGGGACATCTACAGACAGCATTGGTACAAAGGCATGGCACTGCAAATATAGCCCATGTGATGGCGCCCACACAACTCCAGTAATACAATGCAGGGGTGCTGAGGACAAAGCTTTACACGCTACGGGCCAAAGGCGACACATGCAACACAGACAGACACACACATAAAAGAGGAAGTTGTTTCGATGCAATGATATCGAGCAAGCCAAGCACCAAGCTTCTCTTCAGTCGAGCTAAATGCTGTCAAACTGCGACTGACACCTGTTGTCCTACTTATGTAAGAAGCTGGTTGCGGTCGGAAATGGATGTATAATGTTGCATGTCTACATGCAATCTCTTGGGCGTGTCCCGTCCCTCACCACTTAAAATAAATAGTTCAGAGGGCAAGCATCTACCCAACACTGGGCAGTGGAGGCTCCTCGGAGGAGGAATGGGAGGACCATCCTCCTCAGTGAATTTCATAAAAATAAGAATAGTAAAACATTTTAAAAGTTATCCTTTTTAGATAAAACTATACTAAATATATTCAAATGGCACCAAATAATTGATTAAAACACACTTTTTGCAATGAAGGTCTACAGTACTCTGTAGGGTAGCACCATGGTGCAGCCGGAGGACAGCTAGCTTCCGTTCTCCTCTGAGTACATTGACTTCAATACAAAACCTCGGAGGCTTATGGTTCCCACCCCCTTACACAGTAACTAAGACAACTTCCGGAGGACATCCTCCAACCTATCAGATCTTTTGAGGAATTAACTGAAATTATGTCCACCGAATCACAGAAGGAATCTAGTACTGAAAGCATAAGCTACAGCTAGCTAGCACCGTAGCACATAAAAAGAGAGAAAGACAATAGTTGAACAGTTTTGAGCAAATTAATTTCTTCCAAAATGAAGGAGAAGCAAGAGAGAGATAGAGAGATTGTCCCTTTTGTTCACTTCCAGTTTCACTTACTTAGCTAGCAAATGCAGCTAGCTAGTTTAGCCTACTCAAACACCCTGCTCAAACAGAGGGATGCTATGTTAGCTAGCTGGCTATGACTATCAGACAACACTGGAACACTTCCAAGTCACGGTAAGCTTTTGGTTTTACTCATTTATTGTCACTCCTTACTGACTGTACACTGTAACGTTACTGCATGATTGTAGTGGGTTTACTAACGTGTTAATTCTATTAACTAACTACTACTATCATTCCGCCAATTCAGATGAAAAACGGTTCTTAAATGGAAGCAAATGGAACGAAACAGGGATAAACATACTTGAATTTGTCCAATAGAAACTCTTGTTTGCAACTGTTGGAATAATGATTACATCCTATATCAACTAGATGCAGGCAAAAGTGTGCAAGGCAGAATTGAATGTGTCACTGTCTGTCTCACCCTGTGGGCACCTACGTTGTAAACCTTCATTCATAGGCTAGGTTGTAGCAACCTCATGATGGGTATAGGGAAAATTTGAGTATCATGTAGTAGCCTAAACCTATCGCTGTTACGTTGAACTGGGTGAATGGAATGTGAATGACAGCCATCCAATATGCTGTAATAGAAATAAGGCCATGCAAATTAAATAATAAATGTCCTCCCTCATCTTAAACAGCACCGACCGCCAGTGACAATGAGTTTTGGTTTGAGTGATAGTAATGTCTGTCTTCAACTCCACAACAGACACAAAGCTTGTTCTCTCTGCACAATGAAAGTTTCAGTGTCACCTCCTCCTTCAAAACTAATAACCAAAACACATACTTTTTTTTAGGGGTGGGGGACATTTTCATATCCATCCACAATAACTCAAAACTTCAAAAAGGCTGTCATATCCCTAGCTTGAGGCTAAATTCACATGACCTTTCGTGTCGGTTGAGTACACTGGATCAGAGGCCTATGGGCAGGTGGGTTACCATCTTGAGATGATCCATGTCCTGCGATATATATCCAGGAATAACCCACAGAATTCCGGTGCTGAAAATACCCTCCCAACCCCCTCTTCCTGAGCCAATCTCCTGGATTCCCTGCTTCTCCAATTGCCCTTGTAAACAAGTGGCCGGCACAAATGTGAAATGTACTGTAAGGGTAGTAGAAAGTTTCCAATACACTAGACCAGATGGAAGAAACCACGGGGTGATATGGAATAGGCTGCAGTCTAAGGGCACTGTCTGTTTTAGCCTTATGTAAGATATAGCCAATACCCAGGGGTCAGTCTCATTGGACATTTTTAGGGTGAGAACCTTGCAGCATTGGAAAAAGTCAGCTTTGTGCTGTGGAAAGTCTGGAGCCATGCTATTGAATGGACCGTGGTAGTGCTAATGCTGAAAAAGAACACCCTTGCTCTCATCCTGTTGCATCTTAAAGCCGGGCTGGATATGGTTGTTCGGCACTTTTATTAAAGATCATCCAGGACAGGTTGATGCTGGAAGTGTTGTCGGAGGGACCAGTAGGGGGCACTGCTTTCAATAGCCAAAAGTACAACAGGGTGTGTGCCACAGCCAGGTGATAATTTAACGATGCTATTTTGGGCAGAAAAAGGGTCAGATTTCATTATCAACAGAACTTGCTCTACCACACACACCGAAGGGCTATCATAAATCGCATAATGTTCAAGACACGAAACATTCACATTCCCTGATTTTTGAGGGGAAACTAATACTTTGCAGTAACAGTCAATAAATTTTGCTCTCTGTAAATGTACTTTTACACTTTTTCAGTTACAATTATGCAAACAGAGGACAGGATTTACTCAGGGGGTTGTAACTGTTGAAGAATAAAAAGGGACTGAACTTTTGCACCTCTGTCAATGAGAGAAAAACGTCCACCTCTTATTGAAATCTGGAAAAATCATTCTGCAAAATTCATGCCTCTTCACTATGGTTATATATAACCTTGTCATATGTATATATATAAACCTTCTCGTGGATATGCGGCTGTCCTAAAGGCGTGGGAGATTAGTTGACTTCTTTTAAAGAATGGGATTGGCCTCTGCCTGCACCTCTGCACCTCTGCCATCCACAGGGAACCAATAAACGCTAACAACGGCCCTATCAGGTTCCCAGTGCTCCACAAAAATATCACGTTTAGACAAATCAACAGTTCATCACAAATCCCTTCCTCTGCTCATTTCAGCTGATCCTGGGGAGAGAGTCCATGTGAAAAGACAGCATGTCTAGAACAGTAGACAGCAAGCCAGAGGGAGCCAAAGTTAAGCAGAGAGATCCAAGACAGACGTCCCGCCATCCACTCAGTGTATCCAAAGGGGACAGTTCACAGACCCGTTCACAAGGAGCCCTTGTAGGTTTGTTGCCTTGTTAAACATGGCTCATAGTTTTAAAGGCGCAAGCGATTTTTTTTGGCTCATGCTTCGCTGACGTCGTGTTATGAGAAAATGTCACAGTGAAAAGAGGGGAGGCCAATGTTCATGAAAAGATGCTCTATACTACTACTGAGAAATGACTTCTAAACCCCACGAGTGATATTGCTTTGGCCATCCAACAAAAGCAGAATATTGTGTACACGTTTCAAATGGAACACAAACATACACATCCAGACACATTTCCTATGTGCCGTTTAGTGTATAAGCTTGTTCATGGCGAAAAGGTGAGTGTAGATGCATGGGGAACTCTGGCTCCATTAGTTACCATGGAACATGGAAGCCATTGGAAAATAACTTTAGATAAAGAGTCAATAAGCTAAGGGGGAGTGGGGGAACCAAATGGTGTACCCCATTTAAATGCCCCACCCCCTCCAATGGTTTACATACTGTACAGTGTGCAGAGCGAAGTGTGTCTGTGCAGAGAGAAGTGGCCAGATTGATGAATACATGTAAAAGCACTGCAATATAAGACCATGAGAAAATCTTCAAATGCTGCGAAGTAAATTACCAATGTAATAAGAATGACTTTCTGTTGTTGGTTATCAAAGCAGGGTAACACCGATCACAGTAGGCCTGTCTAAATTACCACTGGCCATCTAAGTGGATGGAAAAACTGTTTCAGTGTCAACTTAAACGACCAGATGGAAAGCATGCAGAAAAGATATTGAACTATATATATATATATATATATGTTAAATAATACCATCTTTGAGAAGTAACAATCAAATAAAAGCTAGACAGTCAGGTAGAATTAAACATAAAAAGGGCATTCAGGACACATGACCATTGATTTTGTGTTTGAGCAGAGGAACACAACATTAGCCATGGAAAAATGTATAGATTTTCAATAAATTAGCTTTAAAACTGCAAAATTGTCTCTCAGCTTCATGCCAAACTGTGTAGAATTGCTGGTAATTAGCTTTACAACAGCAAAAAATGTCTCTACACCGCCAAGATAGCATATTAGCTAGAAAGCTATGTTTACACATCATTTTCCAATTAAATGTAGAGGTCAAAGTGATGAAACTGTCTAACAAATCTATTGATTTTAAAATGTTGATTACTTCTCTTTGTAATTATTATTCACCTCATGACAAGACAAAACGTGACTTCATTTTTTTTACTAACATATGATGGGAGTCCCTGGTTGCAAGTTTAAAAAGTTTGAAAGGACCTGTCTTTTACTTTCTGCACACAAATAAAACATCTTGATTCAGTCCATCACCATTCCTGGAATGTCTGAAAGAGAGAAAATGGGAGCACACCTATGCCGATTGGCTTGGTTGAGACTGAAATATTTTCCCAAACAACTGTTGGACCAGAGAACGTCACTAAGCCTGAGATTAAATAATTACACAGTGCCTCTTAAAGCAGATCACCACAAAGACGCCATTGTGTTTGTGCCAGAAAAGCCACCATTAATCTGACTTTACCATTATTCTCCCAAATTGCTCTCGGGAGGGAGAGCAATACATTTAAAAGTTGAACAGCCCTCCAGACTGGGCAGAAAGGCTTCCTCCACTCCATTGAAGTGAGTGGTTTATTGGAGAGGTGCAGAAATCTCCCTTTGTTTCTACAACCGCCATATTTTCCTCTATTTAAATCATGGACTTGAAAAAGCAACAAATGAATTGTGGCTCCAGTGGAATCTAGTTCCAATTACAGGTTCTGGTTAAATTCCAAGAGCAGGATCTGTTTCAGGGGTGTCAAACTCATTCCATGGAGGGCCTAGTGTTTGTGGGTTTTTGGTTTATCCTTCCAATTAAGACCTAGACAACCAAGTGAGGGGAGTTCTTTACTAATTAGTGACCTTAATTCATCAATCAAGTACAAGGGAGGAGCGAAAACCAGCAGACACTCAGCCCTCTGTGGAATGAGTTTGACATATGTAATCTATTTGAACACCCTCAGATAGCTGTACCCATCCGCCTTTGACTTGTGAGTACTGTATGTACTTGCAGTTTATTAATGGTTTTGCATGTCTAGTGATGAAAGATACTATAAATGTAGGCTGCTGTACATTAGTATTTTGGTGTTCCTATGAATGCCCTCACCAGCACCACAAGCCATGTAGACAGCCTGGAACGCACCCACTGGCTTGAAAATGAACGCAGGCACAGCTGACTTCAATAGGCTCATTAAGGGTGTGGCTGGCTACTCAATCAGCCACCACACTTTTCAGCTGCTGGGTTCCCTCACGAGAGAGAGAGAGAGGCCTCAGAGCATGGGTAGCTCTGTTTGCTGAACATTTAGGTTGTAACCTTCTTGGCAATAAAAGTGCTTTTGTTTTGAATTTACCCTCTATTTGAAACCTAGCCTAGTTCTGGTCAGTGGCACCACACCTCCCCACTGGCTTCCACATTCAGTGGAAATTGCTGGCAGAGCTCTACCGGATGACCTTGAGCTAAGTTGTGTTTCTGGTACATTGCTCCTTGGAGGTTTAGATGGCAAAGACAAGATAACTGCAAGTATAGTGTGTGAGTGGCTGGAAGAAAATGGTGCAAGGTTCCTTCTGGACTTCATGTAAGATTAACCAAAAAGTGAGTGGAATTACATGCATACAGCAAGCACTATCTGAAATGGTCACTAAAGGCAGTTGATGTCATGCGCTTCTACCTTTAGGAGAAGAATTGTTGGGCTGAAGATGAACAGTGGAGCACTTTTGATCTCCCTCTATTCCCAATAAGTCTACTAGTGTCCTTGAAGACCTCCCTGGTCTGTATGAATGGCGTGGAGAAATCACACACCATTTGACTCTGTGCCCTTGCTGTCGTGATGACTGGTGTGGCAGCTGTGAAATGGATTAACAGTGAAAATGATGCCCACGTCCTCATGAATCCTGATGCCCATGCGGTCTTACTGAAGACGATTGACTCAGTTACAATAGTTGCGACCACACCAAACCACAGTTAAGGACGTGGCGCAGGTTCTATCACTCACTCTGCAGAAGAAGACTTTCCTTCCATGGTGGTCTGCTGGAGCTGACTTGCTGCTAGCCTGTTCAGTGTCAACCAGAAGAGCCTGCACAGTCACTGCCCTTATGCCTTAAATAAGTCATGTGCCACTGGGGCTGCCACAGAAGAAATCCTCTACCCTACTACTGGGGCACCACTACAAGCCATGTGGTCAGCCTGGAATGCACCCATCAGCTTGAAGCCTTGGGATGGGTGATCTACGAGCCTTCCTCATGAGAAGGAAGTGTGGCGCCGTGAGGGGCACCAGCACCACAAGCCATTTAGTCAGCCTGGTATGCACCCACTGGCATGAGAACACAGGCACAGCTGACTTCAAAAGGCTCATTAAGGGTGTGGCTGGCTTCTCGATCAGCCACCACACTTATCAGCTGCTGGTTTCGCGCAAGGCCTGAGTGAGCAGGTAGCTCTGTTTGCAAGTTATTTGCTGAACATTTTAATTTAGGTTGTAACCTTTTTATAGGGTAAATTCAAAACAGAGCTTTTATTGCCTATCATGAGCCGCCTATCAGAAATCTTGCTCTGAGTCCAATCCCACAAACCAGGTTTGAGAAGTTAGCGAGGTGACTGACTTTGGTCAACTGAGTTCACGGTACCATGAAAGTGGCTCACCTTTTAGCCAGGCACATTTTTATATGGCAATGAATCCTTCAGAAATAACCTGCTCTGGGGTAGGTTAATACATTTATCCTGAATGAAGTTTCTAGACCACGAGTTGGGGACCAATGTAATCAGATAGCCTCCCTCACGCAAAGAATGGTATAGTTGTCCTGGATGGCAGGGAGCTCAGCCCCAGTGACGTAGTGGGCCATACGCACCACCTTCTGTAGCGTCAAGCAACCAACCATAGCAGAAACATGATCCATAGATGGCAGTTCCCATTCAAGTCAAGACTGGCAGCCATTGTTAGTATACCCATGAGTTTAACAGTCAAATTGCCAGGATAAGAGGTTCCAAAACCATTTTATTGATTAAACTATATGGCAACAAGCTGTTCCACAGAAGGTGCGATAGGAGTGTGATAAGCACACCAATGACGGCACTTAGAAAAGCCTATTTCACACCATTGCCTTCTGAATTTGCAAGATAACCTTTCTTTCATTCACCGAAAATTAAAATGTGGCACTGACTCACCCATGGATTTATGTTTCAGCATTGTCTCAATTAAGAGGGTGCCATTCGATTAGCCATGTGCGACATTGCAAGCCTGCTAGAGTTGGCAGCAAGAGGGCGAGCAATATCCATCACCGTAGTATGGCTGAAGCCTGACCTGGAATGTGAAGCTAGCTTTATAAAAGCCTGAGTAGATCTAGCTTGCTTCGTAGTAATCCACTCTAGTCAGTGGCAGTACAACTCCCTACTGGCTGCCACACTATGTAACTAACACTGTACCCAGAGCATCTGAAACATACATTTAAAGCATAAACTATGTCATTAGACAATTAGGTTAAACAGCAGTGCTGCAGGATACTAGGTTACATTTCCCTGACTTGCTAATTCACATAATCATTGGAAATACACCATCAGGCTTTTGCAACTGAGCATTGGTTTTAATGAGGGTTCACCCTGTCTCCTCTTTCATTGACTTAATAGCGGGTTTGCATTCAAATTGTACTGAAGTTTCATTCAAGCTGACTTGATTTTCTTTTGTACAGACGGAGCGGTTGTTGAACTTTAAGGCCATGAATTAACAGGACCCCAAAGTGGCACAGTGGGGTGGGGGGGGGGAAGCGATTGGACTTCATTGCCAGAGGAGGCCTTTGAAAAGACAGGAATGTGAAATGGAGGGCAACCTCACCTTCTTAAAACACCACAGCTACTGGTCTGCAGTTCAGGCTCACACAAATAAAGCTATGATCAACAAAAGGGATAGGATTGTACTAACACCTGCATAATCCGGCAGATGTTAAAGAAATTAGGCTCTTACTTACTTTAAAACAGGGAGGGACCGCGGGAAACGGGGAAAGTCCACTGAGCAAATACGTGCTGTGTTTCAGGAGCTTTCACCAGCGAACTCCGGAAAAGCCTCCTCAACGCCTTCAAGGATGCTCCCACTGTAACCCTAGAAGGCCTTAATGTAGCTGTTAAATAACCTTCACAGGTCCACGGGCCCGTCATGAAAACCTATATGTCATGCACTGCGCACTTCCTAAAGCTGTTTGTTATCAGCCAAAGGAAACAACTCATTGGAGTGATTTGAATGCATGGCTGGGAGAGCACGTGGCAGCTACATTTCATTTGCTTATGTTTAAAAACATCAGGAGTTATTTGGACATTATCCTGTAGTTTTTGGACCGGGGCCCAAAGTGGGTGAGTTTAGTTTTGTCAGAGGTGGAGAGGTTTAAGGGCAGACCAAGTGCTCTGTTTGCTAGGGTTTATTGGGAGGGATTTGGTATAGTACTGTAGAGCTAAATACAATGCTTAGCAAAGAATTACTGGAGCAAAAAGCTTATGATAGGGAAACTGTTAGGGCTCTCTTGATTTCCTCTCATCTGATTGTTTAATTGCGATTATTTACCATGCCTACTTCCCCAAATAAAATGCTTAGGACTTGATATTATCTCGGGAAGCTTATGTCAATCTGTCCAAATAGTTTGCCGCCTAAAGGTTACCTCAATGCCAGTACCTAGATTTTGGATTAGGAACAATAACATTAATGTACAGTACTTCCTCTCTTACAGCTTTTTAATAATAGACCTGGCACATCTGCATGGTGGGCCATGGAACATACGACTGTTAGCTACAGTACGTAGCTAGCAACAACAAAGCGCCATGCTCTTCCCCTTGTCCACACAGGCAGGAGGCGTCAATGAGAGGAAACCCCAGCACTCCTTGACCCGCAAACATTATTTACCCAAGACAAATGGCAATGTGGGTCAAGTTAAAACAACATCTCTACCACGGGGGACAAAACATTTGAGCACTTTGGAATGTTTTATGCTTTCAACAGTAAATGCATTATGCAAGCTAGCATTCCTCCATTCATCCTTTCAGGGCTAATGTGTATGCATATCCACTGACGGCTTTGCTGAGAGATGGATTTGAGACGTGATCTAGGTGTGTGTTATTGTTTTCAAAATCTGATGAATGAATCAACAGTTGACCCCTGTAAAAACAGACCTACAAAAACAAACAAGGTAAGGTACGATACATAAGCCATATCAACAGGTCGCCAAGACATATCTATGGAATATTTTGTCATGTCTGCAAATGACTTATGCATACAATTCTAGAGTTTCAAGAGTTATGAATACGTAAAACCATGCAGTTGATGTTTACTCTTATAATCCTTCGTTTTTTTCAAGCTGACATTATGGATTTACTGCGAAGAACCTTTTCTTGGCTGTGACCACCAAGGGTTGCTGCAGTTAGCATATTATATATGACATCAGTGCTCCATATATCTCAGTGTGCTGCTGACATATATCATAATTTGGTCCAAATCACAGCTTGACTTCTACATGGCATATTAGTCATATTCATAATCTCTCTAGCTCTTAAAACAACCAAAACAAGCTTGTTAGGTTCCCTGAGGTTCCACTTCCATAACGACTTCTCTCATCTTTCAGTGCTGAGTTAGACACATGCATCCACCCAGCTAAGACACACTGGTAATGTGACATAGCACAGACATCAGAACTCTCCTAGGACCACCGGGTTGGAGGCTCAATCCCCACTTCAATTCATAACCAACGACTCTGCTGCCAAGAGCAAAAATGAGGTGCAATGTGGATTTTAGGAGCCAATGCCTCTTCCTATAGGGTTACAAGAGAAAGAAGGGGGGGGGGGGGTTGCCGTGCTTGAAGTTATTAAAACAGAAGCTCCGAGAGCAGACATTGGTTGCATTGCTGAAATAAATGGGGAAGAACTCAATGTCTTTACCATGTGTGCCATGTGCGTCTTTACCAAGGGTTGGCATTTGGCCAGCTTTACACTACACACCGAGCAGTGTTAAAAGGGGCTTTAAATGAGTATTGGATAATTAGAAAAACAGAGGCAGCAGTGGTATAAACAACTCAAATCTTACCTGCTTAAAGTGACCACAACACAGCCTGAGTTTGATTATAAGAGGAACAACCCGGAATTGTAGGCCTACAAATCTAGAAAGGAAAAACAGTGTACGAGCAAAAATATTTTACCCTGTCTTAAAAGATTTGTATCTCTATGTGTTTGATATTTGAGCAGTAAAGACTGTCAGAGGTAATAAAGCTAACGGCCAGTGCCTGGGGTTATCTCCATGTACACCAGAATGTATCCAGCCCCGATGCTAGAGTTATTACCAGTTGGACACCAATGTGCACCGAGTCCTTGAAGTGTTCATGCAGCTCGGAGAACAGTAAGATGAGCTTCTGATTCTATCGAAGCTCCTGCCGGGCCTATTTTGCCTCACAGAAAAATTGCTGCAAAGCTTGGCCTTCGGATACTCTGAAATAATACCCTGTCTACAAACTGCCCCGTCCCTCATGTCCCCCTGCCTCACTCTGTCAGAGGACCCTGAAAGTCAGAAAAGAGCTAGAATTAAAAAAGCATCCAGTGCTCCAACCACAGGTATGCAGCCACATCTACAGTATGTTACAATGTCAGTAGTGAGAAAAGGTCCATTGCACTAAGTCTGCTGTTTGTCATTAGCGTGGACACCGCAATGTCACAAGTTGAGGCTCATGTGTTGGAAATGTGTTGGAAACTGTCATCGGGCTCATTAGTCAAAGCAGTGGATCCTGTGGCCAAACAAATTAATCAAACACACAGCTGTGGTGGCTGTAAACAATCTACTAACATTTCAAAACAATGCAGCAACACTTAACTTAATCGCTTAAAAGGACATTTCCACCAGAATACAGAATACATCTTACGGGGATGATTTCTGTATTTTGAAAGTTAAACTGTATCTTCAAAACTTGATTGCTGACAAGCAAAACATTTTGGGACTATATCAACAATGGACGAATAGTTTTTGGGTGGAGATTTTCCATTAATTAATTCATTTTCCATTAATATCGTTGTGAAGTGATGTTGAGTTTGAGACATATACCTGTGAGGGAATGAAAATAAGAACTGCGCAAAGAAAAGTGGTCTAGTATGGCTTCTGAGAAATAAAGAATTATGTCCCGGTCTGTCTACGAAGCTCGGGTCAGTCACTCTGTATTTTCCCATAAAGAATGTTTATTGGTGCTGCTATATAATTTCCACAAATTATGACCAAGCACATTCAGACCAAGATGGAGGACTTCAGACCACAGGATATCACTGCACTTCCCCTGAGAAATATCAAGACTGTGCCCAATCAATTGTCTATTTCTGTCACCCCGCCCCCCCCCCCAAACAGAATATCAAAATAAACACAGGCCTGATGAAGGATGACATGTCCACAGCAAAGACAAACAAAGTGAAAACCCAAATCACACGAAGCATCAGGTTTCGTCCTCGAGAAGGTGGAAGCCTAAATGGGAAAAACAGACTTGGCCGCAAACACAAGCGTACGTCCAGCAGAGTGGAGTTATGACTGACAAGACATTCTCACATTCCTTCAACCACAACCCCCCTGAACCCCATCTCCCCCTTCCCCTCCTCACTACTCCCTCCTCCCTTTCAGCTGGAACAGAGGTTCTGAGATTTGTCTCATAAAACTGAGCAAAAACAAAACAGTATCAAACATGAACCATGCCTAATGCTGCTTGTAAATTGTTACCGCTATTAGCACCGATCCCTATTGCTTAGTTAAGGACTGTTGCCAGGGGCATGATAACATTTTCTTCACCCCTCTGGGTTGCATCTCTAAATGATAATCCTGTACAACCACACGAGAGTAAAGGACCACAATAAAGATAAGCTCTGTGTGGCACCAAATAAAACGTAACGTTTTCAGGTGTGTATGTGTGTGTGTTTGGGTGGGGGTGGGGGGGGGGGTATTATCAGGTTATTATTGGATTCAATATTTTAGGTTAAAACAAGTTTGAGGACTCCATTCGTAATCAAAATGGGACGGTGGCATGTTCATATTTCTGAGAACGGCAGAATCTTTTTGAGTATCTCTGGCTTTGTTCTATATTTGCGTCATGTCGTCATGGGGATGTCAAAGGGGAGGCGCCATTCATTCTAAATCTGTAGAGATTTTTAAAAGCTGAATTTCTCATCTGTCTCATCTGTCCCTGTCTGGCCGTAACTACAGACAACACTGACCAGAGTCAGTTCCCAGAACCTGCTCTGTCAATACAAACATCCACCTCTCTCTCTCTCTCTCTTTCCAGATGTCTTCCGCTGCTACACAGAAGACAGACCTGCTGTGATCTTCATCTGCCTCTCATATCCACTGAATGCTCAGGCATTTACCTCTGCAAACCTCAAATCACCCCTATACCCTGCACATGCCACCCCAGCTGTGAACCCCTGAAACCCAAACTTGGAGTAGACCAAGGGTCCCCCTGAGACTGGATCTCTCCCATAGACCAAACAAGTCCTAAACCTGCCTACTGGTCTCTCTCAAAAACACTGCTGGCGCTGGTCTCAGACTGGCAGGTAGGGTTGCTATGGGCCTCTGGGCCTGCCCTGCCAACAGCAGTTGTTCTCCATGGATATGGGTGACATGGACAAAGAGGTGGATAGGTTTCAATCAGATTTTGCATTCCAGGAGAGTCAATCAAGGTGCATAGATTCCAGCTCACACTCCCTTTGGGAGACAGGACAGAGATCTGTTTCCACCTGGGAACCTATTCCACTGTAGTTCCATGCAATGTGGGAAAAAGGCCAGAGAATGAGAAAGGGACTGAAACAGCTCTGTTTAAACACACACACACACACCAAAGTTCACGGCTCCACAAAGCATACATTATTTGTGTATTGATTCAACCAAAAGAGTGTTGTGATGTTCTAAAGTGGATCTACGAAATGGATGTCAAAACACTGTCTAACTAATAGGTTTGAATGGCTGCGTAAAGCACATACACAACAGTCTGAAGAGACCCGTCACGTTACACACACAATAATAAACCTCTGTGGCGTAGTGACCCCCTCCATGTACACACGCACACTCAAAAAACATTATACAACATCAATAAACAAGGAACAGGCCTTGTTTGTCTCCATATCCAATTTAACTGGAGCATATGGACTCTCTCACAGTCCACAGCAGAAATTAGGCATGTCTCATTTCAGAGAACTCCCATAAGGAACACTTGCTCCAGGGCATTCCAAAACACGAGGAAGTCAGCTCTTCAGAGAAAACATGTCCAGCCTCCATCTTACACTCTACTCTAGGGGCTCAACAGGCTCCACTCACAGGCCAAAGGAGAAAACTTCAGGTAGGTACAGCCTCAGGTTTCTGAAAAGAGGAGGAAAAGCTCAGGGAATTTCTGAATTGATCAGTCAGAAAATGATTTGCGCTGAGAACATCTAGATGATAGAGGTTGAGTTTTTTCAACAATATTACCTATTGTATATTATGAGGACAATGAGGATGATTTAATTCTCTGCTTAACATCAAAATGCATGAGCGTTTGATCACGCTCAAGAACAGCCTTCCCACGTTCGAGACATGTTATAGAAGTATTACATCATTCATATGCCTCAAGCCCGTCCAATCAGTCTCCAACTACTTCTCCCTACTTCACCAGATCCAATTATGACGATTGTCTGGTGGATCATCTGGCCACAGTCATCATCCATGACTGTGTAAAATAAGGCCTTTTAATGTAAAATATGAAAGGAGTGGGGGTATATGACATTGGGGTGATCTCTGGTCATGCACCGGGAATTATAGACTTCAAACCATGAAATATGGACCCCAGGCCAGAAATGAACTCTAATAAAACAATACCGAACTGCACCGGATTCCTTGGGGTGATAATTCAAATCTTGACATTTCCGGACAAAGGAAGCTCCAGGATATAGAAGTGGGCCTTTCTCTGATAATGCTGGAGCTGGTGACCACATGGGCTCACAAACCATATGCTGTCTGATTATTATCTCCAGAACACAATGGGTTCCCCTGCGCAACGCCTGCCATTCTTCAGCCCTGCATCTCAGATTGGCCAAGCAGAACCCCTGACCAAACTCCCCCATCACTACTGCAGTGCCCACCTCCACTACAAACTACAACCACATAGGTATGGTGCTGCAAGCTAGTGAGTCATGGAATCCATTTTGGCTCGCTGGAGTGAGACCAATCCACCATGGCTACACAGTGGTGTCCAACACAGCTCTCTGTTAGCCCTCATAATCTGGGATATCCATGTCACCACACCTCAGTAATCACAGGAGGCTCAAGCGTGACGGCAAATACTGATAAAGAGGCCTATCTTTAAGCTTCCAATTCACTGAGGTTGTCTCCAAGCCTACTGAAATAGCTAGCCTTTTGAAGTTCTCTCTTATAGAGTCAGTATTATGATGGTAGTGTAGGCCTGTTTCACAAAAGGAAACAAACTTTGGTAACTAGGTCAGAACTGACACACATCACAAGCTGGGCCAGGGAGATTCAACCTGTTGCCAAACACAGGTGTTTGCATCTCCTGAGTCCATTTCATATCAGAGGCATGGACACCCATGACCCACAGCCAAACATTTCCGACAGGCTGCATATTACCCAGGCTTCCTAGGAAAAATGCTGCGTCCAGTGTTCTCTGATGAAATATCCCACATGGCTCATTGCTGAGGGCCGCATTTGGTCTTCAAGGCCGCACTGAAAATTATATTATAAATTATATTTGCCTGCCGTCAAAACGAGCTAAAACAGTCTATCCAGGACTAGCCGAGGCTGCAGATCCAACTTTTCTGGACCCCTCATCCCAACAGCTAAAGGTCCCGAAGCTTCTGCGCGTGTGCGGGATTCTCTACTTTACACACGTCTCTGCTCTACTCGTAGAGAACAGGCTACACTGGCAAAAGGTGCTTGTTTTACACACACATTTTTGTGTTCACCCTCCCACATTTCTCACAGAATAATTTTTTGGGGTTTTGTTTCCTGGTGAAATGTCTATGCAGCATCTGCATCGTAACCATTTGATCTCAGTCAGTTTCATCTGGATATGCATCTTCTTGAGTTATACAGTGTTGTTTCGAAGTACCCTACAGTGTTGTTTCAAAGTAGCCTACAGTGTTGTTTCAAAGTAGCCTACAGTGTTGTTTCAAAGTAGCCTACAGTGTTGTTTCAAAGTAGCCTACAGTGTTGTTTCAAAGTAGCCTACAGTGTTGTTTCGAAGTAGCCTACAGTGTTGTTTCAAAGTAGCCTACAGTGTTGTTTCAAAGTAGCCTACAGTGTTGTTTCAAAGTAGCCTACAGTGTTGTTTCAAAGTAGCCTACTGTGTTGTTTCAAAGTAGCCTACTGTGTTGTTTCAAAGTAGCCTACAGTGTTGTTTCAAAGTAGCCTACAGTGTTGTTTCAAAGTAGCCTACAGTGTTGTTTCGAAGTAGCCTACAGTGTGGTTTCGAAGTAGTCTACAGTGTTGTTTCAAAGTAGCCTACAGTATTGTGTTGAATATGTACAGCAAGCAAATGTTTAAAGTAGATGGTGTTAACAAATTGTAGCATAGCCTGCCTGTGTGTAGTTTCAATTGAAGCACATACAGTTGAAGTCGGAAGTTTACATACACCTTAGCCAAATACATTTAAACTCAGTTTTTCACAATTCCTGACATTTAATCCCAGTGAAAATTCCCTGCCTTAGGTCAGTTAGGATCGCACCTTTATTTTAAGAATGTGAAATGTCAGAATAATAGTAGAGAGAATTATTTATTTCAGCTTTTATTTCTTTCATCACATTCCCAGTGGGTCAGAAGTTTACATACACTCAATTAGTATTTGGTAGCATTGCCTTTAAATTGTTTAGTGATAGTGATAGAAAAACTAATTTTAATGACTCCAACCGGAGTATATGTAAACTTCCGACTTCAACTGTATTTTGCATAGTGGCGCACACTGTTGAGTTTTGGCCACATGACTAAACAATTTGACCATTTGCACAATCACCCCTGAAATCGAATAAGAAAATAGGTGGTATTTTTTGTCTTACAGTAACGTTATACTATGCTATTATAGTCGGTTCTGTTATGTAGAATACTATCATTATGTGACCTTGCAGACATTGATTCAGCGTTGTTCAAACTTTATTAAACAAACATAATTTGCCAGAGTAGCCTATTCTCAACAAGTAGAGCAGAGAATGTGCGTAAAGTAGAGAATCCCACACATGCTCAGAAGCTTCGGGACCTTTAGCTGTCGGGAAGAGGGGTCATGACAAGTCAGATCCACAGCCTTTCCCTTCTATAATGTATGGATAGTTCACCATTTCTAACACAAAACTTAACACAGTATGTCTTTGGCACGTCTCTACCATCTAAGCATCTTCAGTAATTGAATGACCCATACATTGTTGGCTGTATTATAGATGGCCACTGTTACCTCCGCTCCTCCGCTCTCTCCACTGGCTTCCAGTTGAAGCTCGCATCCGCTACAAGACCATGGTGCTTGCCTACGGAGCTGTGAGGGGAACGGCACCGCAGTACCTCCAGGCTCTGATCAGGCCCTACACCCAAGCAAGGGCACTGCGTTCATCCACCTCTGGCCTGCTCGCCTCCCTACCATTGAGGAAGTACAGTTCCCGCTCAGCCCAGTCAAAACTGTTCGCTGCTCTGGCCCCCCAATGGTGGAACAAACTCCCTCACGACGCCAGGACAGCGGAGTCAATCACCACCTTCCGGAGACACCTGAAACCCCACCTCTTCAAGGAATACCTAGGATAGGATAAAGCAATCCTTCTCACCCCCCCCCTTAAATGATTTAGATGCACTATTGTAAAGTGGCTGTTCCACTGATGTCAGAAGGTGAATTCACCAATTTGTAAGTCGCTCTGGATAAGAGCGTCTGCTAAATGACTTAAATGTAAATGTAAATGTTACCATGGGGGAGAGAAACGCATCTGCCCTCTTCGACCAACCCCCAGTGGATTAGACTCTAACATAAGTTCCCTGTCGAGCTGATATTGATGACGGGTAAACAGGGGGGGATGCAACCCACACAAACAAAACCTCCACACACACACAGCGGGGGATCTAATCCTGGATTACTATGAAGGGCCTTGACAGGCTGAGAACACTACTTGCCCCCCTACCCCGCAGCCCCCATCACCACCTCAACCTGGCTGTGAAAGCCTGTCTGCCCCCCTGGCCTGGCTCTGAGCTGGGGGATGTAGTGAACTACAGTAAATTATGATATCAAGTTTGGTGGGTCTGTGCCTGGGAGAGCAGAGGGGGTGCTTTATCCGGAGGGTGTTTTACATTTCACTGTGAGGCCCTGCTCTTGGCACCAAAACATGGAGGGGGAAACCACCGGCCATATCAACAAGCTAGCAGTCACGCTGGCACTTCCGTGTCAGAAAAATCCCACAAAGAGAGAGAAGGCCCAAGGTGGACCTTAAACAAGCAAAACAGGTCTTTGAAGAATTTTAATAGAGTTTATATTCATAACAGTATCTGCCTTGGTTCATTATATAACAGCAAAACAGACTTCCGCTCTCAAAAATACATTCAAAATGCTATGACTGAGTATGCTTTGAAGTAACGTTGTTGCTTTTATTCCCCTAGTCACAGGTTCCTTTAGGCAATTAGAAGGTCTCCATCTGAAAAGAGATTCAAACCTCCAGAAACGTCTTTATCACTCTGATTAAAAGGGACTTCTAACAAATAAAGCAGCTAGCTACCATCTTATTCATTACTGTGAACGTGGTGTGGGAGAGTGGCCAGTTTGAAGTACAGTGGAACAGAGTCTCCTGAGGTCAAAAGGGCAGACTCGGGTCACAGCAGTTGTGGGACACTAATGTACACAGCGTATGTGACATGTACACTAACCCTCAGATCTGAAGACGCACCATGGCCGAGAACACCAACTCTCCTTTTGTCTCGCGGGCACACACACACACACACACACACACACACAGCTAACACAAACATTTAAAACACACATCTGCCAGACAACCCACCGAGGGGCTGTTCTGTAAAGAGGGGCCACCGATGCTGGCTCGTCACAGGTCTCCAGCACTGTAAATATCCTTGTTTATCTTGGGGACATCAAATGGCTGTTTAACGGATAGATGAGCAAACCAACTGTCTGGACGGGGGCCTTTTTCTCCCAACGACTGGCAAGCCTCTGTTAGGTCGCCCTTCTCACCCCTCTCTCACCCTCCTCCCTGCTTTCGGTGCACAGGCTCTCTCATTTCACAGCTGGGGAAGTCATTGTGACGGATTGGTGTCATCATCTCCCCTCTCTCACAGCCCCAGGGGACACAGCAGCAGCGATGACCTCTGACCCCTAGATAAGGGCCTCCAGGTACCAGAGATACAGAGCCAGATAACCTCTATTCACAACAACTGACAATGCCCTCTGATATCTGAGGGAATGTGTCATTATAACTGCTAGGAACTAGGGCCCTATTTCCACTATGAGAGATGAAAGGAGCAGAATGGCAGAAGACATTTCTACTTTCAATTCACATGACATCCTTACCTTTCGTTGTGGCTGGCAAGGCAACATTTTTGGTCCGCAGCTCAAATTGACCATAAGTATAGCCAGTAAGCACAAGCTATTTAACAATCCGAGCAAGTTTTCTTCTAAAACATGTAAAAAATATTGAATAATACAACAATCCACAAGCATGTGCAGACAAGTCTAGTGTTTAGTTTCTCGTCTGTACATATTACATTAGCTGAGAATACACAGCTAACTCCGGCTAGCTAGCAAGCAAGCTAAATAACTAACATTAACAACATGCTTCATGATCAAGTAACATTCGCATATCAACAATGAACCTTTACCCCTCCAATACGAATATAAAAGTACACTAGATGGTAAGTTTACAAGTAAAGTTGGTGGGGCTAGCTAAAGCTCTTTAAACATTTGAAGTAGTGTTAAAATGTAATTTTTAATTCTCATCGAAAGTCAGTAGATTTTTGTCAGAAGTTGTGGTAGTATTGGTCAGTAGTTATGTGGTTCAGTAGTTGTGGTCAAACGTTGTTTGGATATGGTTAGTAGTTAAATGTATGATTAGAAGTTGTGTGGTCAGAAGTTGTGTTGTTGTGGTATGTCATTGTGTGGTTGAGGTCAGGAGTTGTATGGTTGTGGTCAGAAGTTATGTGGTTGAGGTATGTCATTGTGTGGTTGTGGTCGCTAGATGTGGTCAGAAGTTGTGCGGTTTAGGTCAGAAGTTGTGTGGTTGAGGTCAAAAGTTGTGTTCAGTAGTTATTTGGTTCAGTAGTTATGTGGTTCAGTAGTTGTGTGGTTGTAGTGAAAAGTTGTATGGATATGGTAAGTAGTTAGATGTGTGGTCAAAAGTTATGTGGTTGAGGTATGTAATTGTGCAGTTGAGGTCAGAAGTTATGTGGTGGCTGTCAGAAATTGTGCAGTTGTGGTATGTAATTGTGTGGTTGTTGTCACTAGATATGGCAAGCAGTTGTGTAATTGCTGTCATAAGTTGTCAAGTTGTGTTATGTAATAGTGTTAGCGGTCAAAACGGCAGCTGTTTGAGAAAGTTTGAAAAACACGTGGCAATTCAGTTACAAAAACAGCTGTACCGTAAGTTCCGTATGGAATATTTTGATTCCCGCCAACAGCTATGAATAGCAGAGAAGTAGACGAATATCCCATACGCTCTAACTTTTTGACTAACTTGTTGCGGTGTTGGTCAAAACGAAAGTTGTTTGCAAAAATGTTACAGAAAATGGCGTTGATGCGGTTACTTAAACTGCTGCAACTTTTAATGTGAATATAATTATTTGTCCAAACTCCAGATTTGAGTAGCAGAGAAGTAGACGAAGCTGGTAAGCTTACCCACCAATTAACATTATCATACCGTGTAATTCATATTACAATATAGGCTACACAGCTAGCTATCTAGCTAGCTAAACAAAATAATTTCTGAATTCTCATACAAATGTACTGGCTGTAGCTGAATGATGATGTTTAGCTAAACTATAACTAGATACAGTAAGAGATCTTAAAGCTCAGACACACCAGTAGGATTGTCAAACATTTGCCTGCCGACAGAACTTATCACCTCTGAACAGAATGTCGGCAGTGAATCTCTTTTCTGTTCACACAGCAAAGACCTTGGAAGTCATCAGCCAATCAGCCTTATTAAAATAGTCCTAACCAGAAGGTGGCAGTGAATGTTTTGTTTGGCAACACATCTGTGCATATTGCTTACGGTCTAGATTCAAAGCTGTCTGCACTAAAGTTGCTATTTTGTAGAAAGCCCTTGTTGATACTACCCAGATGGCCACAGCTAGATAACTAGCAAGCAAAAGAAAACACCATTTGTCAACTGCAAAACATACAGAATGCTGCAGCACGGGTACTGACCAAGACCAGACAAAGAGCACACATTACAACAGTTTTAAGGTATCTGCACTGGCTGCCTGTGAGCTTTAGAATTCATTTTAAGATTATTCTATTGGTTTTTAAATCGATCCACAATTGTGCACCCCAATACATGTCAGACATGCTTTTGGGTTATGTACCCAGGAGGTCCCTCAGGTCCTCTGCCACTGGCCTTTTAACTATCCCAAAGCCTAGGACCAAGAGGCATGGAGAGGCAGTCTTTAGTTATTATGCCCCCCAGCCTCTGGAATAGCCTGCCAGAGAACCTGAGGGGGGCCGAAACTGTGGACATACAAACAGTACTAGTCAAAAGTTTGGACACACCTACACATTGAAGGGTTTTTCTTTATTTTTTACTATTTTCTACATTGTAAAATAATAGTGAAGACATCAAAACTATGAAATAACTCGTAGGGAATCATGAAGTAAACAAAAAAAAGTGTCAAACAAAACTACTTCATGAAGCGGGTTGAGAGAATGTCAAGAGTGTGCAAAGCTGTCATCAAGGCAAAGGGTAGCTACTTTGAAGAATCTCTAATATAAAACATATTTTGATTTGTTTAACACTTTTGTTTACAAATGATTCCACATTTTATTTCATAGTTTTGATGTCTTCACTATTATTCTACAACGTAGAAAATAGTAAAAAATAAAGAAAACCCCTTGAATGAGTAGGTGTGTCCAAGCTTTTGACTGGTACTGTACTTAAAAGAGATCTTAAAACACACCTTTCAGCTTTCCTTTTCCTTTGGATGCTTTTTAGTAGTTTCATTTTTATTGTTATTCTTTCGTTTTTTTAATCCTCTTATGTTTGTTGTGTAGAAAGTATTTCAGTTTTTCTGAAGATGACAAAAAAACAACAACAATTGAATTTATGCTCCATAGTCCCATACTGCCAATGTAGCTGTTTCATGGAAATGAGCTAATACATTGTGATGTAAATCATAATCACTAGCTACAGTGGTTAACTAATTTGAAGAAAGTATGTTGTGTTGTGTGCATTGCGTCCGTGCACTTAGCTAGCTACCATTCTATCCCACAATGCATATGAATTGTGACTGGCTCATCCGTTGATATACTGCATGCAGAAAACACCCTGTTTTTTCCCTTATTTTAGACATATTGGGACTCATCCATAAAGTTCACTCAAGTTTGCCAAAACGCACCTGGAAGCACCTGGATGATCATCAAGACTCTTGGAAGAATGTTCCATGGACAGATGATTCAAAAGTATAACCTCCATTCAGTTTCTTTTTTATCCTTTAACTATTAAAAACAAACCCACTATGCTTGAAAATATGGAGAGTTGTACTCAGTAATTGTGTTGGATTTGCCCCAAACATAACACTTTGTATTCAGGATGAAATGTGAATTGCTTTGCCACATTTTTCGAAGTGTTACTTTAGTGCCTTGTTGCAAACAGGATGCATGTTTTGGAATATTTGTATTCTGTACAAGCTTCCTTCTTTTCTGTCAATTAGGTTAGTATTGCAACTACAATGTTGTTGATCCATTCTCAGCTCTCCATTAAACTCTGTAACTGTTTTAAAGTCACCATTGGCCTTAAAGTCACAATTTCTTCCTCTCTGGCAACTGATTTAGGAAGGACGCCTGTATCTTTGTACTGGGTATATTGTTACAACATCCAAAGTGTTTGTAATAACTTCACCATGTGCAAAGGGATATTAAAATGTCTGCTTTTTTCATTTCACCCATCTATCAATAGAGGCACTGTGGTGGAATCTGTTTTAAATTCACCGCTCGACTGAGGGACCTTACAGATAATTGTGTGTGTGTGGGGTACAGAGATGAGGTAGTCATGGTAAACACTATTATTGCACACAGAATGAGTCCATGCAACTTATTATGTGAGACACATTTCTACTCCTGAACTTATTTACGGTGTATTCGGAAAGTATTCAGACCCATTGACGTGTTCCACATTACAGCCTTATTCTAAAACGGACTGTAAAAAATGTCCCCTCATCAATCTACAGACAATATCCCATAATGACAAAGCAGGTAAAAACTGAAATATCTCATTTACATACAAATTCAGAACCTTTACTCAGTACTTTGTTGAAGCACCTTTGGCAGCAATTACAGCCTCGAGTCTTCTTGGATATGATGCTACAAGCTTGGCACACCTGTATTTGGGGAGTTTCTCTTGTTGTTCTCTGCAGATTTTCTCAAGCTTTGTCAGGTTGGGTGGGGAGCGTCGCTGCACAGCTATTTTCAGGCCTCTCCAGAGATGTTCGATCTGGTTCAATTCTGTGCCACTCAGGGACATTCAGAGACTTGTCCCGAAGTCACTCCTGCGTTGTCTTGGCTGTGTGCTTTGGTTCGTTGTCCTGTTGGAAGGTGAGCCTTCTTTCCCGTCTGAGGTCCTGAACGCTTTTCATCAAGGATCTCTCTGTACGTTGCTCTGTTCATCTTTGCCTCAATCCTGACTACTCTTCGATTCCCTGCCGCTGAAAAACATCCCCACAGCATAATGCTGCCACCACCATGCTTCACTGTAGAGGTGGTGCCAGGTTTCCTCCAGATATGATGCTTGGCATTCAGACCAAAGAGTTCCATCTTGGTTTCATCAGACCAGAGAATCTTGTTTCTCATCAACCGAGAGTCTTTAGGTGCCTTTTGGTAAACTCCAAGCGGGCTGTCATGTGCTTTTTACTGAGGAGTGGCTTCCGTCTGGCCACTCTACCTTAAAGGCCTGATTGGTGGAGTGCTGCAGAGAGGGTTGTCCTTCTGGAAGGTTCTCCCATTTCCACAGAGGAACTCTGGAGCTCTGTCAGATGGCCCATTGGGTTCTTGGTCACCTCCCTGACCAAGGCCCTTCTCCCCCGATTGCTCAGTTTGACTGGGCGGCCAGCTCTAGGAAGAGTGTTGGTGGTTCCAAACTTCTTCCATTTAAGAATGATGGAGGCCTCTGTGTTCTTGGTGACCTTCAATGCTGCACAAAATGTTGAACCCTTTCCCAGATATGTGCCTTGACACAATACTGTCTCAAAGCCTTCAACCTCGGGGCTTGGTTTTTGCTCAGACATGCACTGTTAACTGTGGGACCTTATATATACAGTTGTATGCCTTTCCAAGTCATGTCCAATCAATTGAATGTACCACAGGTGGACTCCAATCAAGTTGTAGAAACATCTCAAGGATGATCAATGGAAACAAGACGCACCTGAGCTCAATTTCGAGTCTCATAGCAAAGGGTCTGAATATTAATATAAAAAGGTATTTCTTATTTACATTAAAATCTAAAACCTGTTTTCACTGTGTCAAAATGTAATCCATTTTAGAATAAAGCTGTAACAAAATGTGGAAAAAGTCAAGTTGTCTGAATACTTTCCGAATGCACTGTAGACTTGCCATAACAAAGAGGTTGAATACTTATTGACTCAAGACAGCTTTTAATTTGTAAAACATTTTCTTTATTTTTTGAAAAACATAATTCCACTTTGACATTATGGGGTATTGTGTGTAGCCCAGTGGCAAAAAAATCTCAATTTAATCCATAACAAAATGTGACAACAAAATGTGGTAAAATTCAAGGGGTCTGAATACATACTGAAGGTACTGGATGTGTAGCTGAGGGTATTTTTGAAAAAAGTCTAGTAAGTGTGAAGAAACTCTAGGAAGTCAATTTGTCTCTTTGTCATTATAGTCTCAGACCACCTTTCCATACCCATTTATCTAAGCAGGGGTGTAACGCTCGTCGTTGGAATGAGGTGAGGACCAAAGCGCAGCGTGGTAAGTGTTCATCATATTATTTATTAAAACAGAGAACACTAAACAAAATAACAAAGGAGAACGAAACAAAACAGTTCTGTAAGGTGACATACACATAACAGGAAAATAATCACCCACACCACACAGGTGGGAAAAGGCTACCTCAGTATGATTCTCAATCAGAGACAACGAACGACACCTGCCTCTGATTGAGAACTATACCAGGCCAAACATAAAACCACAACATAGAAAAAAGAACACCCAACGCACACCCTGACCATACTAAAACAAAGACATAACAAAAGAACTAAGGTCAGAACGTGACAAGGGGAGGTTTCAAACACAATAAAAAAAACATAAGTAGCAAGATGTCAAAATGTACATATTGCAGTTATAAACTACTAGTGCCATGCTAAAAAAGCAGGCCAATGTCTATCCAATTACTTTGAATTGGGAAATTGACAAATTATATGAGATCAGTCAACATAACTATTGAGTTGCTTTTTCTGGAATCGCCAAGTCAATTATGACCTCCAGATCTCACAAATTGTTTCATGTAATTTCCCAAAAAGGAGCATGGAGCCTTTAACAGTCAAACCAGGCATTTTCTCCGTCTTTTGATGTGGGTTTGATGGCAGGTATCTGGGAAGCCTTAGCTCTGTTGACAGGCCTGCAGCCCTGACAGAACAACCCTTTCCCTGGTTAGGGCTTCTTGGCCCTGTAATTGATAAGAGCCCCGTTATATGTTCTGCTGTGTGTGAGAGGGACTGGGGAAATTATTAACCTCGCTTTATGTTTCTGACCTCTACCCTCATCTCCCGCGCTACGCTTTCCCATAGCTCCGCCACATAGCCTGTCCTGTCCTGTTTCCAAATAGTTCCCTTTTGAGTTTATTAGCAGACCAGGTGTGTAGTGCTGGGGGAGCACGAGAGAGCGGCACTACCTCCATTTTTTTCAATTTGAAAAAACACAGAAAATGTATTCTCATCCATTTTAAATTCATTTTAATTTAATTGCCACAAAAATTCCATGAAAAAATATATATTGGATTGGTTTGTCATTCTATAGGCTACAGCAGCCGAGAGATAGGTAAATTGTGGTTTTGTCCCTGTCTTCTCCCTGGCGGTGGCGAGAATCATGAAGAACTGTAGGTTGTGTGTGCAATGCGGAGGCCTGTTAGAGGCTTATGCTTGACAGCTTTGGCCAATCAGAACGTTGAAAGAAAATGTTTATTCACCGTGTCTGCCTTGATGTTCATAAAACTTCACCAACCCCCTCTCGCGCAGTGGAACCCAGAACAATGTGTGACCACTTTGTTACGGCGACATTGTTCTACCGAGGACACACAAACCAGTGGTCACCGCAAAGGCCAAGTTGGAAGTAATAATGCCTTTAAGTTATAGTTCTTTGCAATGCATTAATACACCACACCAAAAGCTTGATTTTATGTCTGTTTTAAACAAATTTCCTGCCATTCTACATATTAATAATTTATGTTCTCTAATTGTCAATTGATTTGATGACTTAATCCATGTAAATAAATTATATGAATCGATAGTTGTATTCTGTAAATAGGGTATATTGTACACGAGTTCAAGCTAATCAAATCAAAGTTTATTTAGCGCTCCAATAAATAAACACATCAAGATCTGTTGGCTATGAATAATAGTCCTTCTCATCCCTTATTATTATTACAAATAGAATATTTCTCACAATCGTGTGTCCATCCACGTCTGAGCAATGCCTGAGGACGTCGGGAGATGGCGTGGAAACTGGCCACTAGGGGCAACAGTAAGCGCTGTTACCTTCAAGTAGGTTTCGGTTATGCTACTGTGTTGCTAGGGTATCTGCCTCCGATTCCAAAGGTTACAAGTTCGAATCCAGCGATAGAAAGTTGTTTGAGAGTATTGTTTTAAGCCTATCCCAAACCTTACCCCTTACCTTAACCATTCGGAGTTAATGCCTAACCTTAAGATTCTGCAGTTAATGCTTAAACTTAACCTTATAAACGTCTAAATTTGACCTTTGAGAAACATGGATAAATGTCTAGTTCTCATAACATAACAGGATATAATAGCATAGCATAGTAGCCCTAAAAAGTTTTTACACCAAAAACACCTCATTTCTAATGAGATTATAGGATGGTTAGCTGAAGCTGAATAGTCAAAATATTCTCATGCACTAAAACTCAGAGTCACGAGACATGATTTAAACAAAGAAAGGCTAATAGCTTGTGAACACCATCTGCTCACAAAACAATCATTCAATTAGATCGAAAAGAATAGGCTATTCCCATGAAACTGATGGAGATCAATCAGATGATTGACATGCAGATGCAGTTTCACTGGTAAAACGTGAAGAATTATCATTCACGATGGACAGTGATGGTGGCCTATTTTAAAAGTAGGTATACCTAACTTGGTGTTTGAGGGTGTTAAAAATAGAACATGTTCTTGAGACAACATGTGTGGACATAGGCAGATGTTGCAATTGGAGGATGCATTTTATGCATATTCTATAACAGGGCCCTCCAACCCTGTTCCTGGATAGCTACCAGCCTGTAGGTTGGAGTGAAACCCTACAGGACGGTAGCGCTCCAGGAACAGGGTTGGAGTGAAACCCTTCAGGACGGTAGCGCTCCAGGAACAGGGTTGGAGTGAAACTCTACAGGACGGTAGCGCTCCAGGAACAGGGTTGGAGTGAAACCCTACAGGACGGTAGCGCTCCAGGAACAGGGTTGGAGTGAAACCCTACAGGACGGTAGCGCTCCAGGAACAGGGTTGGAGTGCCCTGTAAAGATAGGCTACATCTGCACTACAAGACAAACGGATGGATGGACAGATGGATACCCAGACCCCGCTAGGAATGGCCTTAACAGGTCCTGACAATGTAGTCACGATGATAGTCTATACTCAAAATGTGAGGCCTGGATACACTTTTTGTCTCCAATTGTGCCTGAGCAGAATTCTGAGGTAACTAGTATCTCATGTAACAATGGAATCCCAGCAATGCAATAGCGTTTCTCAGTTGACCCTGTTAGTCAACCAGGGTCCCCGCTATGTGCTTGTGGTGGATCAACCAGTGTCCCTGTTAAACACATAAAGCTATTCCACATTTTTCTCCTCACCTCAGAGATTTGAGGCTCTAATGTATTTGCAAGACAAAAGGGGAGAAGTAGCTCATTCGTGGGAGCAGCAGCATTCTTTGACCTGAGAGGAATCCAAAGCACTCTGGACTTACTTCCAAGTCAAAACAGCAACAAAGCTTCCATTGAAGGTGGAGAGATGATTGTTTCCTTAAGGAACCAAAATAATAGCTGAATGAGAAACGGATGTATTAAAATGGAGAATTCCTTGGTCTTTTTTATATACGAACCTTCCGATATTTACCTTTTGAAGATAATTGAGTGTTGTGAATAAAACCAATGAACTTACAATCATTTATTTGAATTGAAGTTGTCACACATACCTGACCTCTACTGAGAGTACTCCAATAAGTGCACTTCAGTTGGATCCAGTATGACACCTCATAGGTGTAACTTAGAATGAAACCAACATTCTTTTGTATTATGATTGCAGGAGAAATGTAAAATATGTTCTATTCCTTCCACTGATTCAGCAATAAGGAACTCCGAAAAGGCTAGAATGTCAAGAACAAGGGTGACAGTCCTCCAGAGTAAACTAAATTCGAGAGAAATATGAAGACCTGACCTTTTCCTTCAATCTCCTTGACTCCAAAGAGGAAACGTTAATATTGTGCCTCTCGGAAGTCCATGGATAGGCCAACTGATAGCTACCGTTCACCCAAAGCATTTTTCTGAATTTAGATAAATGTGAACACTTTACACAAAACAGCTTGAACACAGTAACAAGTTGTACCGACTTCACACGCAATTCAGATCACCAACAAAACAAAGCTACTTGACTGAATTCTGCAGTTATATTTTTGTACTTGTAGTTACTAACATCCATAAGGTACACATACAAAAGCATCATAATTTGCAGACAACAGATCCACTGTTGTCCAGATCAGATTTGAGTTATTTTATCGACATATTCTTTTCTTCAGACTGTGTGAATTTTCTTCAAGTGTTCTTATGAGGGGATAAGACACCAACAGTAGATTAATGAGGAGAGTTGTGTGAGTGAGTGAGTGAGTGAGTGAGTGAGTGAGTGAGTGAGTGAGTGAGTGAGTGAGTGAGTGAGTGAGTGAGTGAGTGAGTGAGTGAGTGAGTGAGTGAGTGAGTGAGTGAGTGAGTGAGTGAGTGCTGGTCAAGGGAGGGAGAAAACAGAACCACTATCTGATATCTGTCTGATTCAAACATTTTGTAATATACACTGCATACTGTAGACACGTAGATAGACATGATTCGAGGGAGAGAGAGTATGAGAATGTGATTGTACTCTGCCCTTCACAGGGCTCCAGTATACATTCCCAAAGGGTTGTGGGTCATTTTAGGCAACTGGGGGTGGGCAGAGGTCAAAGCAACCCGTAAGAGTTTCTTGGGCATGAAATGGATCCCGCTCCCCTGGACTGGAGGCAGCCCTTTGGTGTCTGTTTGTGATGCAACTTAACTCCTCCCTGTAGCAGGGCCCTGCAAGCTAGTTACTATGTCCCAGGCACTGAGAGGACCACTGCCATGACTGTGATAGGCAGGCCACTAAAACTCTCAGGAGAGACACTCTTTATTTCACACTGGTATTCCTGACACAATGTGTCACTCTGTGAATATATAGGTACAGTATAGGAGAGATATGAGTCACCTTCTCTACCCCAGTACTGGCCTCCACAAAGATTGGGACTGAGTTGTAGTAAGTGAGTCATACTCATTCAAGTCAAATCAGGTAACATTGACAATCGTTTCCCTAACTTGTCTAAGTTTACAGTCCTGCAATTAAAAGGAGAAGAAGAAGGCCACATTTTTACCAGGCAATATCACTTTTAAAAAAAGTCTGCCAAAGCAGCAGCTACTCTTTCTGGGGTCCAGCAAAATGAAGATTGTCTATACAATTTTAAAAACATTACATTCACAGATTTCACAACACACTGTGTGCCCTCAGGCCCCTACTCCACCACTACCACATATCTACAGTAGTAAATCCATGTGTATGTGTAGTGCGTATGTTATCGTGTGTGTGTGTGTGTGTGTGTGTGTGTGTGTGTGTGTGTGTGTGTGTGTGTGTGTGTGTGTGTGTGTGTGTGTGTGTGTGCGCGCGTATGTGTGTCTGTGCCAATGTTTGTGTTGTCATTGATTTTACCTTACTTTGAAACGCCTGAAATTTCAGAAACGTAAATAGCTCTCTCTGATGTGACCACCAATATCCATACTTTTAGCCATTTATATATTTCGAAAACCATTTGCCTGTATGCTTAAATGCAGCCCCAGGCACTGGAATTAGTCAGTCAAAAGAAACATAATCCTAAAATTGGAGGGATCACTCCGATTCGGATCCCTTTAATATGCAGTCGATCATTCAAATCCTATTTTCAACACAGGGTATTAGTGTGTCACGTCACATTCATTGAAGAGCTACATTTCCACAGAGCTCCACCTCTAACATAAGAGCAAGCTCCTCCCGAAAGCCTTATTCTTCGGGATATGGAAATAAAGAACTCCCAGTGCTGCTAGCTTTCTGAGGCCCTCCTGTTCCATGGGCTGAAATGTGGAGAGCACACAAAGTCTGTTCGTATTGACTGCATTGCGCAACTTAGCAACCATTAAATCTCTTGTTTGTTTGAGGGGAAAGCAGTACAGACAACAGTGTACTTTTGGCCCAGATCTAGCATCATATCCTGTACATTATATCCAGTACTCCAGAAGTTGTGTTTCAACATTCCACAGGTTTTCCAGAACTCAAGGCACAGCACTTTTGGTTTGAGGTGAATGGGTAATGAACGATAGGCCTACACATGTCAACAGAACCTAATACGGTAACAACCACTGAAATAAATTCACTGACACAGCCTTATCATCCTGTATATTATACTATCATCATTACCAAGACGTGTCAGACAAGAGAGTGTAAAACAGAGTCTTATGTGAAACTTCTCCAGGCCTCAGGAGAAGGGCAACATCCATCATAGTCAAAATGGTAAATAAACCACCCTCTTCCCCCTATTGGATGTTGATGTTTCAGCTGAAGGGATACTGGCAAACAGAGGTATTGGAGGATAGTTCTAGAGAGACTTTTTTCCTTATTCAAGGTTCCAGACCCTCGCCCAATCAGAGTGTGATGGGAAGCAGATGTCCCACTTCTTCAGCCCCATTAGACAAGATGAAGACTCATCCACGCTCCTAATAGCCCTTATTAACCATCAACACTCAAGCGCTTTCATTTGGCCAATCGGCTGTCCGAGTTAAAGACGTCAATTCACGCGATCCATCTGCAGGAGGTGGCAGGAAGCCATTCTGAGCGGCGCCAGTGTACGGTGTCCCCTCTTGCCCAAACTTTCAACTCCCTAATTATGCCTGAACTCCTAAAGGTAATACATGACCTTTAGCAAATGAGCTACTGCAATTCCAACTACCGTTGCCCTCCGTAGCCGATGAGAGAAATAGGGATATACAGTTTTCCCTAAATTTCAATGAAATATGTTGCTGTTGGCAGGCGTCCCAGCTCTGTTAACATAAGACCGTGCTCCCTGTGGTACTCTGGCTGTGGTCTGCTCTGATACCCACAGGATGTCTGGAGCGAGCAAAGGGGCCACTGTGAACGGTGCCAACATACAGAGCCCCTTAGGGCCTGGGGCCACACACTCACATTACACATGGTATCACGTTTTGGATCAAGTATCTTCATAAAGTATCTTCATAAAAATGAGGTAGGTATAATCAACCTCTCTGCACAGCCACAAGGGGCATATTTTGTTGTTATTGTTGAAAAATATATATGTCACGTTGAAGTAGCTCACTGTTGGGGTGGTTAGTTGATATTTTCCATTCATGACACAGCAAATTCTCAGAAGCATTAAAACGGTCAAATGCAACAGGCAGCAAGAACTCTGTAAATCTAGATAAATGTGGATAATCTCCATCGTACAGGGAGAGTAAAATTACTTGACACATATGTCTCATTATGACTGAAAACGCAGTGTTGTTTTAACAACCAATAACTTTTCATTGATACTTACCACACCGAAAGGGTCCGGCCGTGATGCCAATTAGGACATGATTAGCTTTCCAAGACAACAGCCTTTCTGTATTCTAAACAGTTCTCAGGCTTTCTGTATTCTAAACAGTTCTCAGGCTCTATTATATTTCATGCATAACTCAAAATGATGAAGTTATGAAATTCTCTGCATATACAGATAATAGAAGAGATATGGTCCCCTAAAACTCCTTTCCGAGCAGAGCCTGACTTTAGAAGTACTGTATTGTCATTTTTATTTATTTTTTACCTTTATTTAACTAGGCAAGTCAGTTAAGAACAAATTCTTATTTTCAATGACGGCCTAGGAACAGTGGGTTAACTGCCTGTTCAGGGACAGAACGACAGATTTGTACCTGGTCAGCTCGGGGATTTGAACTTGCAACCTTCCGGTTACTAGTCCAACGCTCTAACCACTGTGGCTTCCGTTTTATAGATTTTCTGTTGCTAGAATAGTTACATTGAAACAAGTTTGACACACAGGGACTAAAAATCTGTGGCAAATGTCTGAGGTTTGTGGTTGTGATCAATGTGTCAGCAGAAACTCAGATACACACACACACACACACACACACACACACTGTAGTTTGAGTGACTCGTGCAGTGAGCCAAAAAGATTTTATAAGTTTAGCTCAGACCAGTGCCAGCTATATTGCGATATTGGCATTCAAACATGGCTGAGATGTCTGCTTCAAAATCAATGGAAGTAATGTTGGAGCGTTTATCGGATATCTCTGCTTTGTTCAGACTGGAGTCCCATTGTATTGGGAATTCTGCCTAACTTCTGTACCATCTGGAGAACTACTGAACCCGCTCCAAATCCCATAACTGAATTTGAAATTGAAGCGTAGATGTTTGTGTTGGTTGGTCTCCATCCAGAGAAAATGATCAAATTCTTTGCTCTTGCTAAGTTTTACATTTTTCGATCTTCACATGCATAAGTGCATGAATGTTCATAGGCCAAACTTCTGTAATGTTCTCCGGAATACTGGAAAATAGCCCTGGTATTCCAGTATTCCTCTGAGAATGCAGGACAGGAGTTTGAAAATTGTATGGTCAAGGATAATTGAAACTGTGAGAGGGGAGATTTATTTAGGTATACTGCTCGGTCTTTTGCATATCTAATGGCACCTCCATTTCTTTGTTTATTTGTCAAAGTCAATGCAAAATATGCACACTGCAGAGTTGGGTATCAAGCTCAGTTACATTTACAGTCTACAGCCCTTGGCACGTTCCAACAAAACAAACCATACAGAGATACATTCATGTAAAAAATTCCTTAATGAATCATCTAGGGTCAGATCGCAGCAGAATGGCATTGTACTGTATTGGGTTTTCTACCCAGAATTAAACTTCTCCATGCTAAGACGGTGCATTTCTGTTTTCCTAACCAACTAGAATTGTCCTGGAGGCTCAGTGTACTACATCTAAATTTCACCTCTGTGTTTCCTGTCATGTTTTTATTTGTAGCAGCACAATTGGTGCTTCATGGTGGCCAACCCGAGCTGAATGACCATGCATTTCTTAAAGCCTACTCACACAACATACAGACCAAAAGCCAATGTGAAATTGGATACACACAGTGTAGCCCTATATGTACATAGCACCAGTGCTAATTCAAAGTCTGATTCACTGGTATTCATATCAGCAAAACAATCTTCAGATATTGCAGAGAGCATACTCTCTCTATTTGCTCAACCGTTCCTCAAATTCAATACGGAAATAACTGGTAGGAAGGCAAATAGCCATAAAGGCGTTTCCACCTGATTGGAGCATTGGGTTGGCTGTGAAAGTTCTACAAACAAGATGCTAACAAGTTTAGGATGTGACTGTTCGGTTGAAGATGGAGTAGAGGGATCGAGTGGCAGCAAGCTCTTTGGTCAGGACCAGACTTATGTAGAAACCAGATGGTCAGCTAGCTCCACTGTGCTCTGACTGCTCTCTGTCCACCTTTCTCCCTCATCTAGTCTCTGTCTGTAGCAGGCGACAGCCCTCCCCAAGTATGGCCACACACTGGCAGCTGCGCTGAAAACTAATCACAGGCGAAGAAAGTGGATCCGCCAACCCCTCTTCCTGTCAGCAGGGATATCAAGGTGAACTTGGGGACTCCTTAAATAACCAACCTCACGACCTCTTCACCCCCACCCCAGCGCAAAGATTAGAGGAAACCTCTTGTTTATAAGGGCAAACAGGGGTCTTGTTGAACTACATTATCATCTACAGGGAGAGTTTAAAAAAAATTTTTTTTTAAAGAGACTCTGGATTCACTGGCTTTACTGCACCGGGTTAATTTAGGTGCAATGTGTGTGCTCACTCCCAGCGTCTCGCTCTTTCTCCCTCCCTCTCTCTTTCTTTCTGCTGCTCTCTTTCTCACTTGCTCACTCTAAAACTCACTTGTTATGGCCATCACATGGTTGGAGAGGTACTTATACAATAGAACTCAAAGTATTCTTAAATGGAACAGAGCAGTATCCCTCAGGGCAGTTGTCTTGGGCCGTTACTCTTGATAGTCTTTCATGGTTGAGGGTTGAGAAGAAATGTAAAACTTCTCTTTTAGTCTTTTTAAGAAACATTTTTGTGTTGAAAATGCCTAACCATTTGTATAATCTATTTGCATACACTTCAAACAGACATACATACATACCCCACCAGACGCGCCACTATGGGTTTCTTCACTGTACCCAAACCAAAAACAGATTTAATGAGTCGCGCAGTTATGTATAGAGCCATGTCATTGTGGAATGCACTGCCACCAGAGGTTACACAGGCAAAAAGCAAGTTTGAAAAAAAAACATAAAAAACATATTGCATCTCTCTGCTGCTCCCTCTCTCACGTTCTGCTGAACCCTCTCTGCTGATCTCTCCCTCTTGCACACACTCTCTGCTGCTCTCCGTCTCCCGTTCTGCTGATCTCTCCCTCACACACACACACACAGGAGCTGCATTGGTCTGTCAGCGAGCGTGCTATAGGCATGCGCTGAGTGCCCAGCATGCCAGTTAGTCAATGAGCGCCACTACCCTGAAGAGAAACTGGCACTGGAGCAACACTGACAAGTGTTTGTACCTTGGGCAATAAAAAAAAATCACAATGTTTGTACATAGCGTTATCTCCCCAAGTGGTCCTTCACCTCCTCTAAACAAGTCCAATTTAGATTCATGGACAAGCATGCTAATGTAGACTCAATAGGAATGGACTGTCTTTCCAGAACGCTGACACATTTTGATATACAGGATGTGCATTTAACATCTGCATTTAAAAAACCATACTTTAAACATCTGAAAAAGAACAACTAAAATGACAACAATATAAATACAAATAAACTCTCTTAATATCATAAACAAAATAATACAAGGAAATAAAGAATATGCACTATGCTAATGTATCACATGGGGGTAGTGTTGGAGAGAGCTCTATCGGTGTCATGGAGAGATTTCTGGCGGTGTCCTGGAGAGAGCTCTGTCGGTGTCCTGGAGAGAGCTCTGTCGGTGTCCTGGAGAGAGTTCTGTGTGTGTCGTGCAGTTCTGTGCGTTTGTCTTCATGCCCGGCCTCAGGCCAGATAGTGGCTGTGTGAAGGACAGTGGGTGGCAGCGCCTGCCTGGCTGGCTCCCTCATTGCCCTGGACTCTGTGGGTGGCGTGGGTGGTGAAGGGGTAGAGCAGGGGTCAGCTAAGCCAACCATGCCAGGCTGCCAGCCCTGTGGCAAGGGGTTCTGATTACACCCTCTTCTGTCTCTGGATATGGATTCCCCTCGGACCCCGGCCAGGTAAACTGTCAAAGCCCGCTTCCCCCCTCTCGGGATGCAGGCTTTAAAGGCCTTTATCCTCTGCCGCCTTCCTGCTATCCCCCTTTTCCCCTGGATTAATCCTCCCAGATGGATGGGACAAGACCTTGTGCCCTGCTCTTTTCCAAAGCAATGTGGAGATGATAGATCCACTCTGGCCTGCCTGTCCCAGGATGTTGTCCAACCAGTGGCAGTGACATGCTCTTCCAAAGATAGAATCCCCCCCTTTACCCTTACATACACCCTCCCATCCCTCCGAGCTCAATGTTGGTCACTGTTGTGATTTCAAGCCACAAACCAGCTAAATCCAGGGAGTTAGCTTCTTTGGTGAAGCGGAAATGCAAATGACAAGAGGGGAAGGGGTGGGCTCGCTCGCTCTCTCTCTTTTCTCTTTTTGCAGACGTTAGGTCCGATGTGTTGATTCAAGTCAGCTCTGGAGTCAACTTTTGGAACAAGGGCCTGGATCAATCTCCCTGTCACAGACATTTTCCTACACTTTGACAGATTATTATTTACTTGTATTCATTCGGTACAAAATATGAATGAAATACATGAATGAATGAAAATATATATATATATATATATATATATATATATATATATATATATATACACACATATATATATACATACATACATATACATATATATACACATATACATATATATATACATACACACACATACACACAATATAGTTATAATGATTGAAATATTGATATACATGTATACATGAATGTTATTAATTTGCTACAAACGTGCACAAAGTCACCAGATCGCCATGTGCAACTCCTCTGACGGCATAGACATCGATGTCAACACCGTTGACGGCAGAGCCGATAGATACTCACGCACACATTTTTACACCCATAAATCAGAGGGCTAACATACACACGCTGTATTGTCCGCGCATGAAACAACACAAATGCTTCACTCCCTTTGTCTCTCTGTTTATCTGACTGTGACATGAAACTCCCTGCTGTCCCTGTTACCAAGATCATCTCACATTAGCATTATGCTGATGAGCATTTCTCCTTGAATTACCTGTACATTTACATACATTTGAGAATGTTTTATTTTCATATTCATAAAATCATATTTATGCAACTGGGGGACTTCACTGTGATAATCAATTCACCACAGCTATGTGAAATAGTTCAGCTAACACATTTCCAAAAATCCAGAATAAACACCACAAACATCCAAGCCATTACAAATAACAATTTGTGAATGACCAGCCAACCAAAACAACAGTCTCAGAGCCGAGGGCTTTGTGAAATACGTTAATCCATGCTGCTAAGAATACGACTATCGCTCTATTTGGCATTGGTCAATATGTGACCATTAACATGAGGTAATGGGAAGGTGACACATGGGTCTTACTGACCCCCTCGCCATGTTTCGCTATGGCAGCATGTGATGCTTATTAGACACTCAGGGATGTACAGTACACATCTCCACATACTCAGACGATTCATGGGCACAGTTCAGCCATTGGCCATGTCTGACTTTTTATATCCAGGAACTTGGTATTAGACAACATTAGAGAGTCGTCAGTGTTATAACGGCAATGAGGAGTTGAGTCACAAATTGTTATAAAAATATATCATAATCATGATACTTAGCGTAAATGAAAAGTGAAATGTTTAAAGCATGCTAACTACCCAGCTCCGTTTAGCATGTCCCACGAGAGGATCTTTTTTCTCAACTTCTCACAAACATGTCAAGCCGTAATTAATGCCTCGTGTCCTTCGAGTGAAGTACTCACTCTGACCACAGTTCAAAAGATTCCACTCAACAGCACACCGTACATAGATCATTTACCACCTTTGCACCAAAGGTACAACTATGCAGACTTTACAATGATAATTTCCTTTCAGTCAAGTGAAGCTGACAACCAGGTCACAATCAATCAAATACTACATCTGTACATCTGTTGACGTTTGAGGGACAATTGGAGAGCTCTTCAGGACGAAAGCGTTCCTATTCAGTTAACATAGCAACCACTACTTAAATAAACAAAAGAATTGGAGCCATGTGGACACTGTGTGCCACCCTGATTGGCAGGGCCAGGATGGACACTGGGAGCACTGTATAGCCATATTTTCACTGTCTTCAGGAAGTATTCACACCCCTTGACTTGTTCCACAGTTTGTTGTGCTACAGCCTGAATTTTAAATGGATTAAATTGAGATTTTTCTTGTCACTGACCTACACACAAAACCCCATAATGTCAAAGTAGAATCATGTTTTAAGACATTTTTACTAGTTGATTTAAAAATGAAAAGCTGACATATCTGTATTCAACCCCTTTATTGTGGCAAGCCTAAATAAGTTCAGGAGTAAAAATGTGCTTAACAAGTCACATAATAAGTTCTATGGACTCACTCTGTGTGCAATAATAGTGTATAACATGATTTTTGAACAGCTACCTCATCTCTGTACCCCAGACATACAGATAATTGTAAGGTCCCTCAGTTGAGCAGTGAATTTCAAACACCGATTCAACCAAAGACCAGGGAGGTTTTCCAATGCCTAGCAAAGGGCACCTATTGGTAGCAGACATTGAATATCCCTTTGAGCATGGTGAAGTCATTCATTACACTTTGAATGGTGTATAAATATACCGACTACAAAGATACAGGCGTCCTTCCTAACTCAGTTGCCGGAGAGGAAGGAAACAACTCAAGGATTTCACCATAAGGCCAATGGACTTTAAAACCGTTACAGAGCCGTGATAGGAGAAAACTGAGGATGGATAAACATTGTTGTTACTCCACAATACTAACCTAATTGGCAGAGTGAAAAGAAGGAAGCCTGTACAGAATAAAACATATCCCAAAACATGCATCCTGTTGCAACAAGGAATAAAAGCAATACTGCAAAAGATGTGGCAAAGCATTAACTTTTTGTCCTGAATACAAAGTGCGATGTTTGGAGGAAAATCCAATACAACACATTACTGAGTACCACTCTATATTTTCAAGCACAGTGGTGGCTGCTTCATGTTGACAGAGCTTGAAGAACTTTGAAAAGAATAATGGGCAAATGTTGCACAATCCAGGTGTGGAAAGCTCTTAGAGACTTACCCAGAAATACTCACAGCTATAATCGCTGCCAAAGGGAATTCTACAAATAATTGACTCAGGGGTGTGTATACTTAATGTGAATTAGATATTTCTGTATTTAATTTTCCATAAATGTATTTTTTAAATTCAGGCTGTAGCACAACAAAATGTGGAATAATTTAAGGGGTATGAATACTTTCAGAAGGCACCGTACATACACATATCCCACAATGCATTGCTTCAGAATCCTGGTGGCAGGCTGCAAAGGGACAACAGCCACACTGTCCTGATGAACCGAACCGGGGCATCTGTCATTGTTAAAGGGCGACTGCACTTCCTGATTTGGCCTTGTTTTTCCTCAATGACCATTAAGAATTGCTAGCTGCCATTACTGAAGGCAAACAAGAGTGGTCTTGGAGGTGTGGTTTGATGTGGGTGTTTCTTGGGTGTGCCTTTGCCATTCAAGTTGAGGACTTCTCCCCTCCTGACTGACTCACCATGTCGAGATAGTCAGCTAATTCAGTTCCATGTGTAGGCTAAAGCCGGCGCTGACCTTGTGTTTAGCCAAGCTGACAGCAGCTAGCTAGCATAGCTTGGTGATGGCTACAGCTGGCTATCCTATCTCGCATATATTTCTCTGTCAATTGAGTTATGGCAAGACAGCGAGAGTCAGTGTCTGGAATGTGTTTCATAAGACACGCGTTCTACAACGTATTGCTACTAAAGTAGCTTGCAACTTGTTTTCAACGTTTCATCATGTCATGTAAATACATGTTAGTGCGAAAACGATAAACTATAGCGAGTTGAATGCCTGCGGTCCTCAGTCAGCTCAGCTGTCCGACAACACAATATGCTGGCTAGTTTTGTCTAGTCTCATCTCTCCTTATGTCCACTGTTAGGTCTTTCCCGGAAGACAAATCCCATAACTAATATCCCTATAGGTGTAGGCTACATGTGGACATTACACAAACATTGTCCAGCTTGACTGTAGATACATCAACAACAAAAAATGTATTGATGTGTTCGTGTTACAAAGACAAAACATTTTCTGATGAAAAAATCATATTGATGTGCTTATAAAGACTGTTTTCCTACACTTAACCTAACAAATCAAACTATGTTGTGTGTAGATTACAACTTCAGTTGCCATTCTAGTTCTGGTTAGACATTTCCATTATTATGGTCTATTTTCCCAAATCTAAGGATTTGTCTGTGTAACACCCTGACACGCACAGCTCTCTGGGTGAGGTTCTGTCTTCAACTCTCCAGTAGGCGATGAAGTCCCTTCCATCTACGTAATGTATCACAAGTTATGGACTTCTGCACTCAGGTGGCAGGAGGGGTGGAGTGGTTGACACTTCATCCTGGATATGAAAGAATTTGCCTCACGGTTCCAGCAGAACTGCAATGACATTCAGTCTCATGGGATGGGTGGCCAAAAATAACTGACTGAAAGCCAAACCTCCAATATGACCATATTGAGGCATATGTCACGGTGCTTGTATGCTACATTTTTTTATTTAACCTTTATTTAACTAGGAAATTCAGTGAATGACAAATACTTATTTACAATGACGGCCTAGAAACAGCGGGGTTAACTGCAGAAAGACAGATTCTTACCTTGTCAGCTCGGAGATTCGATCTAGCAACCTTTCGGTTACAGGCCCAACGCTCTAACCACTAGGCTACCTGCCACCCCAAAGTTTAGTTCCCTGACCGGGAATCGAACCCGGGCCATGAGAGTGCCGAATCCTAACCACTAGACATGCCACTGCCTACTTCATTTGTTAATTTATTAAACAAGACAGCTCATGGTCCAGTGCCTTTATCACAGTCAACACACCTATATTTAAGCTTTAATTAGCTTTATTTTGTTATAATTTTTGGGAGGGGCAGCCAAATCTCTGCAGGCCCACCCACCAACAAATGTCTGGCTATGCTACTGTTTGGAACTGTTGTCTTCATACACTGACAGCTTAGGTCAGCAAACCAAAAGTACATTTTCACATTAAGTATATTCAGGAATGGTTAGCCTAATGTACTTAGAAAACATAGATTTTGAGAAAAAGTTGAAATACTTCCAAAATAAAAATGGAAACAAGGCCTCAGATGTACATTTAACAGCAGTTTTTGAAATGAGTGACCAGAAACTGCCAAACAGTCTGCCCAGGCCATAAAACACAAGCCATCTGGGATGGCTCCAGTTAAAAGGCTCTCACACCTGAAAAGAAAGGGTTGCTCTCAGAAGCTCTGACAGCGCGTCCACCTTAACTGGTTTTCACGGAACCTCCGAAGACACTTACCGGTCAGTTAAGACCCTGACATCCTATTGACAAGACCAATTAGCACTAATGTGTGTACGCTCTCACCTCCGCTGGTTCTCACAGGCCTGTTCCGCATAGGCCCACTCATTCACAAACACACACATACACACACACACCACACACACACACACACTCTTTACTACTTAATGACTGACACCTGGGGGCTTGAGCAGAGAAACAGCAGGTGGGCTTAGTGACAGAAGAACCTTTACCAATACAAGTGTTCCATCTGCTCCTGCCACACACTCTACTGCTCATCCTGTGTCTCCTTGACCTGCTGCCACTCCCCCAGTACTCTCTCCCTCTCTTTGTGTGTGGGCGGCGAGAGGTGTGCTGGAGTCAGAGCAGATCCCCACCAGCTGCAACCTGTTCCATAATCAAGACCTCTACAAATACTCAGCCCTGCCACTTCCACACTGCCAGATCGTAATCTCTGCTCAGTCAGTCTACGATTATATCTGTTTGTTACTATTTAGATCCTGTTATCCTGTTGCACCTGTTTTCCTTGCTTCACGCTGTTTTCCTCTCCGCTACAGTTCCTGCCCGCTCTGACTCTGGTCCCTGTCTCCAGTTCCACGTATCATCATCCTGCTACTCTGTCCTGGATTCCCCACTCTACTGCTCCCTTGGATTCCCATCCGGACCTGCTTACCCTGTTCCAAACCCTCTTGTTCCAGCCTCAGCCTCTGCACCTGGTTCCCTGCAACCCACCCAAGCTAACCCTGACAGGCACTTCATCTTCCCCCTGCGTTTCAATAAATACATTGGTTACTTCATCCCAGTTTCCTCTTCTGAGTGTGCTCTTGGGTTCCCCTGTTCCACTCCGCGTAACAACAAGTTTTCCTTGTCAGACACGATGCTTCATGTTTGTTAACAATCCCAATTAAGATGTTCCAGAATGTTTGGTACTAATGGAATATATGCCGTAGGTGCACAACTCTCTGAGGCATAGTTTTCCAAAGGAAGAAATACGAATGCTTTTTCTTGACAGTCATTGCTGTTCTGTTCAGTCCACCCATAATATAACTACAGGGTTAGTTGTGTAGCGGATGTGGCTAGTTATCAGTGGGCTGCCGTGCCCTGTCGTGCAGCCAAGGAATGCCCTCGTCACACCAGCTTGCATCATGACCCAACGGGACACAAAATGCCTACGCCGCCAACCACTGCCAACTGTGCCCAAAATACACCTACACCTGTCGTCATAATGAAGCTAGCCTGAGGGCACGTGCAAAAGGATAGCAAGATTTGGCATGTACAGTATCAAGTGTACACATAGTATATACCAGTAAAACCTGTTGGATCCTTGCATCTGTCGCCCCTCCTAAAACTCAGACAATGAATCCTGCATTGTGCGTCAGTGCCATAGCTGCTGCATCAATAAAATCCTCCTTACTTGCTTTGATCTTGTCTGTCTTTTCACCCTCCAACCTTGCTGTGATGTTTTTAGTGTTTGCACGGTTTGCTTCGTATCTCTAATGGCTGTCAGTTACACACGTTCAACAACAGAAGCATGCACAAACATGCACACAAGGTATCAGTATCCAACATCAATCATAAAAGTGTCCTTACGCGCACAGAGTGCTATTAGGCAACTGAGATAACCTCATTTAAACTCCTTATCTCATCGTCCACGTGTGGTATTAGTGGTGCACACTATTCCCATTGACAACCTAAGTGCAGTGAATGACCACAATCAAATATATAACACGAATAAAGAAAATTGTTGAATGAAATGTTGCTACAGCAATACCATTATACAAAAAAATACATGCTATTAGAGATGTTTAAAGATCCTTGTATGGTAGCCTGAACCCAGATCTGTTTGTGCTTTTGCCTACTCCATTGTCATTGTCTACAATTCCATAAGAAGTTGGTAAGTGAGCAGAAGCAGACTGGCACCAGGCCACACAGATCTCACCATCCCTACTCAGATCTCACCATCCCTACTCAACTCTCACCATCCCTACTCAGATCTCACCATCCCTACTCAGATCTCACCATCCCTACTCAACTCTCACCATCCCTACTCAGATCTCACCATCCCTACTCAGATCTCACCATCCCTACTCAGATCTCACCATCCCTACTCAGATCTCACCATCCCTACTCAACTCTCACCATCCCTACTCAACTCTCACCATCCCTACTCAACTCTCACCATCCCTACTCAACTCTCACCATCCCTACTCAACTCTCCACCCTACAGCAGCGGTTTGCCAAATGTAAACGCCCCTCCCACGCTTACATATTCAGGGTAGTGACCCATTTAAGCAGGGCAACTGAGCTCGCCCAGAGGGGTGAAACCAAAGCGGGATTTGAACAGCACAGATTAGTCGCGGTGGATAAAACCCTTGATTATGCCTGAGCACAGCTGTAGAGGTGTGCTCGAATCAGTCAAGTGTGAGGGATCGGAGATGAGAGTTGGCGGGACAGAGGCTTAGGCTTACCTGGTGGACAGACGCAGCTATGGGGTGCTTCTCTGGCCTCTCGTGTTTTAGGAAGTCGAGCCGCCAATTTCTGCACGTTGGAGAAAAAAAACGGAAGAGAATGTTAGTCTGTGGATGGTGATGAATCAGAGTTCAAAAGCACATCAACCTAATTATCAAATGACAAAGACCCCTCTCATCTTTAATCAAGGTATCAAAGTTTGACAATTGACCTCATTAGATAAACAAACACAGTTTGCTTTTCAACCCTAAACTAACACAGAACCTCCAGTACTGTCCCACTGCATAGCAGTCAGGGACATTCATAGTACTTACTATCAGAGGCATGCCACGTGTGCTGTTTAGAGGCCTCAAACAGGTGCTGGAGTTGACATGTTATAGTTATGAGTGTTCTGTAATTCTAAGCATTGGGTACAGTAAATGTACTGTGTATGTTACCTCAATGTTCCTATCCGGCCTCTAACCAAGATACTGCACTAGAGACTCTGGAATGGAGCAAACTGGCCATGGAAAAGGGAATCCATTCTTGGTATCAACTTAAAATTTATGAATGTGTTATAGCTCTTCCGTACATATCACTGACTCAGGTCAGCATGGGAATACGCGGTTACGGTCATGTCAAGCCAGCCAGACATGCTCCTAAAATGTGGCTGGCTGGCTGGCTGGCTCCAGATAGCATAGGGTTGGAAGTAAAGCGCTCCGTCATTCAAAACTCTCATGCGAAATCCATCTCAACTGGCTTTTGACATATTTCTCTAAACCGACTTTAAATTAATCATGAATGGGTCCAGGAATGTATTTTGTTGATACTGGCAAGCCTTTCTCTCAGACTCAGCTGGAGATCTCTTTAAAAAAAGACCAGCTACAATGAGAGGTACATGTTCTCCAGGCATTTTCTCTACTGATCTCTGAAATGCCAAGCTAAACTTTAAATAAACGAAATACCAACATTTCTAAAGAATTCTCCCACCTGGATAATGGAAAGAAAATAAGACAATACGTAGTGCTGACGGTCCAGAATCTCATCTGTCACGTGACACTAAAAGCTTCCGAAACCACATCAAAGGTCACAGTTGACAACCACAGCCACTTTAAATCTCAATGAATAGAGAAGTCTGCTGGGAGAAGAAAAATATGTAATTACAGGACTTCAAACGACCAATATTAAGCAAATTTACAGGCATATCTTTATTTAGATTAAGAATGAATAGGGTGGTCTCTTTACTAGCAGACTGACTTGAGAGTGATAACAGGCATCATGATGTGGATAGACGGATGGTGAGGTGTTATGGTGCAGACATGACAGCTGAGGCTCTCGCTCCTTTTGGGTTAAGGGGAGAGAGAAAGAGAGGGTAAAGAGGAAGGTGCATTCCCCGCCTCTCTGCCTCCCCACTTTAATGGTAACACGACGCCAGAGTTTTTGATCTGGTTTTAATATTCTATTTTAAAAAGGATGACAAAACATTTTACAATCCCAAAGTCAGATTAATATTAAGACCCTCTGACTTTGCTGCCCAGGGGCCCTGCTATGGAGGCACTATACTGAGCGCTGTCCTCCTGTCCTGTGGCTACATCTCTGTTACTGGAATGAGGGACTTTGGGGCGTATTCTCCATAGCTCTGCTGTGAAACCTATACCCCACTTGACTCTCACTGATTTCTCTAACAGACGTGCCATTAACACATTGGTATCATCAGTCACATGGTCTTAAATCATTTAACACCAGGACATAAAGTACATTACTGATCATTTTGTTCTAATCAACAATCTTTGCGTTGTTTCCATGTGTCATAAAGAGATGAATCTCCACACTCGTTTGCCCTCTATAAATTCTGCTCCCTACGGACCCAACGGACACGCCAAAAGATCCACAGGTGTAGATTGTTAAATGAGCTGTAAAAGGAACTTCTTTGCTTGCTGAAGGACCCTAACTCTACCATACACACTTAGAAAAAAGGGTTCCAAAAGGGTTATGCAGCTGTCCCCATACGAGAACCCTTTTAGGTTCCAGGTAGAACTATTTTGGGTTCCATGTCGAACCCTCTGTGTTCGGGTTCTCCTATGGGGACAGCTGAATAACCCTTTTTGGTTCTATATAGCACCTTTTTTCCCTTAAGAGTACACATCTACAATACACAACATTTTCCTTAGGGCCTGTGGTTGTTTGGAAATGGCTTGGTATCCAGAATATTGATATACAAGAAGAGAATTGTAAAGTGATTCCATAATGCAGAAAGTTAGAGAGTTCATTCTTATCCACTTCTGCAGAAGTCTCAGCCCTGATCCTTCACTTAGACCTGAACCCTCTTACTGCTAAATCCCCGTGAGAGGTTGAGCTCCGGTCTCGGCCTCAGCCCTACAGTATATGGCTTTGACTCTATCATGCAACTTTACTCTGAGAAAGCACAGAGGCGTCCCCTAGAGTGTGTTGTTTTTATTACCTTGTCTTATTAGTGCATGGAGCATTTATCCCCACTACTCTGCTGTCGCATTCTGCTCTATCGGACTGCAGCAGTAGATTACATGCAGAGAGATGGCAGGTGGCTGTGTGCTCAGTGCTCAGCAATGGTCTGGCTGCCCAGAGAACCTCAACACCACATCTAGTTTACACACTGTGGGGTGACAGACCAGCAGGGACCAGAGCGAGGAAACCTGGGCAAGGGGAGACGTATTTCTCACTTTTCTACACCTCGGAATCTGGACTGAAACTCACACGAGCTTGAAGAGGGAGAAATGTGCGCTAGGCCTCTGTCAAACCTACGGAGAACACTTTGTGGTCAATTTTAATGTTGAACAGGCCAGGTTTAGGGTGATGTGTTCAGGGGGTGTCAGAGCATTTTTGGAATGAGTGTCTCTCAAGACTCTTGATTTGTGTTTCAATCAGTGGAATAAATGTTATATTTCTACAGGAGTGGCTTAAACTGCATAGAAAGGAAGCTCACAAGTCATTTTTACCATACAGCTGTGCTTTTTCAGAGCAATACAGAGATACAGAGCAGGAAATATGTATAATATTTGAGCAACAAAAATTAGAATACAAAAACATGAACCACGTACATTATCCAATAATGTATGCAATATTACCTCAAAAATCTGAATGTGAATAGTGAGTAATAATTTAGGCCTGTGCAGCTACATTTTCCAGAGAGGATTTCAACGTGTACTAGATTATTTATTTTTTAACTGTTGGAGGCTCTGGAATGTGTTGTGTGAAACAGGCAAAAGCTGTCAGCAAAAAGCGGTCACATCTGCTGTTCCGTCACATTAATAATGTGAATTTATATAAACAGATCTAAACAGCGAGACTGGAGGAAGATTATGGTTATGATTATGGGCCCCACCAGCTCATTGCTACATAGCAGATATTCACTAACTACAAGAATGATAAGCAATGTATCAAACCAATAAGATCATTGGGTATTTGTGACATGCACAATGTCAAGTCGGCAAATTCCAAAAGCTGATATTCACTTTCACTGTAGGCTCTCTTTTCTAACGCACCGTGAGAGGTTTCGCTCTTATTAATCTTGGATTTCAAGGATACAATCTGTGTTGTTCATTTTCCATAGGAACACATACATTTGTATCCTAAAAATAGAGTGTGGTGACCGTGATTGCAGTGGGTAAAAAGAGTCTTCTTTATGCACCCCTTTGAGGTGCACTGCAGTCTCTACAATAAGTGCATTTACAATGATGTCCCGAGTAAAAGTGGAGGGGAACATAACAAAGGTAGGCTAAAGTAAACAAGGGAAGGGAAAACAGGGGCACTGCGGGACTTCAATCACAAGATAAGAGGTTGTTGGTATAGCTGTGGAAGTGGTTAATTAAAGGCCAGCGCAAGGGCGCGTTGAAAAGCAGATTTTAAAACAACAGATGGGATCCCAGAGTCATTCACAGTCCTGTTATCTAAACTATGGTGATGTCCCAAAGACGTACGAAAATTCTCCTCCCATTCGGTTTCAATTTAGGGATAAACTAGACTTTGAACTAAAGCCAGCGTGCTATGGATGTGACGCGCTTTTCCATGCATGTGCTTTCCATCGGAATCTAGAGGTAGCCAATGAGAGTGCATGTGATTAAATGCAATATTAAATGTATGTATCCGCAAATTAATATCTTTCTTGCTAAAAAGTATTATAAACAAACTTATTTGTACTTTGGACATTATATTCTCGTGCATGTTAACATGAGCAGCTGGTCTAATACCAATCGGAACTGCCGCGGCTTCAACCACTTATGGAATGAGTGAGAGACATCGATATGCGGGGTAGGCTACACATCCTATTCATGCCCTTTAAAATAAGATATGTAAACAAAATACACAATATGATTTTTAGAAAGTAGGCTCATCAATATTTTCAGTAGCATGACCAAAGGAATGAATAAATAGTAATTTAAAATGTTTCCCCACATGTGTGAAACATATTTTCATAACCTATAGCCTAATCATTTGAACAATGCTACAGTAAGTAAGCCTACAAAAGTAAGAATATGGATAAGTACATGTTTAATGTGGAATAATTTGGCCATAACCCTTACCTCTTCCAGAATCTGATCTATTCGGCCAAAGATAACTGGTTCCACCTGCTCGAGTGAGATCCACGCGGAGACCTGAGTATCTCTCTGTTTTTCCAAGTTTAGGATCCTGGACTGAAGCTCCGAGGTTCTCAGGTAAACGAGAATGCAAAATCCAAGAGACAATACAGAGAATACGATGCCGACAGTTATACCTGACAAATCTTTCCAATTCCTCCAAAAGCGTTTTTTGCAAGGGTGCTCACTGCAAGTCCTGCCTACACTTCTACCAGCAACTCCCCACTTTTGATCTTCTTCCATGTTTGTTGTGTTTATTAGATTTTTATCCACAACGAAATTCCAACATTCATCGGGAGAAAGGTGAAAAGCGAATTGTAAGGGATATATATCCTTACGACCTAACTTTTGACAGGGGAGTTGCCTTGGGCAAGTTGCAGCTGTCCTCTTCTCCAACCACCTTACTATATTCAGATGAGTGTCTATATCAACGTATTATGAGGCATTCTGTAGATTTGGATCAATCAATCAGTCATGTCCGATTTGAAAGGGAGCTTTATTCATTTGCCTTGTGGTTCAGCGTTGCCATTTGACGAGATCTTCAAAGCGGTCCTGCAGTGTCCCAGACGACAGTCTATCTAGCCGTCTATCTCTGCAAGATCACCAGAGCGCTCTCTGAACAGCTGAAACCCGACCCACTCACTCGCCTCTGCTCTAAAGTGGTTATCGTGGGCCTTTTGCGCCACTGTAGAGTTAGTTGCCTACATGCTCCTCCTATTAGTTGATTTAGGCTAAATGTCGGGGCGGGATTCACGTCGGTGTTGCTGCCCCAGTTGATCCAGCACTAGCGGAGGATATTTTTAGGTCTGCACAGTCTAGCTGCGAAGGGAACACGCTAACCCCTTGCTCACCGAAGTGCACGCTGTAGACTCTCTTAAATAGGCCTATATGGTTAATCGAATTGCCTACGGATTTTGTTGGCCTATGCCGAGCCCTATGTTTGATTAAAATGAAGGGGAATTCCAACACCAACCTGCAACCCAGTCACTGTTCAAAGGTATTCTCCTTCTCAGGTGTGTTCCAACTGTCATGTTTCTTCACACATTAAAGTAACAATAAGGCCCTACCTGAAACACTTCCTTATACACTATATATACAAAACTATGTGGACACCCATTTAAATCAAGTTACTGACAGGTGTATAGAATCGAGCACACAGCCATGCAATCTCCATAGACAAACATTGGCAGTAGATTGGCCTTACTGAAGAGCTCAGTGACTTTCACTGTGGCACCATCATAGGATGCCACCTTTTCAACAAGTCAGTTTGTCAAATTTCTGCCCTGCTAGAGCTGCCCTTTCATGCCTGCTCTGGTCAAAGAAATCAAAGGTTGGCACTCCCACTTCAAATTACTTCAAACTATGTAACGCAATGTTGAAGCTCACTCTCCCTTTCATTGGAGATAAGGGAACAAGCTCTCATAGGACTTTCTGTGTCAAGGGTCAGGACATGTAAAGATGGAAGAGGAACATTATTCTCAGCCACACTGGAAAGGGACTTTGAGTTGTGTTGTCCAGTCTTTCGCCAGCATCAACCCCAATTTACTGGGCTCCAACGGCATCATGGGCACTGGCCGAGAGTGAGCATTTTCTCACATGCAATAGTTATTTTTTAATGTTGATTCTTTCTTACGTAATAGGTATGAATACCTCATTTATCTGGTTGCCCTGTCAGGAGAGGGTATAGCCCGGTCAGGGAAAGACAAACATCCCTCCCTCTTTGATTAGTTTGCAGTCATTGTTTCACCCACAGTCAAATAACAGTGTTTAGTTCAGTCTCCGGGCTCTTTGAAGTACAGCACTCCCACCCAATTAAAATCACTATCCAGCCAGAGGCACAATAAAGCTGCTGAGCTGGGTTCTGTTTGTACCACTTTGTTTGATCAGGTAGTGTATGGCATGTGCTATTGTTGTGTGTGTGTGTGTGTGTGTGTGTGTGTTGGGGAAGTTCTTACTCCCTACTGTTTATCACAATGGTGCTACATTTAAGGTTACATGCATTGATAAAACATGATACAACAGTAGCTACTGTAGCCACAAGAGGAAATAAAATGGGGAATTGACCCTATGCACCCATTTTCAATATTTTCAGTATCTTTAACAGGACACAGAGAGTAGCAGTGCTCCCTGCTAGCCTAAGGACAAAAGGACACTTCTCCCCTGGACACAGCGTTCATGTGAGAGCTGGCACAGAGGACAGTATTTCACAGCCTAGGAGCAGAAATGATCGGGAGAGAGAGCATGGAAGTGCATGTGGGCGTATGTGCGTGTCTGTGGTAAGGGCATTTGTGGGGTGTGTTAGCACTTTCTGATGCCTGCCAGGCATTGTAGTCAGTCGTACATAGCCACGCCACTCGAACCATGCATAGGCTGATAGGTGAGGTCCTTAGTAGTGAGGTCCTTCGGATTACTCTAGAAATGTTGGTCCCATCCTTGTTCCATATTTGAAAAATGTGTTTTGTCTAAGTTATGGCATTCTAATAAACGCAACGTGTTTAAGGTCATTTGTTGTCAAAATATTTGCCAGATTAGCATAACCAGATAGAATGTTTAGTAGGTAATCAGTCTCTCAGAAGTACATTATAAATTAGTATCCACTCTTTTGTGAGACAGGTAAACATTTATAAAGATATCCCCTTAAATTTTGCAGTCTCTAATTATATCCTTTTCACAGGATATTGATTAATCCTTCTAATTGCAGGGCACGATAGTTTTAATAACGGGAGCATTTGTTTGCTGTTGAGCTGTAGAAACTGTCTGTAGCAACTACCACTGTGGGTTTGAGTGCAGATGACTCGGCGGCCACCAGAATCAAGATGTCCGACCTCAACCGGTGGCTGTCTAATTGCGTTTACAAAACCACACGGGTGGTTTCGCTTATGGTCACATTTCCACGGCACCACGGAAAGCGTTTTCAACTTATTTGTAGTCAGTCCAAGAGATGTCCACTCTGTCAACCACATCTTACGGTTCTTCGGTTCTATACCAGGGTTTATGACTTATAGTGACTTGGGTCCATCCAGAGCATGTAATTAACCCATGCTGCTATAAACCCTTGTAATTACAACATTGACATGGCCAGCTGGCTTTGTGATTCAGGGAGCTAAAAACCTACTTAGAAATGAGCCTCGTAAAAAAATACACATTTATTGCAATCGGAAGATTAGATCCAATTAAATGAGTAAATTGCGACCAGAACACCCTACCGGCATCCCAGCTGTGATACAAATTGTATCAATTAGTGTTTTAGAATGATGACAAAGTGAATTTAAACACTGGGTTGTAAAATAAATCAAACTGAGTGATGTATGCTTCCTACGGTATTAAATATTAGGCTGGAGCATCTCTTCCTAAACTCGGTCCTCAGGACCCTAAGGGGTGCACGTTTTTCTTTTCTTCCTAACACTACACAGCTGATTCAAATGATCAGAGCTGGATGATTAGTCGATTATTTGAATCATCTGTGTGGTGCTAGGGTAAAATCAAAAACAAATATACACCCCTTGGGGTGCTGAGGACTGAGTCTGGGAAACCCTGGGTTAGAGTAAAACGGTGAATTGGATATTTATTTCTCTCTGCCTCTCATGTTCAGAAAAAAACATTCCGTGAAATTAGAATGGTGTTACCGCTTCAAGAGAGCACCCTGCAATGTGGGCACCATTTAAACTACCAGTAAGCCTGTCTTCACATCTGGTCAATACCAAAAGCATCATTACAAATGCATTGTTATATGAATTTCATAGTTTTAACTTGTGTCACTTGTTATGAATGACCGGATGCCTGACAGGTGTTGACTCCTTGAGGGAAAACTGAAAATCATGATTCTGGTGCGTCTTCTGAACACGGTTGCAAAATGAAAATATTATGTTCTACTGCTTAGTTAAAAAAAAAAAAATCTAAAAATCCAATCACATTTTATTTATCACATGCGTCACAAGCAAACGGTGTAGACTAACAGTGATATGCTTACTTTATGGGTCCTACCCGACAATGCAGAGAGAAAACATAGGGGGAAAAAACACAACGAATAAATACACAATGAGTAACGATAGCTTGGCTACATAAATGGCTAAAGGCCCAAGCCTGTGCAGTGAGGAATCTATATGGGTTCACCCATGCTCTCTACAATTAAGGTAAGGCTCACTGAAGCTGCATGTCACTCATAACCAATTGAGGACTGCAATTAGCCATGTTCACCATCAGATAAATACGTGCTTGTATTTGCCATAAAAGCACGTTTCTGAAGGGATGATATCTGTCATTCCTTAGAGGCATGGGGAGGTACCAGCCCTCTTCAGAAAGACAGTCATGTATATTTAGAGAGGTAAGGTTGACCTCTCTCTTGTAGGCTAAACATTTCTTTTAAAGCTGCTGCACTCACAGACCATCCACAAAAATCAGAAAGAAACGTATAAACTTCTGAGCAGGAATTTAGACTTTCTTCTTTACATCAGCTTTCTTCCACTCACTCACTCACTCACTCACTCACTCACTCACTCACTCACTCACTCACTCACTCACTCACTCACACACACACACACACACACACACACACACACACACACACACACACACACACACACACCGTGGGAACCCATTTAACCCCAGTAGCAGGATGCAGCTCCTTTAAATTGCATAAAGCATTTATTTATGTCATCCCAGTCGCATGATACGGTGCACACAGTTCTTACAATAGTTAATGCTTAATTACTCTGCATGGGATTTGCAGATCTGACACAAGTGAAGGTGGAAGTGAATCATGTGTCCTCCAGACGCCATTTGTCTGTTCACAGTTGTTTTCACCTCCATTACTCTATTTCCAGAGCAAAGAGGGTAGAATGGGGCAATATGTCTTCATCGGTTCACTGGTTATTTTCTCCCCAGGACTGGTCATTCTCCATTAACGGCCAGTGTTTGAACGGGAGAGAGATTTAAGCTCCTCTAAATGGATGTGTCTGCAAATCCAAGCCCTGTGTGGCAACAGGCAACATCAAAGCCTTGCTAAATCATAGAGAAATCAGAGCATTGATTACAGTACGTCATATTGTGCTGAACTGTGGGCATTAGTAAAAAAACAAACACTATTTTGTGAATGGGGTCCTCTGCTATGGAGGCACAAAGGCATTGCTTTGTTTAGTTATCAACCTCCTCTCCTTCCACATCAGTGGGGATTTGTTAGTGGGTAGTTACATAATGCTTGTGTTAGTTTGGTTGTTGAAAATGTATGTTGCGTAACCTTTGACAAGACTAATTGGGTTAGATTGACTACAGGCCCACTTTTTGGCATGTGAGTACATTTGAGGAAAATATCTGGACTTTATAAGTCACTGTTAATGTAATGTGTCCCATTGTGTGTATTACTCTATAAGTAGAAACCGTGGCTCTGTACATGATCCACGACCTGAACAAGCTAATGGCCTGTATAGCAGTCTAGCACGTTTAAAGATTCGTAGCGGAACAGTTTGGCTGTGTAACAACATAGAACCAGGTTAGGATGAAGGAGGGGACATCTCTCTCACGCTGTTAAGAGTTTAAAAAAAACATTTTTTTTTATGAGGCAATCATCCTAAATGGATGGGCAAGGCCTTTCCTGTGATGTGGGGACAATTGCTGTGATCCATCTTGAACCATCGCTGTGACCCTCTCGTGTGATGCTGAGGGTAACTCTCTGGGTCCAGGAGGATGTTCACAGGATGTTCCCTAAGGCTAATTATTACAAATTACCTGCAGGTGTGTCCGGAGAAGGACCTTGTCCTGTTAGCTAGTGAGGACCTGTCCATAGCAGCATTCAACTCCATTAAGAACCAGAGAGAGAACACATCACTTCCCCCTGTCTGCGATTGGACCACCATGCATGCCCAAATACAAATAACAGAACAAAATGTGTGCGTACTCTTGATGCAAGGATTCTGAAGGAAATCATTTCTAATCAAATCAAAGCTTGCCTGAACACAGTACACCTTCCAGAGAGCTTAGAAGATGTTTCATATTTTCTGGTTTACCACATTATCAAACATCTGTGGCTTTTTAAATATGGACATGACAACCTTTCTGCTCTCCCATGCATTATTATATGGTGGTACAGTCACAGGGCTGCACTCGTTCAAAGACCTGCTCAATCTTACATGGACTCTAATGAGCTAGAGCTGGCCTCCGTCTCCCCATGCCAGTGTCCCAGTCTCTCTGTCTCTCGTCTCTGTCCTTTACGGTGACGGGAGGCCAAAACACAGAGCTGCTCCATTTTAAACAACACGATGTGAGGTAGATTACTGCGTCTGGTCCTTTGTGGTAGTAGCCCACGCCTCGAGCCTTCTGGTGGTCTGTGTGGTTTTCTCACACTTCTAGAATTAGCCAGGCACTCCACCCTCAATGTTATTTTATTTTTGGATATTAAAGTATGGCTGACATCCATGTCAAATAAATTATAGGCCCTCTGTGCACTTATGGTCAGGTCATTTCGCTTTGGGGAGAGTGAGCGCTTGCCCCTTCAGCTCGATATCCGCTAAAGAATGAGGAAAGGCACCTGCCAGGCCATGGGCATCTCAGCCAGACCATAAACCCGAAACCCAGGCACATGTCTGCGCTGAATCGACACAGCTCACCCCCAGGACTTGGTATGGATTTTCATCACATATATGTACTGTATTTACATTGCCAATGGCCAAGGGCTTGAATTGCACAACTAATGGAATGGGACTTGCAGGGTTTTAGACAGCCGTTTGTAGCATTCCCACGTGTGTGTTAAGACATTAAACCTCAGGGCTTGAAATATTAGTGAACAGCAAGTGATTAGCATCAACTGCAACATTCAACAAACCTGTTACATCTGATTTATTCCTTACATTATTCAATTGCCACATGCCCCCTTTGTTTGATTGATATTGATGAATCAAAACTCCAACACATCCTATAAGACCACTTGTTTGTGTCTGAAAAGGCATTGCAGTGAGCAGGGGGATGAGTCAAAAAACATCTGGACACGTCTCTCTGCAGCCTTCTCACTGAAGAGTCCCACAAGCATGAAGAAATGCACAGGGTGCTTATTAACGTCTTTGGGGTCGTCCTCCACCCCGCGCCCAATCCACCCTCCTTATCCACCATTCACTTTGAGCCCATTGGTGAAGTTTAATAATGTGTAAGGAACTGGAAATTAGAAACAGCTACGCTGAGGTTTTCGAAGGCATGGAGTCGTTCAGCACAGATGTGGAGCGACAGTCACTTTAATGAAGAAAGAAAAACTATCAGTGGAGGAAAATCATTTGGTCTTGATCTATGAGGTTAATTTGTGCCTAGTGCTGAAATTGAACTCTCTGTGTATCATTTATTTTCTGTCAAAGTGTGTCATTGAATTGCACAGCTTATTTGCTTAGTTGCATTTGATATATTACCGATGTCCACAGCTAGTTCTTGTCTAAACGTTTCTGTGTCCCACTGCATAATTGGACCCATGGCTCTCACCTTAGCTTCAGCTGGGTCCGATTGCTGAGCGTCAAAAGTTAATTTGCCAATTAGTTCACCACAAAAGCACTTTTAAATGCTGTGATTTTTTTTTTTTTTTACATACATATATTTTACAAATGAAATCTTCTCACTATTGAGGGTTTTAAGGGTTTCTTCTTCTATAATTTATGTCAATGTGAGCGACATATTTTCCTTCTAATCTTTTTTAATTAAGTATGTTAAAAAGCATATTTTCTGTTTTGGAGTGTTGGAGCGTATCCCAACAACAGAATGGTGTGGGATATACTGGTCATAAAAAATATTCATGCGAGTAGACTGCTGATTGGCCAGCTCATCATCCTCTAAGAGGAAATAGTTAGCATTTTTTAAATGGAGATACAAATCTGAGGTGATTTTTACATTTTTAAACGTGTTTTTTCTTCAATTTATGCTTTGACCACAAATACGAGTATAGGATGATTCAATAACATTATTTGGGTATGAGTTAACAGAATATAAACTTCTAAAAGTTATTTTCACTGGACAATTACTTTAAGGGTAAACAATTGAAGAGTATTTGGAAAGTATTCAGACCCCTTCCACATTTTATTACGTTACAGCTTTATTCTAAAATTGATTCAAATGTTTTTTCCCTCATCAATCTACACCCAATACCCCATAATTACAGAGCAAAAACAGGTTTTTAGATATTTTTGCTAATGTATTAGTAATAAATAACTGAAATATCACATTTACATACAATACCAGTCAAAGGTTTGGACACATCTACACATTACAGGTTTTTACTTTATTTTTACTATTTTCTACATTGTAGAATAATAGTGAAGACATCACAACTATGAAATAACACATATATTAATCAAAAAAGTGTTAAACAAATCAAAATATATTTTAGATTCTTCAAAGTAGCCACCCTTTATCTTGACAGCTATGCACACTCAGCAATGCACACTCTTGACATTCTCTCAACCTCCTTCATGAGGTAGTCACCTGGAATGCATTTCAATTAACAGGTGTGCCTTGTTAAAAGTTAACTTTCCTTCTTAATGCGTTTGTGCCAATCAGTTGTGTTGTGACAAGATAGGGGTGCTATTAATAAGATAGGCCTATTTAGTAACAGACCAAGTCCATATTATAGCAATAACAGTTCAAATAAGGAAAGAGAAATTAAAGTCCATCATTACGTTAAGACATGAAGGGCAGTCAATCTGAAAAAATTCAAGACACTTGAAAGTTTCTTCATGTGCAGTTGCAAACACTTTCAAGCTCTATGATGAAACTGGTTCTCATGAGAACCGCCACAGGAAAGGAAGACCCAGAGTTACCTCTGCTGCAGAGGATAAGTTTATTAGAGTTACCAGCCTCAGAAATTGCAGCCCAAGTAAATGCTTCACAGAGTGCAAGTAACAGACACATCTCAACATCAACTGTTCAGAGGAGACTGCCTGAATCAGGCCTTCATGGTCGAATTGCTGCAAAGAAACCACTACTAAAGGACACCAATAATAAGAAGAGACTTGCTTGGGCCAAGAAACATGAGCAATGGACATTAGACCGGTGGAAATCTGTCATTTGGTCTGTTGAGTCCAAATTGTTGGTTTCAACCGTGGTGTCTTTGTGAGACGCAGAGTAGGTGAGCGGATGATCTCCGCATGGGGCGGCAGGGTAGCCTAGTGGTTAGAGCGTTGGACTAGTAACCAAAAGGTTGAAAGTTCAAATCCCTGAGCTGACAAGGTACAAATCTGTCGTTCTGACCCTGAACAGGCAGCTAACCCACTGTACCTAGGCCATCATTGAAAATAAGAATTTGTTCTTAACTGACTTGCCTAGGAAAATAAAGGGAAAATAAATCAAATAAAAAAATAATGTGTGGTTCCCTCCATGAAGCATAGAGGTGGGGGTGCTTTCCTGGTGACACTGTCTGTGATTTATTTAGAATTCAAGGCACATTTACCCAGCATGGCTACTAAAGCATTCTGCAGCAATACGCCATACCATCTGGTTTACGCTTAGTGGGACTATAATTTCTTTTTCAACAGGACAATGACCCAACACACCTCCAGGCTGTGTAAGGGCTATTTGACCAAGAAGGAGAGTGATGGAGTGCTGCATCAGATGACCTGGCCTCCACAATCACCCGACCTCAACCCAATTGAGATGGTTTGGGATGAGCCGGACCGCAGAGTGAAGGAAAAGCAGCCAGCAAGTGCTCAGAATATGTGGGAACTCCTTCAAGACTGTTGAAAAAGCATTCCACGTGAAGCTGGTTGAGAGAATGTTGAGTGTGCAAAACTGTCATCAAGGCAAAGGGTGGCTACTTTGAAGAATTCTTAAATATATTTGTATATGTTTTATGCTTTTTTGGTTACTACATGATTCCATATGTGCTATTTCATAAGTTTTGATGTCTTCACTATAAAAATAAAGAAAAACCCTTGAATGAGTAAATATGTCCAAACTTTTGACTGGTACGGTAAGTGTTCTGACCCTTTACTCAGTACTTTGTTGAAGCACCTTTGGCAGCGATTAAAGCCTTGTGTCTTCTAGGGTATGATGTTACTGTACATGCTTGGCACACCTGTATTTGGGGAGTTTCTCCCATTCTTCTCTGAAGATCGTCTCAAGCTCTATCAGGTTGGATGGGGAGCATCAGTGCACAGCTATTTTCAGGTTTCCCCAGAGATGTTCAATCGGGTTCAAGTCCGTGCTTTGACTGGGCCACTCTGGAACAGGTTTTCTTCAAGGATCTCTCTTTACTTTGCTCGGTTCATCTTTCCCTCGATCCTGACTAGTATCCCAGTCCCTGAAAAACATCCCTACAGCATGATGCTGCCACCACCATGCTTCACCGTAGGTTTTCTACGGACGTTGGCATTCAGGCCAAATAGTTAAATCTTGGTTTCATCAGACCAGAGAATATGGGTTCTCATGGTCTGAGAGTCCTTCAAGTGCCTTTTGGCAAACTCCAAGCCAGCTGCATGTGCCTTTTCCTGAGGAATAGCTTCCGTCTGGCCACCATAAAGGCCTGATTGGTGGAGTGCTGCAGAGATGGTTGTCCTTCTGGAAGGTTCTCCCACCTCCACAGAGGAACTCTGGAGCTCTGTCAGAGTTACCATTGGGTTCTTGGTCACCTCCCTGACCAAGGCCCTTCTCCCCCGATTGCTCAGTTTGGCCAGGTGGCCAACTCTAGGAAGAGTCTTGGTGGTTCCAAACTTCTTCCATTTAAGAATGATGCCACAGTGTTGTTGGAGACCTTCAATGCTGCAGAAATGTTTTGTTACCCTTCTCCAGATCTGTGCCTCAACATAATCCTGCCTCTGAGCTCTTCGGGCAATTACTTCAACTTCATGGCTTGGTTTTTACTCAAACATGCACTGTCAACTGTGGGACCTGGTATAGACAGATGTGTGCCTTTCCAAATAATTTCTAATCAATTTCATTTACCACAGGTGGACTCCACTCAAGTTGTAGAAAAATCTCAACGATGATCAGTGGAAACAACTTGCACCTGAGCTCAATTTTGACTCTCATAGCAAAGGGTAGGAATACTTTTGTAAATAAGGTATTTCTGTTTTCACTTTGTCGTTATGGTGTATTGTGTGTAGATTTGAGGATTTATTTTATATTTAATCCATTTTAGAACAAGACTGTAACATAACAAATTGTGGAAAAGGGGAAGGGGTCTGAATACTTTCCGAATGCACTGTACACAGGTGTATAAACTTCATCTAGCCTCATCTCCTGTTGGACGTTGATATGCTCCCTCGTGTTATTACTGTAGGATTGTACATTGTAATCTGTATGACCAGTTGCCTATAGATAGCTATTTCGGTCAGTCCCAAAGAGGCCAACCAAGCTTTAATCTAACCCAGCCAATCAAGATTTATGAAACAAACCCTGAGGGAAAATGAAATGAAAACATACCCTACCACTTATCATATATCATTACCATCATTAATGAGAACTTAGATGACATATCTAAAGAACAGAGCCGAATGATTCAATTACACTAAGTGAGATCATTGGACAAGGTTTATTTTGAGAACCGCAGTCTGATGAGAAGTGCTGTTTCAGCACCAGATCCTGGTTTTTATGGTTTGGTCATGCCCTTTGGCTTTTGTTTGGTCATGCCCTTTGGCTACAGACTGCACTGTGTGCCCAGACCCCAGTTGACTAATTTAGATCTTGGTTTGGCCCGCTTGGATTGTGAGTTGTCACCAATAGCACTGTGGATGGTCAAGATGTGCCTTGCTAAATTAAAGCCATCTGTAAGAGTTGATGTTTACTGGTAAGACTTTTTGGTTGCACTTAACATTGTACCCTTATGCCTTATAGTTTCTCCATAAACTTTGATAACCAGAATGTAACTACACAGTTGGTAACTGGAAAATAAAGGAAAGTTGCGATTTTCTGTTCAAATTACTTACTCACATATTAACCCTTCAGTGACATGCAGTTACACCATATGTTAAATGCCAAGTGTGCAAATTGATGGAACGTTTGATATTGTTGTGCTTTCTTCTGCTGTGTGCTTCATTGTTTAATAAAGTCTGTGAATGAGTCTCATAAGCCAATGAAATATTTGTCTATAAGCAGGTCATCTCTCCGTCAACACATGGTAATGGCCAGGTGAAAAACATGTCAGCCTAAAGGAGCTGAAGAACTATAGAGTAAAAGAGACAATAAACAGAGCAGTCTGAGAATCTCTGCTTCCAGTTAATCAGCCTGTAGGCTGCTATCTCTCACTGTTCACAGCAGGGTGTGTGTGTTTGGGGGGTTGGACATTTTGTTAGTCCCCACAAGGTCTAATGCCTATTTCTAGGGGTTTATGGATTAAGGTTAGAATTAGTGTTAGGGTTTGGGTTAGAATTAGTGTTAGGGTTAGGGTTAGAATTAGGGTTAGAGTTAGAATTAATGTTAGAATTAGGGTTTGGGAAAATAGGATTTTGAGTGGAACTGAATTGTGTGTCCCCACAATGTTAGTTATACGAAACACTGTGTTTCTGTGTGTGTGTGTGTGTGTTCTGTTTTCTATCAGTCTGATGCAGCTCTAATTGACTCGGTTCAGTCGAAGCAGCCAGAACAGGTGGGAGGAATGGAAGCACCCGGCACTTCCGACACTAAACTCTATCATCTATGACACCTACAGCCCCCTCCCTATCCACTCCCCTCCCTGTCCCTCCCCTCCCTGCCCCTTCCCCTTCCCCTTCCTTCACCTCCCTGCTCCCTCCCTGCCCCCACCCCTCTCTCCACCTCCCCTTCCTGCCCCCTCCCCCTGTGATGAGCCTTTGGCCAGGCGAGGCCAATAAAACTGAGGAGGAAGCTGAGCGTAGGAGCCGAGTTCCTTTATTGACCTCGCCTTCGGCTCAAATGGCTAGCACGGTCACGCAGACCTGCTACAGTAGGTTTGACTGTAAGCCGGTCTACTGTCTCCTGCCTCGGGTCCAGCCAGCCAGAAATCCTTGCATGTTAGCCGGCACGTCACAACAGTGAGCTGGAGGCAGTTCAGACAGTCTGGGAATACGAGAGCAGAGGAACACTATGCCTCCTTGAGGTGCAGCCAAAAGACATAAACCAGAGAGCCCCGGGGCATTGGTCGTGTAGCACCTGCCCCTAAACCAGCCAGTGGGCTCTTTAACAGATTGACCTCCTAGAGGTGCCACTGCCTCACCACAAGAAAAAACAAACAGGCTGAAACTCCTCATCGCCTGTGTCTCACCAAGCATGCAGCTCGGTAGTTCACAGAAAGAATATGGATACTCCCGAACAGAGTCTGCTTTTTTTTGTGTGTTTTTCTCTCACTGTCTGCATGGAGGCTTAGCCCTAGTGCAAGCTGTGAAAGTACTTTTGGGTATGATGCAATGCATCTCCTCCAGGTTTTTCCAAGTTTTTGTTTCATTTCTGGTTCCAAACACCTTGAAGATCTATCACTGAATATTTTGAATGGATCTCTAATCATTTAAGTGCAGGTCATTGAGTTCCTATGAAGATGCAGCTTGCCAAATGGATTGGAGTCTAATTGCATGTTCACAATTCCAAGTTGTAAAATTGGCAGAAATGAAGTGGCAACTACTGTATGTTAATTCTTGCCAGGTCAGTGAGACATAGGTGCCTTTGCTCCATTAAAACAAACATTGCAACACAATAAGTAACTGCTAAGGCTGGATAAAACACTCCTAGATGTGCTGTAGACAACATTGGGGGAAAAGTACTGGCCAGCGCGTTTTCCAGCGTAGTAATAGCAGCTATTTGGCAGGACAGTATGACAATAACAAAGAGGCCTTTGGGTGGTATTTGTTTTCATCAAAGCTCCTATACATCCGAGTTAGGACCAGACATCCAGTAGAGTTTAGGGTCCTCTGAGAGAGGATGAGACAGTAATCTTAGTGGAACAAATGCCTTCCCAACATTTATGAATAGAGGAAAACAATGTTTATGAGATTACATAAGTGATACGTGAACACAGTAGGTTGTGGACAGAATTTTATTTGGAAATATACGGTAGGTATCTTAACCTAGGTCTCCTGAAAGTTTCCAGGACTTTCCTTAGAGCTATTACTCTGTTCATGTTGTTGACGTCCGCCTTCAGATATCCTCCGTGTGATGTGAGAGAAAGAGAGGCTCTTTAATATTGGATGCATTAGCGTACTTGCAAGATTCAGGCCTGAAAAGCTGAAAAGATACTGTCTCTGACAAAGTTACAAGATCCTTCCCTAGAGCAACCCCAAGACAGCGTCTGCTGGCGTGAGGATCTGGGCTAAGTTGTGGAACATGGCAATCAATGTTACACCCCAGCCATCACTCAGGAGCTGTAATGACTGAGCAGGAAGTGGGCCTGTCAGGGCTCTGTGGTGTGATGGCTACCTCCCTCGGGTACACAAGTGCAGTGACCTCAAGGAACCGCTTTGATGACCCTCTGGACAGTTTTTTTCTTTTTTCTTTTTTCCTCTCTCTCTCTAACTCTCTCTCTCTAACTCTCTCTAACTCTCTAACTCCTGACATGGGTCTTATGAAAGGCCTGTCCAGTCAGTCCACACTAAAGTGACCCTCAAGGCAGCTGAAGGTGCAATATGGAGCAGGAGGAGACAGATTGATTTCTGGGTCGTGGTGGTTAGGTAACCTTGGCATTGTTCAAGAGTGACTAACTTGATAGGCCTCTGCAAGATTTTTTGAAAAGCATTATTAAATTGAGGCAATATCTCCCTTAAAGATGGACAATCCAGAAATAGATCTATAACTCACATTTCTATGTGAATTTGGTCGGTCGCCCAAAAAGTGACATATTGCAGCTTTAAGACTATACTAAGGCACTATGATCATTAGCTCAGTTGTAATGGGAATATTTATGTATATATACACTACCGTTCAAAAGTTTGGGGTCACTTAGAAATGTCCTTGTTTTTGAAGAAAAACACATTTTTTGTCCATTAATTAAAATAACATTGAATTGATCAGTTGAAAACTGTTGTTCTGATAAAGAAGCAATTAAATTGGCCTTTTTTAGACTAGTTGAGTATCTGGAGCATCAGCATTTGTGGGTTCGATTACAGGCTCAAAATGGCCAGAAACAAAGCCCTTTCTTCTGAAACTCTTCAGTCTATTCTTGTTCTAAGAAATAAAGGCTACTCCATGCGAGAAATTGCCAAGAAACTGAAGATCTCATACAACGCTGTGTACTACTCCCTTCACAGAACAGTGCAAACTGGCTCTAACCAGAATAGAAAGAGGAGTGGCTTCTTTAATCAGCACAACAGTTTTCAGCTGTGCTAACATAACTGCAAAAGGGTTTTCTAATGATCAATTGGCCTTTTAAAATTATAAACTTGGATTAGCTAACACAATGTGCCATTGGGACACAGGAGTGATGGTTGCTGATAATGGGCCTCTGTACGCCTATGTAGATATTCCATTAAAAATCAGCCTTTTCCAGCTACAATAGTCATTTACAACATGAACAATGTCCACACTGTATTGATGATCAATTTGATGTTATTTTAATGGACAAAAAAATGTGCTTTTCTTTCAAAAACAAGGACATTCTTAAGTGACCCCAAACTTTTGAAAGGTTAGTGTGTATATATTTGCAAAAATATATATGGGGGATTGGAAGTGATGCAGCCAATTACATTGATGGAAGCTACAATACATCTGCAATATTAAAGCTGATCTATCCCCTAAGAAAAAAATATATATAATTTTTTTTTTTTTTAATGTTGAGAGTCTACGACTGTTTTGGGACATCTTAGATGAAAGGAGATTTCCTTCTGCTGTTAAAATAAGAACTTTCATGGCAATTATTGGCCCAGCGTCGTCCGGGTTAGGGAGGGTTTGGCCGGCAGGGATATCCTGGTCTAATCGCGCACTAGCAACTCCTGTGGCAGGCTGGGCGCAGTGCATGCTGACCAGGTCGCCAGGTGTACAGTGTTTCCTCCGACACATTGGTGTGGCTGGCTTCCGGGTTGGATGTGCATTGTGTCAAGAAGCAGTGGTTGGTTTGTGTTTCAGGGGGACGCATGGCTCTCGACCTTCACATTTTCCATAGTCCGTATGGGAGTTGCAGCGATGAGACAAGACTGTAACTACTACCAATTGGATACCACGAAATTGGGGTAAAAAAAATGTTTGGTTGTAGTAGTTGGTATTAAGCAGTCTTGAAAGTATGCCTTATCTACGTTGAACTAACCTAGCTAAATAGGAACTAGTAAATACATTTTGTCTAACAGCTCTGCTGCATACTTAGGCAGCTTCTAGCCAGCTACTAGCCTAGAATTAAGTTATATACGCAACTGAAATATCACATTTTTTCGTAGTAATTTACTCTTTTTCTGTTGATGTCTGCCCAATGTGGACCTGACAGAAACAATGGAATGTTTTAAATGTTTTGGCAATTTAATGTTTACTATTTATAGCTTTGGAATTTCTATTAAAAAGCTCAAAAATCCTTTTAATGTCATTATTTCATAACGCAAAAATAATCGAAACCCGAAATCCGTGATTATTTTTTAATAATCTAACCAAAATCGTACTGACCTCAAAAAGCACTAACCGCTCAGCGTTATAAGAGCATAAAAAGGAAGGTTCCCGTGACAACCGACAACTATTTCAGTCAGTCATACTTAACCAATGTCCCAGATACATTCTTCTCTTCATTACCTCGATTACCAGATATCATCTCAGCATAGTGGATAAACATATCCCTTCCTGGACCCAGTAACGCCTGTATCTACATCTATAGATGCCAGTCCATACTTTGTCTATTAGAAGCAAACAGACCTAATTGCTTGCCTGCAGCAGAGTGCCTCGGCTGTCAGCTGAGAAAACATGAGAGCACCTCTGGTAATCGCTGCAATTCAAGGGCTAATCAGACGCCCAGAGAAACAAATTAGACTGGCAGGGATCGCTGAAATACCAGCCCCAAGCTCCCCTCCCCTGTCTTAGTGGAGGCATCCACTCCATCACTTCATACCCACTTTACACCCCAAACTCTATCACTTCTCTGTCCTTCCAAAAGCAGGAATATTGATCTGTATGTACATGTGCCTTCCAAAACCCCAAGACCTGGTAGTTTGGTCTCTTTTCAACCACAGGGAGGTTTCCAAGTGCGATTTTGTATTTCCTACACAAGATCACAACAACTAAGTAAAGGAAGGATGCAGGTTTCAGAAAGAGCTTTTTTCATGTTGCACGGCAGGGATATCGTCAGGCTCCGAGAGTCACAGTATTTGGCGTAAATCAGAACTTTAACCCCAGGAAGCATTTGATCTTGCCCACCTTAGCTGTCCATGTTTATATTTAGTGTTGGGAAAAATAAGATAGTGGTGCTGTAAATTTTCAGTGAAACCCAACCGGCATGTGTGTTTGATGGTCCAAGCAGTTGTTATGCCCCAACAGTCCCCACACAAGTGCTTTTGGAGACACTGTGCACTTTCTGTTCCTCTCTGTCTGACATAAAACACAGGGTGGCTAACTTTGCTGTAAAGTCTGCACCTGTAATCTGCATGATAATTCCTAAACCCTGTCTGTCATCTCATTGCTATGGTGACTGCAGAAATTCGAGGTTCCTTCCTTCCTGGTTGCCACTGGTCCGAAGCAAACCCTACTCCTCCGGGCCCGGGGACGTGCACCAGTAATACTTTGAGATTACTAGTCCGCGTCTCTTTGACACATGGAATACATGTCACATTTTTCTCATTGCTTGATGCCTATTGTAACACCATGGATTAATAGTTCAACACTGCAAATCTGAATGCACACAATGCTTTTAATGTTGTAAGACTGCATCATCATAAGCATTATAAACAAATTCATGTAATTAACAGCTAATAACACCAGTATTACAGTTAAGAGACATCAGCCTTGGCATCAACATACTGTTCTCTCTCCCTCTCTCCCTCCCTGGTACAGACACTGTAGAACATTTTGTGATGGTCTTTATTTGGGCTGGGAAGTACAGATTACTCGGTCTGTACTACTATCTGTAATATCGGTATCCCCTTCCTCAGTTCCCCATTGGATAACCCTGTGGTTTCCTTGAACCTTATTCTTTGCGTTATCCATGTATCTCATGTTTTGAATCCAAGAGTATTGATTCCGAGAACGACATGTTTCCAGTGAGATAACAGCATTAAGATAGAAACAACAGAACAATGGAGAAAAAAACAGAGGGTAAACAAAGTTTTTTCTGACATAGCTTTCATATGGAGACTTCAGGAAGAGATGACTGACATCTCTGAAGATGGAGGCTCTGATGTTCCCTCTTAAGGACCCGTTGTGTCACTGAGCCACAGCACAGCTCCTCTGTATGGACAGGGGGTGGAGGGGACCACCTCTGTGTGAATGGAGGGTGAAGGGGTTTCATCCTCCCTGGGTCAGCACGAGGGTTAAGTGTTTTCAAGGCAATAAATCGAGAATGTACACTTTCATCCAGCATGGGGCTCTGTTGTTATTGGTCCTCCATCACTCCCCTTAGTGGATAGGGGGGGGGGGGGGATTGCTAAATGGCCACGCTTCCAAGCTTATTGGCTACTCCAAAACAATGTGTGTCAAACTGTATGTTGTGAGAACTACATGCAGGTATGGTAGGAAATTAACAGGTTGTGGAGTTGTACATATTTTTAGGCCGCCATTGTAAATAAGAATTTGTTTTTAACTGACTTGCCTAGTTAAATAAAGGTTCAGTGAACATTGATACAGGTGAATGTAGAAAAGGATGTCCTGGACTACAGCGTAAAGCCCTGGTCTCGATATTGTATTACAGTGCCAATAATATACTGCAGCCTAATATGCCGTCATTGAAATATGTTTATCTGAGGATATAAATACAGTATAGCCTGTCTCCAAAATACCTATATAGATTGCAGGTTGGCATGTAACAGGACATGTAATTACATGCTTCAATTAATGAGCCTCCTTAGCTTGACACCTTCATGCAAGTCTTGTACAGTATGACATTAGTCAACTGTAAAATACTGGCCATCAGTAGCCCTTCAGGACCATGCTAACAGGAGCTCCAAAATAACATTAGCACTGGTTTGGCCTAAAAGATCCTTCTGTACTAATGGATCACATCGGCTGAAGTTTCTAGTTATTGCTGATGGCTAGAGAGTCTGTTCCTACAGACGCTCACAACTGCTCTGAGGGGAGCGGACTGTTCCTTTCCGTTAGATGAATGTCAATGAGGAGTAATTGCAGCCATGTCACAGTTGACTAGAATCTGACTGGACTAAACCCCTCTCATTACACCAGTGGCTTGCTCTGTTGACTCAGGTGTGGGACATCCCATTAATGACCATTGCAGAAGAAAGTGGGTGGTAATTTTGTCCAGAGCAGTTGATTAAATTTCTATTTTTGAATGACAGCCTAAGTGCATCTTACACTGATTTAGAACATTTTTAAGGTCAAGTTATTGGAGCCAAAAGTAAGAGCCAAATGAACAAATTAATAAATTGTGGATGTTTCATCAGTTGCAGTTGACTGATTTTGAATACTTCTATTTATTGCATGGTCATCATGCTAATTTAATAGGTTTGGATTTGTCCCTATTATTGGTCCTCCCTTTTCCCGACCAGGGTATGTTCTGAAGCCCTGAGAAATTGGACATGTCTTCTGGTGGAGGGGAGTCATTCCTTTCACGCATACGCCTCAGGGCAAAGCACCGACAGGTCATTTCCAAATGAGTTCAATGCGAACAGTTCCATTGTGTTGTTTTAAATGCGAGCAAATCTTAAGAGGCACACAATTTGGTGTGTCCTGTTGATGACCCAGCAAATGATATTTCAAGCAACGGCTGTCTGTCTGTCTCCCAGAAAATACCATGGGAAAGTTGTACATAAGAGCCAAGACGGTTGAAAAAATGTGAAACTCAATATCATGCCAACAGATCTGGGGTACGTTACAGTAAAACGGGCTATTTTTATAAAGCGACTATGCATTGCTTGAAACATTATAGATAACACAGCGTAGTTTATGAACAAAAAATATTGAATACTTTCCAGTCTCCCTTTTCACTAAGAACCAAAGGCCCATTCATCACAACTTAAAGGGATTCTAAGCAACTTTTGTAAACATTTAGGGTGATTCATCCATTTTCAATTGAGACTAATAGCAGATAACAGTTCACAGGCACAGAAAGTAGCAATGATGAGGCACTCCTAATATCAGAGGGGTAAGTGAGTAGAATTGAGGCCAGGTAAACATTGTCCATAATTGCTCATGGTCTGACAGCTACAAGTTTCATACCATGTTTTCATTAAAGAGATGAAAGGGTTGTCTTAAATTAACATCTATCAATTTCATCAGGTGAAGTTCAAAGTATGTTTTTGTTCTCCTCAAAGAGATGTACCCTCAGACAAGTAGCTAAATGTAAGGAGAATTAGGGTGATTTCTTTCCTTCAATTTAATGTATAGCCTACAATCTAGACACACACAACACACACACACACACACACACACACACACACAGGTTGGGGAGCCGGGCACTCTTTGAACCATCTGAGATAAGTGTTTTATAAATCAGTTAGGAAATAGCCTCCAATTGCGTCCTTGGAATGAAAATGCAAGTAATCATGTTATTGTCCTGAAATAGAAAAGTGCTTACCGCCTTTTGTGCTTAAAAGAAGTGTTTGACGTTGGTTCATTGCAGCAATATCAATTTTGGAGTGAGCATAAGGACAAAAGGCCAAGGAGACCTCGCAGAAACTGGGCATGACGCACAATAAGACAATATAATTCTCGGTATTACAAAAGCAGTGTACAAACAACGGGTTTCCGTAGCACTTGTGTTGATAATGGGGATATCCTGCTGCTATAGATGCGTCAAACTCTTTGAAAGAAGGGCCATATCGCCTTCTATTTATGTCCACTGTTAGGCACGGTCTGTATCTAGCACCAGGTTGTAAAACCACATCTAACTGCACCAGATCAAACCGAAGAGTCAACATCTCTACCGTACATCCAACCATTTTCAGCTGCTTTACGTCATTTCCGTCCAGAAAACATTGACCATTGCCCTTTTCTATCTCTTACCATTTCCTAATGATGAAGTTAAACGCTGCCTTCAAATGGTCCTCGGAATCTGGTATTTCCCCCGTTGGTGAAGTTGTAAATAAGACATTATTACGTTCAAGTGCTTTTGAAGTCGGATAATAATTCTTAAACTCTTGAGATTTTAGCTAGCCAGGTGAGCTAGCTAATGTTGCTAATACTAAAGTAAGCTAGCTTACAAACGTTGTCAAACTAGCAATATTATCCACATTATCCAAATTAAGTTTTCCATTTGAAAACAGCCTATTTGGCATCGGTAGTAGTCATTTACATCAATTATAGACCCAAAAGTCTACACATTATAATTTGGCATAATAACAGTATTTTCTAAAATGGGAAAGTGAAATTATTATCAGTCCTTTCTGAGAGTGGTTATTTTTTTCAAGCCTCATCCCTCAGCTGTTTACCAAAACAAGTGCAGGGGTGAAAGCTCTGTTATTGTTTTGAATTCCGTATTGGCCTTTAATGAGGAGGAGAAAAACCAAGTTGAAATCAGCCAGTACAGCCCCTCTTTGACAATTTGTAATTCTGACTTGAAGCACCTTTGAAGTGGTTATTTCCGAGTAGGAAACTTGTATTTCCAGATTTCCGACAGACCTTGAAGGCAGCAATATATTTAGGTGCATCGATATTATGCACTTATAACGACATTATATATCCATAAAATACCACTTTGACTTCTCATCGATATGCCACAAAAACCTTGACTGGATTTAAAAGGGTGTGGGCGTTGCACAGTCACTCTCTGATGTGTAGCAGCTGGATTTACTGTCTCCTCTTAAGAAGTGGCTGTAGGGTGGCAAATGGTCTCTTTTGAAGTTGTAGCCTTATTTCCAAAATATGCTCTCTTGACTTCTGGCAAAGTTGCACGGCGTCTTCCAAAGGGCCGATTGACCGGTTGTAGTAAAACAGATGGATACTCCATCCTTTTACTACTTTTGACCCATTACCAGAACAATTGAAAGTTGTTAGTGTAATTGAAGCTGCCTGCTTTTTGTCTCAGTTTCACTCTCAGATCTACTGATACCTTTTCAGCCATTTCATCATAGCAGGAGCTTGCATACTATATGCATATGTTCGTAATCTTAGAATTTAATGATTGGATGAACTGGCTTGTTAATAAACCAAACAATATACCTGCTGTCCTGCCTGTATGACTGGTTTGAAGAGCACTAGGTCAGTAGATAATACATATTTTACGGATAAATGGTTAAAAGCAATGACATGAATAACATATTCAAGGGAAAGTCTTAATTGTATTCCATGTATCTTACAGTTAGCCCCAAGCACATGGGGAAAACATTACTTGTAATGCACTCTTTAATGACGACATAGGCCTGTGTTCCTGCTCTTGTTCTTCTCCTGTGTTTCAGGTCCAAGTCTTCATAATGGCACTGAAACATTATCTAAAACGTTTTATGAGATTGGAGAAAACATTGGGAGGGATCTTTCAGTTTCAGCCTCCTGGCAGAGGCAGACAGATTTTTGGCAAAAATATTGTGGTACTGGGTAAAGTTCATGATGCCTTTGACGTTAACAAGGGCCCCAGGACCAGTGGAAGCAAAATAATCCCATATCATCAAAGATCCACCACCATATTTTACAGTAGGTATGGGGTTCTTTTCTGCTTATGCATCCTTATTTCGACGCCAAACCCACCACCGGTGGGCGTGGCCAAAGAGCTCTATTTTCATGTCTTCCAACAAATGTAAACACCTGGAGTTTTCTAAACAGCATAGGGACTTGGATTGGAACCAGTTCTATGGTCAGATGACATGAAAAATAAGGACGCCAAAAATAGGACTAAACAAAATCTCTTTAGCTGAGCAAGTGTATTAGTAAAATCATTTTTTTATTAAAAGATAATGATAACAAATCCTTCTTTAACCTGTCTCCTCCCCTTCATCTACACTTCATCTACACTGATTGGAGTGGACTTAACAAGTGACATCAATAAGGGATCATAGCTTTTACCTGGATTCACCTGGTCAGTCTACGTCATGAAAAGAGCAGTTCCTAATGTTTTGTACACTCAGTATATATCAGGAGTCTCCACTTGGATGACAATGTCAAAGAGAGTGAATTACAAAGCCATAGTGGTTTCATTTAGTTAGATCATTTAACAAAGTGAGTATAGATGGTGAGACACCAGTAGCATAAACTTTTGGCGATGAAGCAAGGAGACTGTAATGGTGTCTCTACTGGGCATTTGAGCCTTTAGTATTATCCAGGGGTCATACATGTACAGTACCAGTCAAAAGTTTGGATACACCTACTCATTCAAGGGTTTTTCTTTGTTTTACTATTTTCTACATTGCAGAATAACAGTGAAGACATCAAAACAACGAAATAGCACATATGGAATCATGTAGTAACCAAAAAACGATTGAACAAATCAAAATATATTTTATATTTGAGATTCTTCAAAGTATCCTTGATGACAGCTTTGCACAATTGGTATTCTCTCTACCAGCTTCATGAGGTAGTCACCTGGATGCATTTCAATTAACAGGTGTGCCTTGTTAAAAGTTAATTTGTGGAATTTCTTTCCTTCTTACTGCATTTGAGCCAATCAGTTTTCTTGTGACAAAGAGGGGTGGTATACAGAAGATTGCCCTATTTGGTAAAAGATCAGATCCATATTATGTCAAGAACAGCTCAAATAAGCAAAGAGAAATTACAATCCATCATTACTTTACGACATGAAGGTCAGTCAATGTGGAACATTTTAACAACTTTGAACATTTCTTCAAAAAGCATCAAGTGCTATGAAGAAACATTTCTCTCATGAGGACCGCCACAGGAAAGGAAGACCCAGAGTTACCTCTGCTGCAGAGGATAAGTTCATTTTAGTTAACTGCACCTCAGGTTGCAGCCCAAATAAATGCTTCACAGAATTCACGTAACAGACACATCTCAACATCAACTGTTCAGAGGAGACTGCCTGAATCAGGCCTTCATGGTCGATTTGCTGCAGAGAAACCACTACTAAAGGACACCAATAAGAAGAGGAGTCTTTCTTGGGCCAAGAAACACGAGCAATGGACATTAGACCGGTGGAAATCTGTCCTTTGGTCTATTGAGTCCAAATTTTTGGTTCCAACCGTTGTGTCTTTGTGAGATGCAGAATAGGTGAACAGATGATCTCCGCATGTGTGGTTCCAACCATGAAGCATGGAGGAGGAGGTGTAATGGTGTGGGGGTTCATTGCTGGTGACACTGTCTGTGATTTATTCAGAATTCAAGGCACACTTAACCAGCATGGCTGCCACAGCATTCTGCAGCAATACGCCCTCCCATCTGGTTTGCGCTGAGTGGGACTATCATTTATTTTTCAACAGGACATTGACCCAACATACCTCCAGGCTGTGTAAGGGCTATTTGACCAAGGAGAGTGATGGAGTGCTGCATCAGATGACTTGGCCTCACCCAACCTCAACCCAATTGAGATGGTTTGGAATGAGTTGGACCGCAGAGTGAAGGAAAAGCAGCCAACAAATGCTCAGCATATGTGGGAACTCCTTCAAGAATGTTGGAGAAGCATTCCAGGTGAAGCTGTTTGAGAGAATGCCGAGAGTGTGCAAAGCTGTCATCAAGGCAAAAGGTGGCAACTTTGAAGAATCTCAAATAAAAAACACATTTGGATTTCTTTAACACTTTTTTGGTTATTACATGATTCCATATGTGTTGTTTCATGTGTGTTGATGTCTTCACTATTGTTCTACAACGTAGAAAATATTTTTTTAAATATATTTTTTAAATTAAAAAAACTTTTGACTGGTCATTTGGATCCTTAACTCATTCACCTGTGTGTTTAGAGTTGCAGTCTATACAATCTGTTCTGTTTATGTCTCCTTAACCATGTGTGTGGTTAACTCTGGAGAGTTGCTGGTTGTGAATGTACTGTATGCACATACTTTACAGACAGGCAATACTTTCTCTCCAAAAATGGAAGGAAATGTCATTCAACACTACAATCATGAGATGAAATGGTCACTTATCATTCAACAACATCTAGCCTTCAAGAAGAAGGCCAAACATTCCAGTTTCTACAATATTTTTAAGAGCTCTGAGGACTGGGATGTGCCTGCAGTTTCCAAGAGAGAGTCAAAGTCTGAAAGACAAAAAATGGATTGGACTAAGATAGATGATAGGTACAGATAAGTTCCAATAATACTCTCTAGTGTTGTTTTCTTTCTGTATTTTTAAGCAGATGTCCTAGAGTGACGGCTTCTCTGAGCTTCGGTGTTCCAGGCATCAAGTGGACTAAGTTCAGTGAAAAACAACCTGAAGCCATTGAGAAATGGCAACTCATATTATTAATGTATGTTGTCTGATAAACAACAACTTGGGAATGCACTTTAGTTTATTATAATAAAACTCCGACTTGAATATCGAAATACAGTAATGAAAAATATGGAAACATGACGATTCTGAGTAAATAAACCCGGAATCTTTAGCATTTCCAGACTGAAGATCCCAAAGTCATACCATCGAGGGTATGCTTAAATCGTTTTTGGAGACAATCCAAAATAAGCAATCTGTAACAGGCTCTTCAGATATTATTCCATATCCTCTGCAATACAGGGCTTTGTAATTATTATGCCTGTTAACCTTACAGTGGTTCCCCCGCAAGGTGCAGTAAAACTTACTTGATGAAGCGTTTAATGGTCTAGGCTGTCAGTGTCCGTCACCAGTGTAACGTGGCCTTGCCCTATGTAGTGTCCTGATCTTCACGTTGGACGACTGGATCAGTGGAGGAGTCTCCCTGTGGAGGTGAGCAGAACGGAAACACTTGCATCACTGCATGTTGACAGCTAAAATTCACTCTTTAGACTGAGCAGAGTCTTCCTCAATAGTCCAAGTTCTAGAAACAACATTGCAGACATTTTACCTTTAAAGTGTGTCAATGAGAAGGTTTGGTGGGGTTAGGGATTTGTTAACAAATCAACATAATTCATGCTGTTATTACCATTGTATAAATGTGTAATAAAATGATAATACACTGTACGTGTGGTATGTGGATACCCCTTCAAATTTGTGGATTCGGCTATTTCAGCCACACCGTTGGGGACAAGTGTATAAAATCAAGCACACAGCCATGCAATCTCCATAGACAACCATTGGCAGTAGAATGGCCTTACTAAAGAGCTTAGTGCCTTTCAACGGGGCACAGTCATAGGATGCCACCTTTCCAACAAGTCAGTTCATCAAATTTCTTCAGCTAGAGCTGACCCAGTCAACTGTAAGGGCTGTAAGTGCTGTTTTTGTAAAGTGGAATGTCAAGGAGAAACAAAGGATCAGCCGCAAAGTGGTAGGCCACACAAGCTCACAGAACGGGACCGCCGAGTCCTGAAGTGCGAAGCGCTGATGCTTGGCGTAGCTTGGCGTAGCTCGCTGCCATTGGACTCTGGAGCAGTGGAAACGAGTTCTCTAGAGTGATGAATCATGCTTCACCATCTAGCACTGACGGACGAATCTGGGTTTGGCGGATGCCAGGAGAACAACTGCCCGAATGCATAGTGCGAACTGTAAAGTTTGGTGGAGGAGGAATAATGGTCTGGGGATGTTTTTCATGGTTCGGCCTAGGCCCTTCGTACCAGTGAAGGGAAATCTTAACGCTACAGCATACAATGATATTCTAGATGACTACGTGCTTCGAACTTTGTGACAACAGTTTGGGGAAGGCCCTTTCCTGTTCCAGCATGACAATGCACAAAGTAAGGTCCATACAGAAATGGCTTGTCGAGATCGGTGTGGATGACCTTGACTAGCCTGCACAGAGCCCTGACCTCAACCTCATGGGATGAATTGGAAAGCCAAATGCGAGCCAGGCCGAATTGCCCAACATCAGTGCCCGACCTCACTAATGCTTTTGTGGCTGAATGGAAGCAAGTCCCTACAGCAATGTTCCAACGTCTAGTAGAAAGCCTTCCCAGAAGAGTGGAGGATGTTATAGCAGCAAAGGGAGGACCAACTCCATATTAATGCCCGTCATTTTGGAATGATATGGTCGACGAGCAGGTGTCCACATACTTTTGGTCATGTAGTGTATTTTACCTTCATCCATAAGTGCATATGTGATACTTTTAGCCACAATGAACTGGATGGTGAATATTCAATGGGAAATACCAGAGCCCTTGGCTTTGCCTTTCACGGCTTGGAAACATTTAACTCCCCATACCTGTCTATACAGCCCGTGCAGTTTAACGGGGCGGTTAAATATAGTGTCTCCATCTCTCCAGTTTAAAGAAGACAGGAAAACTTCATTGCACGAAACATGCTGACCTTCACCCCTGAGAAAGGGGTAAGTGGAAATAGCTGCTGTGTTGACCTGCAGACCTCTCGTCTTCTTCAGACTTCCCAGGCCTGCCTAACAAATTGCTTCCTGGTCATGGTTTCACATAATCATACAGACAGTGGGTGGAAGCTGCATGGGGGTCATTCATGTGGAAAATCAGATATGCGTTCATCATTTAATGGTCTTTGACCGAGACACAGTCACTTTGGGGTGATGATGTTCAAGGTTTTTAGAGTCAGATGCTCAAATCTGGTATTGGCAACAAATAGAGCTTATCGGACATAAAGTACCAGTAGGTCCATTGATTGTACCTGGAATGTGTTTCAACTGAAAAGTTCTATGTGAGAATGTATGTGAGAACGTGTTCTTATTCAGTTTTTCAGGTGTTGTAATCAAAAAACATTTGATTACATCAATTCACACATATTGACTGCTAAATGAATCTAAGGCCATGTTTTGTCATTTGATGTTCAGTGAGCGTACTTTTGCTAACAAAAACCGTGAAATTAACTTTTGGACTAAATACCAGTGAAGAGGCTCATTGCTGATTACAAAATGTACATACTGCATCTCCTAGTCCTTGCATCTCAGAGAGAGAATGGAGGAGAGGTGCAGAGTCTAATTGTCTGTCTAGCTGGAGGACATACGTGGTGAGACACAGCATCTTCATGACTTATAGAAACTCACAGCCCCTCAATCACACACAGAGCTCTGCTGATGCCTAACGAGCAGTCATTTAAATTAAGATCGCATCATACTGTGGGCTGATATAAGATAAACAGATGTAATAGCCATAGAGCGTAAAGGATAGGCCAAATTACTAAGTGCATGTTGACATTATGGTCATGGCGTGCTCAAGACCGGTAGCGTATGCTACTTGAAAGCTTAGACAGCAGCTGTGCCTTGACAGACAGCCAGCATCCTGGATTTCAATAAGGTGATCCTCTCTGAATCTAGGAGGGGAAGCACTGTAACTCATCAAAGAGGTAGTGCTCAAATGTTCTCTATTCACGCTGTCCTTGGATACTATACCTAAGATAATTTGATCCAGTTGATCTTCAAATGCGTCTGTGCTCTGAGTCCAGGTTGCAGTGTTTTGATCAACTGAACAATAAGCACAGAAAGATGCTTGCTGACACAAATTATGAGTATCTACTTAACCAAGGAACCAGGAAATCAAAATGACATAGGCTTAGACATTCCAGGCATACACGGATTGTACCAAACATTAGGAACACCTTCCTGATATTGTTGCAACCCCCCCACAGAATAGCCTCAATTCGTCGAGGCATGGACTCTACAAGGTGTAGAAAGCATTCCACAGGGATGATGGCCCACGTTGAAAAATCCAGCTGCGTTGCCGTTCTTGACTCAAACCGGTGCGCCTGGCACCTACTACAGTACCATACCCCGTTCAAAGGCACTAAATCTTTAGTCTTACCCATTCACCCTCTGAATAGAGCATAAACACAATCCATGTCTCAATTTTACTGCAGCAAGAAAACATTAAGCAGTAAACAAACAACAATTATTTGTTTTTGTCTGTTTCTAAGCAGCACACATTCTGTACAGTAGGTTACTTCCTGCTAGGTTACTTCCTGTAAGCCTCTATAGGCTACAAGTGTGCAGTATGTAATATACAGGGATGACAGATTGTGGTGAATATGTCATCAAATGAACTGACATTATGATGATTTAGTGACCGTTGGTTTACCTTTCAACTTCCCTCTATGGTTCTGCTTTGACTCTGACTCTGAATGGCACAGTAGAGGCTCGAGATGTTGAGGAGCAGGTGACTCAGATAACTCCCATGACACAGGAAGTGGAGTCGTCTTGCCAGGAACTGCTCTCTAGGAGCCCCGGCTTCCCCCTCTCCCACTTTAGCAGACTGACCCTTTCCTGTCCCCTCCACCACCAGCAGCACCAGAGCAGCATTAGAAGAGCCCATAGGCTTTGGCCCTGGCCTCATCATCTGGCAGTTATCAAGGCAAATTAGAAGAACACATGCTCTGAGCTCCCAGACTCTCTGTGCAGCCCCTGTTCTCACAACAGCAGAACAAAGGCTGGCCGGAGCAGGAAGCTCGAGTAGCACTTAAAGGGGGCAGTGGGACTCCTGCCCTCAGGGGTACGCCTTTACCCTGAGGAGAGGGACAAGGAGAAGGCCTTCATTCAACAACCTCCTCCACCCACACTCGCTCACCTTTGTCTTATGTGACCCGGTTTGAGAGCATGAGAAAGGCAGTGCTATCGACAAGAATTAGTGGAACAGATAATGGGTGCAATGTGAGCAATGCAAATTAAGGAAGAATGCTCTAGAACTTCAGGTTCAGGAACAACATATGTCCGTAATGAGCCATGAGTCATTACACAGAGAAAAAGACTCCACTGAAAGTGAAACAAACAACATGAACTGAGCCTTGATCACGGCCGGACCTCATAGATAAACATTATTACAACATTGACGTTACATTTGAAGCTGGAGGGCTTTGACATTTAGGCAGGGTGTAAGCACTTTTAACTCCACAATGACACATTTTTATAATGTTTACCTCAACAGAGCATGGAAACTCCAGTAGACTCCTTGTACAAAGTGACAACTGCTTATGTCCAACATCCAACATCCAATGAATCAATCATGAAAACGTGTTGTGCCTGTTTCCCAGCACTTGGATCTGTACTGTGCCCTACATATTTCTTAGACAAATAACAAATGGCATAATAAAAAGAGTGATGATTTAGCTGTGCGTAATGGCAGTTTGAATCTATACCACGGTCTTTGACTGAAGGATATTACACCTGGACTGCCCACTCAATCCCGCTCTGCTATTCATCATCCTCCCAGATCACCAGAGTTTATTCATAACCAATTGGTGTTTGACAGCTTTATGCTCTGGGATCAGGCACGCAGATCCACTTACGGATACGGCAATCCACACTGGCTGCCCACCTCACATCTCCTATCCCTTCTTATACCCGGGCCTTTGTACTGGGACTTGGAGACACAGAGGGACAAAATTGGACAAGCAGGAAAGTATTAGGATGAGAGATATATATATATATATATATATATATATACACACACACACACACACATACAGTGGGACAAAAAAGTATTTAGTCAGCCACCAATTGTGCAAGTTCTGCCACTTAAAAAGATGAGGCCTGTAATTTTCATCATAGGTACACTTCAACTATGACAGACAAAATGAGAAAAAAAATCCAGAAAATCACATTGTATGATTTTTAATAAATTTATTTGCAAATTATGGTGGAAAATAAGTATTTGGTCACCTACAAACAAACAAGATTTCTGGCTCTCACAGACCTGTAACTTCTTCTTTAAGAGGCTCCTCTGTCCTCCACTAGTTACTTGTATTAATGGCACCTGTTTAAAGTTGTTATCAGTATAAAATACACCTGTCCACAACCTCAAACACTCCAAACTCCACTATGGCCAAGACCAAAGAGCTGTCAAAGGACACCAGAAACAAAATTGTAGACCTGCACCAGGCTGGGAAGACTGAGTCTGCAATAGGTAAGCAGCTTGGTTTGAAGAAATCAACTGTGGGAGCAATTATTAGGAAATGGAAGAAATACAAGACCACTGATAATCTCCCTCAATCCCAATTTGTAAGTCGCTCTGGATAAGAGCGTCTGCTAAATGACTTAAATGTAAATGTAAATGTAAATCTGGGGCTCCACGCAAGATCTCACCCCGTGGGGTCAAAATGATCACAAGAACGGTGAGCAAAAATCCCAGAACCACACGGGGGGACCTAGTGAATGACCTGCAGAGAGCTGGGACCAAAGTAACAAAGCCTACCATCAGTAACACAATACGCCGCCAGGAACTCAAATCCTGCAGTGCCAGACGTGTCCCCCTGCTTAAGCCAGTACATGTCCAGGCCCGTCTGAAGTTTGCTAGAGAGCATTTGGATGATCCAGAAGAAGATTGGGAGAATGTCATATGGTCAGATGAAACCAAAATATAACTTTTTGGTAAAAACTCAACTCGTCGTGTTTGGAGGACGAAGAACCATGCCTACTGTGAAGCATGGGGGTGGAAACATCATGCTTTGGGGCTGTTTTTCTGCAAAGGGACGAGGACGACTGATCCGTGTAAAGGAAATAATGAATAGGGCCAAGTATCGTGAGATTTTAAGTGAAAACCTCCTTCCATCAGCAAGGGCATTGAAGATGAAATGTGTCTGGGTCTTTCAGCATGACGATGATCCCAAACACACCGCCGGGCAATGAAGGAGTGGCTTCATAAGAAGCATTTCAATGTCCTGGAGTGGCCTAGCCAGTCTCCAGATCTCAACCCCATAGAAAATCTTTGGAGGGAGTTGAAAGTCCGTGTTGCCCAGCAACAGCCCCAAAACATCACTGCTCTAGAGGAGATCTGCATGGAGCAATGGGCCAAAATACCAGCAACAGTGTGTGAAAACCTTGTGAAGACTTACAGAAAACGTTTGACCTCTGTCATTGCCAACAAAGGGTATATAACAAAGTATTGAGATAAACTTTTGTTATTGACCAAATACTTATTTTCCACCATTATTTGCAAATAAATTCATTAAAAATCCTACAATGTGATTTTCTGGATTTTTTTCTCATTTTGTCTGTCATAGTTGAAGTGTATCCATGATGAAAATTACAGGCCTCTCCCATCTTTTAAAGTGGGAGAACTTGCACAATTGGTGGCTGACTAAATACTTTTTTGCCCCACTGTGGGTATATACAGTGCCTTGCGAAAGTATTCGGCCCCCTTGAACTTTGCGACCTTTTGCCACATTTCAGGCTTCAAACATAAAGATATTAAACTGTAAATTTTTGTGAAGAATCAACAAGTGGGACACAATCATGAAGTGGAATGACATTTATTGGATATTTCAAACTTTTTTAACAAATCAAAAACTGAAAAATTGGGCGTGCAAAATTATTCAGCCCCTTTACTTTCAGTGCAGCAAACTCTCTCCAGAAGTTCAGTGAGGATCTCTGAATGATCCAATGTTGACCTAAATGACTAATGATGATAAATACAATCCACCTGTGTGTAATCAAGTCTCCGTATAAATGCACCTGCACTGTGATAGTCTCAGAGGTCCGTTAAAAGCGCAGAGAGCATCATGAAGAATAAGGAACACACCAGGCAGGTCCGAGATACTGTTGTGAAGAAGTTTAAAGCCGGATTTGGATATAAAAAGATTTCCCAAGCTTTAAACATCCCAAGGAGCACTGTGCAAGCGATAATATTGAAATGGAAGGAGTATCAGACCACTGCAAATCTACCAAGACCTGGCCGTCCCTCTAAACTTTCAGCTCATACAAGGAGAAGACTGATCAGAGATGCAGCCAAGAGGCCCATGATCACTCTGGATGAACTGCAGAGATCTACAGCTGAGGTGGGAGACTCTGTCCATAGGACAACAATCAGTCGTATATTGCACAAATCTGGCCTTTATGGAAGAGTGGCAAGAAGAAAGCCATTTCTTAAAGATATTCATAAAAAGTGTTGTTTAAAGTTTGCCACAAGCCACCTGGGAGACACACCAAACATGTGGAAGAAGGTGCTCTGGTCAGATGAAACCAAAATTGAACATTTTGGCAACAATGCAAAACGTTATGTTTGGCGTAAAAGCAACACAGCTCATCACCCTGAACACCCTATCCCCACTGTCAAACATGGTGATGGCAGCATCATGGTTTGGGCCTGCTTTTCTTCAGCAGGGACAGGGAAGATGGTTAAAATTGATGGGAAGATGGATGGAGCCAAATACAGGACCATTCTGGAAGAAAACCTGATGGAGTCTGCAAAAGACCTGAGACTGGGACGGAGATTTGTTTTCCAACAAGACAATGATCCAAAACATAAAGCAAAATCTACAATGGAATGGTTCAAAAATAAACATATCCAGGTGTTAGAATGGCCAAGACAAAGTCCAGACCTGAATCCAGATCGAGAATCTGTGGAAAGAACTGAAAACTGCAGTTCACAAATGCTCTCCATCCAACCTCACTGAGCTCGAGCTGTTTTGCAAGGAGGAATGGGAAAAAATTTCAGTCTCTCGATGTGCAAAATTGATAGAGACATACCCCAAGCGACTTACAGCTGTAATCGCAGCAAAAGGTGGCGCTACAAAGTATTAACTTAAGGGGGCTGAATAATTTTGCACGCCCAATTTTTCAGTTTTTGATTTGTTAAAGTTTGAAATATCCAATAAATATCGTTCCACTTCATGATTGTGTCCCACTTGTTGTTGATTCTTCACAAAAAAATACAGTTTTATATCTTTATGTTTGAAGCCTGAAATGTGGCAAAAGGTCGCAAAGTTCAAGGGGGCCGAATACTTTCGCAAGGCACTGTATATGTATGTGTATATATATAGAGAGAGTGAGAGAGATTCACTGCATGGAAAGGAAGAGACAGTTCCCTTACTTCTCCTATCAAGTGTCCAGATAACTTTTCCAGTCGCAGTGTCCTGCCCCCGTCTCCCCTCCCTCGCTCTCTCCCTTTTTTTCAATCACCAACTTCTCTCCTGATTCCCAAACCTGCAAAGTCCATCAGGACCAGAGGGGAAGGAACATCCAGCATTCTTCAGTCTGAAGCTCTCGCTGCTGAAAAAGAATCTACCTTAACAAGGAGAGAGCTGCTCAGGAAAGGGATAACCTCATCTTTAAACCTGGGCTGTTGTCTTTAAAAAGGCCTGGTGAGGTATACTGTCTCCCTCTGCTGTAGTTTCATAAGAAAGGACTTCCTGCCTTTATTACAAGCTAACGTTGAATGAGTGTCCCTCTTCATCCACCAACCAATTAACAGGAAGTAATACCCTATCCTTCTTTTGGTGATGTATTTAAAACGTGGTCCCTAATATGAGGAATAGTCTCCCCAGTTCCCCTTTGACCTCAACCAACAGCTCTGTTCCTCACATTATTGCCAAGCTTGCATGTCACAAACCTACTCAGTATTTTGCAAGGTAGAGTTGACCCCTGCACACTGATTGGGTTAAGGGTTCCTCAGTAAGAATTACCCACACAGAGAGAGAGAGAGACTGACGCGTTTTACAGCTGTCTGCTGCTCTACGGCTCTGTTGGTGCTGCAGTCCGTTTCATCTGCTAGATAGTCGTACGTTCCTGTCTCCAGAATGTATTTATTTATTTCATCCTTACTTCACCAGATACATTTACTGGGAAAAGGGTGGCAAGGGAAAGGGATGGAATGAGACTGAAATAATGTTGAGATAGAGACACAATATTAGAAACAAAACTCCAATATCCTCAGACCATACTCAAATAGCTTATGGGGGTGGTTACTCAGCGCCAGAATACTGTGTTTCCTTGAACTGCTGTTCAGATGTCATCTAAGCAGAAACATCAATCATGCCAGTTGTTCCTGTGAGTCCGGCGTCAGTCCCTGACCCTATAGAGTCACTGGTCTTTGCCACTCCTTGACATTTCCTCTGGTGCACAAGTGGGGTTACACAAAGCCTAGGCCGAGGCAACACTCTCTCTCCCATTTTAGGATGCCATGGTCAATATGGTTAATGTGCAGCTAATAGCGACTGTACAGATATGTATGATCAAATGCTCATGTACTTCCTGTCCTGAACAGCTGAGAAAGGCATTGTAAACACTCTGGCTCTTATCAAGAGTCTTTGTTTAACATTACATTTCACCAATGTAAACTGATGTCTCGCCATATGAACTGCAACAGACACTTTTCCAGACACGCATTTCATGCTTACATAAGTAGTCGTGCTAGTCTAACCTCTGTTTGAAACGTGTACCTGTTTCTAAATGCAATCCTAGTTAAAATACTCCTTGTGTGTGCAATATCGCTGGCTGCATGCTGCCTAATTATCTGTCTTGCCATGAGCGCTTATTCATGGGGAACATTGTGTATGATGAAGAACAGTTTGTTTGAAGGGGCTGAGGCACCCCCATCACCCCATCATCAACACCAGACTGCTGCTAGAACTATGTTGCTATGGTTGGTGTCAGCTGTGCATCACATTGGTGCACTGCTGAGACACTCCATGAGCAAATGCTATTGTAACTCACAACAGGCACAACAGGCCTTTTGGAGGATTTGGAAGCTTTCCATCACTTGCTTGAGAGATCGCAGCTTAAAAGGCAAATGTCAGAGCATTAAAAAATGACACTTTTAAGGGAAAGTGAAAACAGCTTGCGAGTGTGGTGGATGTCAAGTTATAGTTAAGCTCGGGTGAAGAAATATGTTTTCACGCTGTTGTACAAACTGGTCAGTCCTTTTCCAGTCAACACTTTGACCTTACACATTAGGCATCTTTATTTTTTTGGACTAGATGATTCAACAAAGTAACAGATTAACAAAATTATTAAATCTCAAACTTCTACATTACTACTGTACGTACTGTACCAGGGAGGTTACAAATTGCATTTTTTATGTTGAATATACTGCATGTAAGGTTACATATACAGTGCCTTGCAAAAGTATTCATCCAACTTGGTGTTTTTCCTACTTTGTTGCATTACAACCTGTCATTTAAATGTATTTTTATTTGGATTTCATGTGATGGACATACACAAAATAGACCAAATTCGTGAAGTGAAATAAAAAAAGTAACAGAAAAGGGGTGCGTGCATATGTATTCACCCCTTTTGCTACGAAGCCCCTAAATAGATCTGGTGCAAACAATTACCTTCAGAAGTCACATAAATAGTTAAATAAAGTCCACCTGTGTGCAATCTAAGTGTCACATGATCTCAGTATATATACACCTGTTCTGAAAGGCCCCAGAGTCTGCAACACCACTAAGCAAAGGGCACCACCAAGCAATTGGCACCATGAAGAGCAAGGAGATCCCCAAACAGGTCAGGGACAAAGTTGTGGAGAAGTACAGATCAGGGTTGGGTTAGAAAAAATATCCAAAACTTTAAAACATTCCACTGAGCACCATTAAATCCATTATAAATAAATGGAAAGAATATGGCACCACAACAAACCTGCCAAAAGAGGGCCACGCACCAAAACTCACGGACCAGGGAAGAAGGGCATTATTAATCAGAGAGGCAACAAAGAGACCAAAGATAACCCTGAAGGAGCTGCAAAGCTCCACAGCGGAGATTGGATAATCTGTCTATAGGACCACTTTAAGCCGTACACTCTACAGAGCTGGGCTTTACGGAAAATTGGTCAGACTAAAAGCCATTGCTTAAAGAAAAAAATAAGCAAACACCTTTGGTGTTCGTCAAATGTCATGTGGGAGACTCCCCAAACATATGGAAGAAGGTACTCTGGTCAGAGAAGACTGAAATTGAGCTTTTTGGCCATCAAGGAAAATACTATGTCTGGCACAAACCCTTCATCCCGAGAACACCATCCCTGTTTTTCATCAGCAGGGACTGGGAAACTGGTCAGAATTGAAGGAATGATGGTGCTAAATACAGGGAAATTCTTGAAGGAAACCTGTCTTCCAGAGATTTGAGACAGGGGCGGGGTGGTTCACCTTCCAGCAGGACAATGACCCTAAGCATACTGCTAGAGCAACACTCAAGTGGTTTAAGGGGAAACATTTAAATGTCTTGGAAAGGCCTAGTCAAAGCCCAGACCTCAATCCAATTGAGAATCTGTGGTGTGACTTATTAAAGATTGTTGTATACCAGCGGAACCCATCCAACTTGAAGGAGCTGTAGCTGTTTGCCTTGAAGAATGGACAAAAATCCCAGTGGCTAGATATGAAAAGCTTATAGGGACATACCCCAAGAGACTTGCAGCTGTAATTGCTGCAAAAGGTGGCTCTAAAAAGTATTGACTTTTGGGGGGGTGAATAGTTATGCACGCTGAAGTTTTCAGTTTTTTTTGTGTTATTTCTTATTTGTTTCACAATAAAACATATTTTGCATCTTCAAAGTGGTAGGCATGTTGTGTAAATCAAATGATACAAACCCCCCCAAAAAAATCTATTTTAATTCCAGGTTGTAAGGCAACAAAATAGGAAAAATTACAGGGGGTATGAATACTTTCGCAAGCCACTTTGAACCTTGTCCCACTTGCGTTCAGCTAACCAAAAGGGAAGCTATTTCAGTCTGGTCCCTCTGTGACTTGCCTTACTATATTAGACCACATGACAGAGTCAGTGTGGACGCACAGTACTGACTGTTAGAGTGGGCCATATTGGAGGTCCCATGTCTTTCCTTTGTTTTCCTAAATATGCCAATCTTTCATGGCAAAAAGGAACTAATATTATGACAGAGTTTGACAGGCCCTAGGTCATGCTCCAACTCGTGATTATAGAAGGACCTTTTCTTATGATGCTGTGCCAGATTACTGAGGAGTATTGAGGACATGTTGTGATATTCATCAGATCATGCTCAAGACTAAAATACTGATTCTAAAATGGACATGGTCCCTCAGCTCTCAACAGCAAGATTAATGCATGAGTAACACACATGGTTATTTTTGCCATACGTTCAGTGATTCTTTTGTTTCCTTATGCGTTCTGTATGTTGTTTGGGGAGACCCACTTAATAAAACATGTACTATTACAGTTTGGCTGCATTGAAATATCTATCAAAACATGTACTCTTTATCCTAGCCTAAAATACTATGTTAGGAAAGAATCTTGATACTGTATGTCGGTTTCTTCATTAAAAATACTGAACTATAATATAAACGCAACATGTAACAATTTCAACGATTTGACTGAGTTACAGTTCATATCAGGAAATCATTCATTTGAAATAAATGAATTAGGCCCTTATCTATGAATTTCACTTGACTGGGCAGGGGCGCAGCGGTGGGTGGGCCTAGAAGGGCATAGACCCAACCACTGGGGGGCCAGGCCCAACCACTGGGGAGCCAAGCTCAGCCAATCAGAATGAGTTTTTCCCCACAAAAGGGCTTTATTACAGAGAGAAATACTCCTCAGTGTAATCAGCTGTCCGGGTGGGTGGTCTCAGACAATCCCGCAGGTGAAGAAGCGGGATGTGGAGGTCCTGGCCTGGCGTGGTTACACGTGATCTGCGTGTTACACGTGGTTGGACGTATTGCCAAATACTCTAAAACGAAGTTGGAGGCGGCTTATGGTTGAGAAATGTACATTAAATTATCTGGCAACAGCTCTGGTGGACATTCCTGCAGTCATCATGTCAATTGCACACTCCCTCAAAACTTGTGACATCTGTGGCATTGTGTTGTGTGGCAAAACTGCACCTCTTATTGTCCTCAGCACAAGGTTCACCTGTGTAATGATCATGCTGTTTAATCAGCTTCTTGATATGCCACACCTGTCAGGTGGATGGAATATCTTGGCAAAGGAGAAATGCTCACAAACAGGGATGTAAACAAATTTGTTCACAATTTTTTTGGGAACATTTCTGGGATCTTTTATTTCTGCTCATGAAACACGGGACCAACACTTTACATGTTGCGTTTATATTGTTTTTCAGTATAATTTTCACCATTTGTTGTAGAATAATGGTGTGGCATGAACAACCCACTGACGTCAACCTTTTACCCATCTTCAATAAAATAGATAAACACTATTCCAGAGGTGACTGAATAAAGTGACTGAACGAAGTGAACTGTAAAATAAATATTCATTTTTGAGTTACAGTGACTCACAGGTTACTATCTGCAACTGTCACCTAATGAAAACGTTCCCTTTCACAATGTAATAATCTTTTTTTATGATATAGCCTCATTCGATGGATGTCTGAACAGGACATTACAGCTCAATATCCCATTAACAACCCTGCATATGGCTCTCTCACGTCAAGAAGCTCTCAAGCCCACATTGTCAAACTCATGATTCAACAACCACAAAGAAATACGGAGTATCGATCAAAAGAGGACATTACGCAGTCTGACCTGTGCCATTAAAGAGCCTCTGCATTTTGCACCTGCATTACACTCTAATGTTACATTATTTATGTGTTAACACATCTGCCACCTGAGGAGAGCCGTGGTTGACCCTCACATGTGGGACAGATGTTGGAATCCAACATGCTCTTTTTATGGGAGATATAGAATATTTGTATTAAAGCTGTGTTTTATGAGACTGTGCCGTAAGCTCCTACCCTTCCTTGGCCAACCCATGCTTTGGTGTTGCCAGCACCTGTGGACAGAGAAAATGGGAGCAGATGGGACTTCAAACACTCCTGCGTGGGATCGGCTGGTTGTGTTAACGGCGGTCGCGGTAGCTGCTGCGGAGAGGGCACCAGAGGACAATACAGAGAAGTCAATGTTCAATGTTTGGATGGGAGCTGATACATTTCCAGTTCCCTTGCACTGTGACAGATCACTAAGAATGTGGACATACTGTATGAACTATAAAGTCATTTCATCCATTGTCTGATCCATTATCAACTAAACTGTAGACGGTTTATTTGTGATAAGTGTCCAGAAACATATGAATGTGTAAGCCTGCTATCTATGACCTAGCTCCTAATGTTGATAGCCTAGTTGTATACTAATTCTAAATGTACAGGCATGTGTAGTACATTGTAAGGACAGTTACTACACTCGCAAATACAAGAACCCAGGGATGCATGAAAAGACCTCCCAAAACCCAAACCGGTTGAGGAAATATCATCGTATCCCTCCATGGCCTTAAAGACAAGCGCAGACCCATGGCAGGTTGGCCTGAAGTGGAATACACTCCCGTGGCCTGGCCCTGGAAAGTTGCCTGGCGATCTAGCCGGAGGATCCAACACTGTCTGCATCATCTATCATCCCTCCACTGCCAAAGGCTGCATATTAGGGAGCAGGTTTTACTGCCGATTCATCATGCTACTGGAAGAGAATCAAGAGGCCGTCTTGGGGATGACATCACAACTTCTGTAAACCATTGGTTGTCTTCCATTACCTCCCAGATGATGCAGATTTGATTTCTAATTATGAATAGGGATAGAAAATGTATCTGCTGTACCTTTACTGGACAGACTTTTTTTGCCCAGTGGGTTAGAAATTGATGTACTGTTTATTTTTTATTTTTTTAGGCCTTAATGTCTTAGCAGGAGGTTAACCTAATGTAAGACTTCACGAAAGGTACAATACTACTGTACAGTGACACAAAACAAAACATCCGAGACAAACAGCCTCCGTTTAAAAAAGGAAAGGGTGGAGGTACAGTGGGAAGAGGTGCCTGTGCCTCAACATTTCTCACAGTCCTCAATCAGGGGATTGGGGTGGTGGTGTGGGGCGAAGGTGGGGGGCAGCTGCAGTGGTAGAACAAATTACACGCTGCTCCACACACCAAAGTGGATGTTTAGGGGACATCATTGCCGGAGACATACAGCAGATAGCTCGGCCCCCCTTACCTGCTGACGTCTGGTATTGCACGGTGATTTATCAGACTTTAGCAGCCACCCTGCAGCTCCAGGCCAGGCTGAGGCAGCCCTCCGAGAGGACACACACCGTCTGTATGGAAGAGAGATGGTGGAGCATGGAGGTTGGTGTTGGAGGGAAGCTGATGTGCTGGATGTGATTGAAAGGGGGTCCATATATAGCTTAGCCAAGATGCAATTTGATGCATGATGCTAAATACATTTTGGTTACCATTATACTACCTTGTTTGTGGAGTGTAGGCTACTGTGCATTGTGAAGAGAAACGCATGTTAATAACGTGTATGGTTCAATGCCTCTCAGTTGTGTAGGTGGTTAGGTATGAACCTAAATTGTTTATTTAAAACTTATGCCAAAATGGCGTGACAGTATAAATACAACATAACATGTTATTCCTAATCCTGGGTAATAAGTGGCCTCTTCTACAACCACTACATCTATATGATATATGTGAAACTAAAAGGATGAAGGAATCTGCTCTACCACTGATAGTTTACATTGTCCATAGGGAATGACTCACTGCTCTTAACCTGAAATAAGCAGGTTCTAAAGGGAAAATCAGGAAACACTTGTCCAGAAAAGGGACAGTCAACACAAACATCCTTTTCCAAAGGGGGTGCGGTGCACAACAGGCCCCCAGAGTCCTGAGGCACTGTGATGGATGGTTCCCATGCAGGCAGTATAAGGCTTTAAGCTGAACCACTCTTGTCTGGAGAAACATGGACCCAAATTTATGCCATGGAAGATGAACATTCATAGCCTCTGATTTTTCATGAAGTTCAAGAACCATAACAACATTAGAGCAAACTTTTAAGTGTTCAAACAGTTGTTAACCCTTTCCATTATGTTCTGGGTCAATTTGAGTTTGAAATCACTAAAATACTATTTTTAGTAATTGTTCCAACATGACCCTTCATCTACTTTGTAAAACACGTAATAAAACATAGACCCGGTACCTGAATAGTGACATCCATTATGTTCTGGGTCAATTTGACCCACAATTTGACCCTCTCAACTGAAAGAAGCTGCGTTCTGCACATGAAGGGTGCAACCATGCTGATCACATAGATATAAGTATGATTTCCCTATGATTCTCAGAGGCTGAGCATTGACTCGCCATTTGACCCCCGCAATTTGACCTTGGTCTATATAACCTTTGAACGGTGTGTCCTAGAAACAACCTGCTTTCTGCACAGGAATGGCGCAACCATGCTGATCACAAAGATATAAGGATGAGGCTGAGCAACACTGATCTGAAGACAGTTTGAACTTGACTTTGGACCTTGATCTTCGTGCTTGAAAAGGTTATTGGTAAACTACCGTTCAAAACTTTGGGGCCACTTAGAAATGTCCTTGTTTTTGAAAGAAAAATAGACATTGTTAATGTTGTAAATGACTATTGTAGCTGGAAACGGCAGATTTTCTATGGAATATCTACATAGGCGTACAGAGGTCCAATATCAGAAACCATCACTCCTGTTTTCCAATGGCACGTTGTGTTAGCAAATCCAAGTTTATCATTATAAAAGGCTAATTGATCATTAGAAAACTATTTTGCAATTATGTTATCACAGTTGAAAACGGTTGTTCTGATTAAAGAAGTAATAAAACTGTCCTTCTTTAGACTAGTTGAGTATCTGGAGCATCAGCATTTGTGAGTTCGATGACAGGCTCAAAATTGCCAGAAACAACGCCCTTTCTTCTGAAACTCATCAGTCTATTCTTGGTCTGAGAAATTAAGGCTATTCCATGTGAGAAATTGCCAAGAATCTAAAGATCTCTTACCACGGTGTGTACTACTCCCTTCACAGAACAGCAAGAACTGGCTCTAACCAGAATAGAAAGAGGAGTGGGAGGCCCCACTGCACAACTGAGCAAGAGGACAAGTACATTAGTGTGTCTAGTTTGAGAAACAGACACCTTACAAGTCCTCAACTGGCAGCTTCATTAAATAGTACCCGCAAAACACAAGTCTCAACGTCAACAGTGAAGAGGCGATTCCGGGATAATGGCCTTCTAGGTAGAGTTGCAAAGGAAAAGCCATGGATTTATGACTTTAGTACAGCAATCAAACATTTGGCTCTACTGTAGATTTTGAACAGTTGGATCCATCAACTCAGGAGGGAAAAGCGTATGAAAGAGGACAATCCCAGCTACTGGAAAATACATGTTGGGAGGTTAAATATTTTTATGATCTTGATGTACTTACTGTACATAAACAGTGTCGGCTGAATCGAACATGAGGGAAAGATTTAATTATCTAAGGTACAATACCTCCAGGAATAATGATCAGTCAATGTTATAGCATTACAGTAAGGAATAACATTATAGGGAGGAACTTCAGAGTCAATAAATGTGTTTACTCAACCCATCAATCTGCACCTACGCCATTATTAATGTCAGTGACAGGGTGCTGTACAGAACTAATCAGGCTGTTGTGTTTAGGGTAATGGATTGTCCCTGGAGCCAAGTCCTACCACAAGATCGACGTCCCTGCTACCCAGATACAAAACGACCAGATAATGCAAAGCATCCTCAGCCAAAGGGAAATTCCTCCATCTTTCTTTTCTCTTTCAACCGCAGGTCTGCGATTTTTAAGCTTTTATAAAACACGTCATGGAATTTCAGCACATACATGCATATAGTTTTAGTGCATGATTTATTTCCCTATGTCTGTTTTGGGTATCATATTTGGGGCATAGTGGTCAGTGTCTCATAGAATGTTTTCTCAATTTAACCACGTAAAATGGCTTCAAGAGTCAGATATTTGTTTTATTGGAATACATTTTCTTCAAAGTTTACTGTACATATTACTCAGAAAAGAAAGACATGTTAAACCATCTACAGTAAGAAGAAAATGTTGTACACTGGTTGAGATATATGCTTTTGCCAAGGAAACCTGTTTTGTTTTCATGTTTATAGCAAAAGAGAAAAGTTCTGACCATTGATTTAAGACATACACTCCCATGCTACATTGGGGGATTAGTGGAGTTTCGGTCAGTCTATCTCACATCAAATTCTCTGACAGCAAATAACATGAAAATCCTATCTAATGTACTTAATAATATTATGTTACAAAAGGTGTAGGTTCTCGTTTGATATCAAAAGTGCAGTACCCAACGAAACTGGCTAAGACGCCATCTGCCCTAACAGTGGCTGGAGAAGCATCTTCATGTCATTTGTCAGCTGGGGAAGGGAAAACATTGGAATACTTTTACTGGAGGATACTAAAAAAAGTGCAGTCATGTTACATTGATGTTATGCCTTGTAATGTACATAGCATTATGGGGAGTAAAATTTGTTGACCACATTTTGGGATATTCTTAAGCAAGACCCATACCTTTGCTTGCCATTGGTTACCTTCACAAGTAGATTCCAGCCCAAAGCAGTGACAGAATACACTTACAGTATATTTTTAATCACATAAGGTCGCTTTGTTTTCAAATACAGTCTTCAGGCCTCTTCGGGTACAAATCGCCATGAAGCACAACACTGACCAACAATTACAAGAACATGTAATGGTGTTGCCTGTGTAGCTTGCCACTCATCTTGTGCATGTATCTTCTGTAGAAACAGTGCCAAGAAGTTACCAAACCCATTAAGATCACTTTCAGAAATGTCACAGGGATTATAGTGTACATCAGTAAAAAAAAATACAAAATAATAATAATTAAAAAAGGCCTTTTAAAACGAGGATGCCAGGAGCCCTGTATAGAAGCTGGTTCTCACCATCAGAACCTATTGTGGTAAAACAATACTATAGCAATACTATAGCATGCAACTATATGCAAGAAAGGAGTCAAACCTTGACAGACCAGGCTGCTTTTCTCATCTCTTCATCGGGCGAGTTATTCACACCTTCTCCAAGGACTCGTCTTCAATGTGAGGCATGCGAGACACGCACAGTCTTCAAAGTGGCGAGGCAGAGCCAAACGTCCAGCCCTCCCTCTGCGGACCATCATCTGCAAGCCACTAACCCTCTGGGGTTAGCTTACACCCCATGCACCCATAAAAGCAGCATGGCATGCCACCTCTTCTCCTGTATACACAGCATCATTTTGCCCTCTTGTTGCGCAGTGCATTTTCTTTGTGTTGTTTGTGGACAGGCCTACGTATGTACAGTATTTCAGGGATTTCAAGATCCACTAATGGACGCATTTCGAATGCCATTTGTTGTTAAAAGACTAACAAGATCACACATATTTTCCAAATGAACATTTATGTAAATATATGTCAGGAAAGCTGATACCAGACATTATGGCAAAACAAAATGTAATTTCCTAAACCAGTTTCAAACATTCTCACATCCAATGGTTTCAGCCAGTTAAAGGTACCGCCCATCTGAGTCGGTAAAACTCCTGAATAATGTCACAGCTACTTAGCTTATCTGGCCAGGGCTCCCCTCCGACAATAAGCCCATTCTTAGCTTCCACCTTTCATGTCCCTCTTAGCTCTGAGAGCCACAAGACAGACCGTATATCATTTCAAAAAGAAGAGTCAAAGCTTTCAAGTGAGCACGTCTCTTGAAACGTTACCCAGCCATAATTACAGTGTGGGGAAGATGGGGTGCTTTGACATGTGCAGTGGGTCACTGTGGTGGTTGGGATGTTTAGAGCTCTGGGGAGGGAGAGCAGAGATGGGGACAAATCACACAACAGCCGGGAGAAGGGGATATGGTGAGTACGTTTTTCATGGCAGGTCTGGTCTTTTCCATACAGGGAGGTTGAGGGGAAAGATGTGAAAATCTAAGTGGCATGATCTAATGACCATTTATTGAGTAGATTGAATAGGATATCATATTTTCATGGCGGAAGCTGCTGTAAAGGTTATATCTTTATTATAGTTGAGCGATGTGACAAAAGCTGGAGGCACTGCTGCAGGAGGGTTCTATACTTTCAGTCTAATCGGATTTCATAACAGTGGCTCAAATTAGTCATCCACAGACTTGAATCAGAAACCTTTTTAACATCTGTGACCAGAATACTTTTTTTTTATACGATGTGCGGTTTTCAAGGCCTGGGTGTCTGGAGGAGTCATCTCAGGAGTGCCGAGGGACACACAAATTGAAACAAATAAACTTAATGTAAACCAGATTGATCAGTCAGCGCAGCCATATCTGAAAAACAGTGAATCCCACAGAGCTCTTTTTCCCCAAAAAGTATTATAGTAATTGCAGAGAAAATCGTCTCTTTTCAGAATTCACTCTGTCAACAATACCAATGTGCAGTAGAAGACGGTAGTCATGGAAACCAGGTCAGTGAACCTGGTGCGATTAATCGCTCCCTTGTCGTGGGTATCAATTTGGTTCTCGATCACTAACGCATCATTGGCATTCGACTATAATCTCAAATGATATATTTTATTCATTCAGTTGTAAAGAATGTAGATACATTCTATCCATGTGCTCCAGACAGATGCATGGCTTGTTATATTAAAAATGAAGGGCTCTGTGAAAGGTTTAGCTATTTGACAGAGAGGATACGATTTTCCCAAGCAGAGTTGAACTACGGTAGATGGAAACCAGATCGGTCGACATAGCAGGTTCCCCCCAAACTGTTCCTTTTGTTAAACGATGATCTGTTCATTGGGTCTAATGAATTCAAAACCGTTAGATAATGTTGGGCTAGGGTCAGGAGCAAAGAGGGACATCCTGTGACCAGGTTGCACAAGCTCAATAGATTTAGCAAGTCGAGTCCAAAAGGGAGTGTACTACCCAGGGCTGTCAGACCACTATCTGTCTCTCATTGGGGGGGGGGGGGGGGTTAGCAACACAAAGACTTCAGAGGGCCCGGCAGGCTCTTTAATGACAAGGATATGATTATGGAAAGAACTCAACATTCTAAGGCCATCTTAATATGTTGGATCTTTCCCTGAACCTAAATGGGAAGCAGCTTAGTTCACGTGTGCTCTTGTATTTGTTTTACAGAGGTAATTCGATGTGTCTGCTGATGGGCTGTTGTTGTTGATGTACAGACCATGGAAAGTGGTTTGCAACTATAACACAATAGCAAGAAAAAGGCCATTCTAGGTTGTATTCAGCCTAGGCTTTATGGCGAGTTCTAAATTAAAAGCTACATTGATCAATTTGTAATAATCAATCATGGATTATACAGTGCCTTGCGAAAGTATTCGGCCCCCTTGAACTTTGCGACCTTTTGCCACATTTCAGGCTTCAAACAAAGATATAAAACTGTATTTTTTTGTGAAGAATCAACAACAAGTGGAACGACATTTATTGGATATTTCAAACTTTTTTAACAAATCAAAAACTGAAAAATTGGGCGTGCAAAATTATTCAGCCCCCTTAAGTTAATACTTTGTAGCGCCACCTTTTGCTGCGATTACAGCTGTAAGTCGCTTGGGGTATGTCTATCAGTTTTGCACATCGAGAGACAAATCTTTTCCCATTCCTCCTTGCAAAACAGCTCGAGCTCAGTGAGGTTGGATGGAGAGCATTTGTGAACAGCAGTTTTCAGTTCTTTCCACAGATTCTCGATTGGATTCAGGTCTGGACTTTGACTTGGCCATTCTAACACCTGGATATGTTTATTTTTGAACCATTCCATTGTAGATTTTGCTTTATGTTTTGGATCATTGTCTTGTTGGAAGACAAATCTCCGTCCCAGTCTCAGGTCTTCTGCAAACTCCATCAGGTTTTCTTCCAGAATGGTCCTGTATTTGGCTCCATCCATCTTCCCATCAATTTTAACCATCTTCCCTGTCCCTGCTGAAGAAAAGCAGGCCCAAACCATGATGCTGCCACCACCATGTTTGACAGTGGGGATGGTGTGTTCAGGGTGATGAGCTGTGTTGCTTTTACGCCAAACATAACATTTTGTATTGTTGCCAAAAAGTTCAATTTTGGTTTCATCTGACCAGAGCACCTTCTTCCACATGTTTGGTGTGTCTCCCAGGTGGCTTGTGGCAAACTTTAAACGACACATTTTATGGTTATCTTTAAGAAATGGCTTTCTTCTTGCCACTCTTCCATAAAGGCCAGATTTGTGCAATATACAACTGATTGTTGTCCTATGGACAGAGTCTCCCACCTCAGCTGTAGATCTCTGCAGTTCATCCAGAGTGATCATGGGCCTCTTGGCTGCATCTCTGATCAGTCTTCTCCTTGTATGAGCTGAAAGTTTAGAGGGACGGCCAGGTCTTGGTAGACTTGCAGTGGCCTGATACTCCTTCCATTTCAATATTATCGCTTGCACAGTGCTCCTTGGGATGTTTAAAGCTTGGGAAATCTTTTTGTATCCAAATCCGGCTTTAAACTTCTTCACAACAGTATCTCGGACCTGCCTGGTGTGTTCTTCATGATGCTCTCTGCGCTTTTAACGGACCTCTGAGACTATCACAGTGCAGGTGCATTTATACGGAGACTTGATTACACACAGGTGGATTGTATTTATCATCCTGAGATCCTCACTGAACTTCTGGAGAGAGTTTGTTGCACTGAAAGTAAAGGGGCTGAATAATTTTTCAGTTTTTGATTTGTTAAAAAAGTTTGAAATATCCAATAAATGTCGTTCCACTTCATGATTGTGTTCCACTTGTTATTGATTTTTCACAAAAAAATACAGTTTTATATCTTTATGTTTGAAGCCTGAAATGTGGCAAAAGGTCGCAAAGTTCAAGGGGGCCGAATACTTTCGCAAGGCACTGTATAATGACCTTTTGACTGTATAATGCTCTCTTATAGCACTGTACTATACTACTTCCATACACATTTGAGCTTAAGTACAGCAAACCATACTGTTTTCATACTATGCCATTCTTTGATAACCTGCATTGTGCCAGTCAAAGGCTACATTGGTCAGCAGCACATCCTGCTAGTGTTATTTTAGAGACTGATGATCCCTCCAGTAAGTGATTCAAATAACCACGTGCTTGCAGTGACAAAGATCTGTCTTTGCAATGAAATAGCTGTGGTAGCGGCCAGGGTGGTGATGTGTCATATTATAGCCCCATGGTGACACAGGTAAGAAGGTATGCCAGTGTATCTTAAGGAGAACAAATGGACACTTGCACATCTGACTCAAGATCTCTGCATCTCCTCCATACTGTTAGACAGCAACAAATAGTCTGGTTCAATCACAAATCATCACATTGTTCCCTAAAGGTGCCATTCCTCAGTAGAAGTTAATGCTGTAGGTTTGCGGACATTGGCACATTGTTCAGGGGAACAAACTTGGGGGAACAAGGTCGTACACTCTTTGAAAAAAGGGTGCTATCTAGAACTTAAAACGGGTTCTTCGGCTGTCCCCATAGGAGAACCCTTTGAAAAAACATTTTGGGTTCCAGGTAGAACCATTTTGATTACAGGTAGAACCATTTTGAGTTCCATGTAGAACCCTTTACACAAAGGATTCTACATGGAACCCAAAACAGTTCTACCTGTAACCAAAACCGGTTGTCCTATGGAGACAGCCGAAGAACCCTTTTGGAACTCTTCTCTCGAAGAGTGTAGTGAGTAGGGCTGTCAATAGGACATGGTCCCTTTGACCTCTGGGGGTCGGCGAGGTGACATTCCAGCCCAGGTTAGCACAGGGCTCCTCAGTGTGGGAATGTCTAGTGATGGAGGGCCGGACAGGTGTCTTTATCGCTAATCCACAGCTGTAACCATAAATCAGTGTTGCTAAGGCCCAGCAGTCAGAAGCTGCAACACTACAGGGGGACTGTTTTAGGACCAGGGCTTAGGTGTTGGGGGAGCTTATGACGTGTTGCACCATGATATGCAAAACCACAAAACCAGCCTCTCTATCATGATAGTGGAGCACTGGTGAACATGATACCGATGAGGACAGTAGGCTTATATTGTGGGCAGGCAGCGGCCGAGATTAGATCAACCCTTTCCAGTTTCAGTCTGATGATATCACGGACTGTCAAAGACAAAGTAGTGTTGTCTGATAACATTTGAGCTGAAGCGGCAGTATGTTGCAGTGATCTAAAAATGTGTTGTCCAGCAGAACTGGGCAGAGGTTTCTGTACACCAATACACCAACTTGCCATGTCAGATATCTAGCTGAGGACATAAAGTTGTGTTCCTTCTCAGCAACTCAGCCTGCAACATTTAGATGCATTCACAGGGGGATATTCTAGATTAGATAGCTTGACGAGTGTCTATATAACAAACCTTTATTTTGTGCTAGGTGGCAGGTGCTTAGTTTCCACACAGATAGGGTTTTTGTGAGCTAAATATGGACCCAGCATAAGACCTTTCATTGCCTCCAAGCATGCCTTTAAAGGCGAGGTGACACACCTGATGCCTGGACTGGTGACTGTACTGTTGAAGTGATGACCCTGGCACATATATAAACTCTACCCCCCCGTAAAGGACTACGCATATATTACATTGCTTCTGTACCATGGCGAAGACCTAGGCTTCTAGTAGGCCTCCTGTCAAGCTTAAATAGACAGGGGCAGAACTCAAACAGATAAAGGGACTGACAGGGAGAGAGGGAGAGAAAAATAAACAGTGAGTAGGAGAGAGAGAGAGAGATCCGATTGTGGCCTTTGTCTCATGGACCAGGATACATTCACAGTGGCTCTGTGCTGATGGAAGAATGACACCTACTGGCCCAGGGACAATGGCTGACACAAACACTCAGACTTATTTCTCTTGAAAACATTGTGACCTTTGGAAAGTGTGTACAACCTATATTCTAATATCCTAAATAATTAATATTTTCCAATAATTGATCACGTTTGTTGATTGGGTGAATATGGTGTTTTGCAAATTGGTGTATGTGGTTAAATGTAAAGTCATTTCAGATCAGTGCTATATAGATTTAACTCATAATAACCCATTATTATTATAACGATCAATGCATTTGACTTCATAGCTTACCTATTGTAATTTCTAATATGAGTGAATAGATCAAACTAAATATTTTCATGCATGTTATTCACATGACATTTCACTGCATAGGTTTTACTTGGTAACTTCTAATTAAAGCATATACTATTAGTAATTACATATATGTTTGATACCCTCAATCTTCTACTTAGAGTGAAACAGAGGTGATTCCTGCTCGGGGTCCAGTTTTTCAAAAGTATTCTGGATTTTGCTTATCAGATAAGATTAAATCCATAGAAATAGAATGAATAGAAGGAATGCGGACTCCCGCTTTATTCATTCTAATGCATTGCATTTAATCCTATCTGAAAAGCTGGGCCCTGGTTTCAGCCTAATACCTGATCATGTGGGCTCTATGTTTACCTGGTATTGTTTTTGCATCCGAAACCAGAGATGAGCTTCAAAGGGATGCACACGTGACAGGTTTGTGTGCCAATGGGCCTTTGAAATCCAACACTGTTATGGGATGTTGTTGGGGTGACTGTCCATCAAAGTGACGTGCCAATAAACAAGAGCCCTAAATAGGGTAATGCAGACATGTCAAGAGGAAGTTAGGAATCCTTTTTAAATGTGTTTGCGCTCCATTCCATTACCATATGAACATGTGAAATAAATTAGATCGCTAATGTCATTGATATAAGCAATGTGTACTAATGTGTACGAGCTCATGAGGACACCTTGAATATAATATATTATATGGAATATCATACTGTCTACGTGGTTGGAGTTACTTCTGCGAATTATGTCTAGCAGGTTGTGATGAAGGTGTGTGTGTGTGTGTGTGTGTGTGTGTGTGTGTGTGTGTGTGTGTAGATGTGAGTACAGTGTCTTTGGAAAGTATTCTTGACTTTTTCCACATTTTGTTACATTACAGCCTTATTCTAAAATGTATTCAATTGTTTTTTCCCCCTTCATCAATCTACACACAATATCCCATAATGACAAAGCAAAAACAGGATTTCAGAAATGTTTGCTAATTTATTAAAAATAAAAAAAAATGAAAAACATTTACATAAGTACTCAGACCCTTTACTCAGTTCTTTGTTGAAGCACCTTTGGCAGTGATTTGGTATTTGGTAGCCTGCATATCAATACCAATACAAGTGGAGGCTCCTCAGAGGAGGGAAGACCAACCTTAGTGAAATTTCATAAAAATAATGAAACATAAAAAAGTTATACTTTTTAGATAAAACTATACGAAATATATTCATATGTCACCAAATAATTGATTAAAATACACTGTTTTGCAATGAAGGTCTACAGTAACATCAACAGCACTGTCTGGGGTCGCACCATGGTGTAGCCGGAGGACAGCTAGCTTCCGTCCTCCTCTGGGTACATTGACACCAATACAAAACCTAGGAGGCTCATAGGCCTCACCCCCTTTCATAGAGAAAAATGGCAATTATGACCACTTCTGGAGGACGCCCTTCAACCAATCTTAGCTTTTGCAGTATGACATGACATGTTGTCCATCCAATCATAAAATTAGGATCAGAGAATGAACATGGGGGTTCTATGTGTTAAGAACCCCTTTCATTCACTGGGGTACACAGAAAAGTTGCGAATTAAAAATTCAGGTCGACCTCTGCCTGAGATCAGTTTCATGAAGACGGCTGAAAAGGTGAGGGCGTTCAATACTAACTTGAATCAAAAGTATACCTGGTTAACAAGGAGCCTTTCATCAGGCCTTCTGTATTGTTGGCCTTACCTGCTTTTTGGAAGGTCTAAGCCTTGGTCGAAAGGTGGGTGCAGTGACCTGAAGAACATTGATCGTTCAGCTAAACGAAAAAACAAAAGCAGGAGACAAGGGCACAAGAGCAACTACAAGGAGCTGGTAATTGCACGTTATGACGCTTTACTTGCTGAACATCTGGAACTTTCAACTCTTTTCTGGGATGTTGAAAACAATTAAAAGTTATGAGGGTTTCCACTTTCCTCCGGTATTTATTTAGCAAAGATAACACACAATCACTCAGGACAGACACAAGCAAAAACTCATGATATAAATGTTGCAGCGGCCTAGATTACACCTAAACATTAGAAATCTGACATGCTGTATTGGATGAAAACGAGATGATTTTTTCAGTCTGATCAACCGTTAAAAATTGCCCCACTGGCTCTGTCTGCTTACAGTTGTCAGTTATTGTCAGGTATGTGGATGATCAGGGCTTTATTCAGGAACGTTTCTTGGGATACGTTAATGTGTCAAGTGGGTGAGATGCGCAGTCTGTGTTTGACTTGATGAATTTTGAGATGTCTGAGTTTAAGTTCATAGAGAAACTCGTTGTCCAAACCGACGATGGCGCCGCTGTAATGGAATGTTTCTGCTATTTGTATTTACAGCGAAGTCCCTTCCTGTTCCCTGATTAAGAGGTGATGACTACTCCACTCCACTACCTTTGTAAACTTTCCCCTGACATGAACTGAAGCCACGTCTCATGTGCCCGCTCATCCACTGGCCCATTGAATGTTTCCACTCCAAGCACTGTGAGTACCCCTATCAATTTTCTCTCATTACTGTATGTAGAGTCAATCACATACACAATCACATTATTACTCATCAATGATTTCACTCATTGCTTGGACTAACTCATTCTTAGCTCTTTTGTCTCACTGTGTAGTGTCATCTTATAGTTCTTTTTGTCTTCCCAGTCAAATCCTGTCCTGGTCAAGCCTCTGAACACCTCAACTCATGTCTCATACTCTCATTCAATCACTGCTGTGATCCCTTTCCAACACAGTGTAAGTATCCCTCTCATTCCCCATAATATTATACTTTAATTGTCTTTATTAAATGCTTTAGGTTAAAATAATTAGTCTTTGACGATTTTTGAAATAAACCCTGTGCATTCCACGCCTGTACTGTGGGTCTCCCAACTGCCTGTAGCTCAGGACCTGAAGCAAGGATATGCATATTCTTGATACCATTTGAAAGGAAACACTTTGAAGTTTGTGGAACTGTTAAATGAAAGTAGGAGAATAAAACACATTCGATCTGTTAAAGATAATACAAAGAAAAAAACTTTTTTGTATCCCCTTTGAAATGCATGAAAAGCCATAATGTATTATTCCAGCCCATGCACCATTTAGATTTTGGCCACTAGTTTTAGACTGATCCAACGAACCATTGCATTTCTGTTACAATTTCTACCCAAATGTCACAAGACTACCCAAATGTGCCTAATTGGTTTATTAATACATTTTGAAGTTCATTACTGTGCACTTTCCTCAAACAATAGCATGGTATTATTTCACTGTAATAGCTACTGTAAATTGGACAGTGCAGTTAGATTAACAAGAATTTAAGCTCTCTGCCGATATCAGATATTTCTATGTTCTGGGAAATTGTCTTGTTACTTACAACCTCATGCTAATCACATTAGCCTACGTTAGCTCAACCGTCCCACGGGGGACCTACCAATCTTATAAAAAGAAGAAGTGATGCAGTCAGTCTCTCCTCAACTCTTGGTCAAGAGAGACTGACATGCACAGTATTTATATCAGCCCTCTGATTACAATAAATGTGCCATTCTGTTCTGGACCAGCTGCAGCTTAACTAGGTCTTTCCTTGCAGCACTCGATCACACGACTGAACAATAATGGAATGTGATGTCAAAAAACAGAGTCTCTCTTTATTACAGACGGACCCCTCCCCATCTTTACAACCATTGAATCTATATGTTTTGATTACAGCCTCGAGTCTTCTTGGGTATGCCGCTACAAGCTTGGCACACCTGTATTTGGGGAGTTTCTCCCATCCTTCTCTACAAATCCTCTCAAGCTCTGTCAAGTTGGATGGGGAGCATTGATGGACAGCTATTTTCAGGTCTCTCCAGAGATGTTCGATTGGGTTCAAGTCCTGGCTCAGAGCCTTGTCCTGAAGTCACCCACGTTGTCTTGGCTGTTTGCTTAGGATTGTTGTCCTGTTAGAAGGTGAACCTTTTCCCCAGTCGGAGGGCCTGAGCACTCTGGAGCAGGTTTTCATCAAGGATCTCTCTGTACTTTGCTCCGTTCATCTTTGCCTAGATCCTGACTAGTCTCCCATTCCCTGCCGCTGAAAAACATCCCCACAGTCAGTGGTGTAAAGTACTTAAGTAGTACTTTAAAGTATTTTTACCTAAGTAGTTTTATAGGGATCTGTGCTTCACTTGACAATTTATATTTGACTACATTTACTTCACTACATTCCTAAATAAAATAATGTACTTTTTACTCCATACATTTTCCCTGATACCCAAAAGTACTCGTTACATTTTCCATGCTTAGTAGGACAGGAAAATGGTCCAATTCACTCACTTATGAACAGAACACCCCTGGTCATCCCTACTTTCGACCTCATACCTTGGTTTTTGCTTTGACATGCACTCTCAACTGTGCAAATCCACATCATGTCCAATCAATTGAATTTACCACAGGTGGACTCCAATCAAGATGTAGAAACATCTCAAGGATGATCAATGGAAACAGGATGCACCTAAGCTCAATTGAGTGTCATAGCAAAGGGTCTGAATACTTACGTAAAAGGTATGTTTTAAAAAATAGATATATATTTGCAAAGTCAAGGGGTCTGAATACTTTCCTAAGGCACTGTATGTGTATGCATGTTTACCTATACTTATGGGAACCAGAAGTCCCCACAAGAATAGTAAACTAACAAAAAGTCGACCAACTGGGGACATTTTGTTAGTCCCCACAAGGTAAAAATGCTATTTCTAGGTTGTTTAGGGTTAAGGTTAGAATTAGTGTTAGGGCTAGAATTAGCTTTAGGGTTAGGAGCTAGGGTTAGGTTTAGGGTAAAGGTTAAGTTTTGGGGTTAAGGTTAGTGTTAGGGCAAGAGTTAGAGTTAGGGAAAACAGGATTTTAAATGGGACTGAATTGTATGTCCCCATAAGACTGTGTGTATGTCCTATGCATGCACGAGTCTGTGTGTGTCCTATGCATGCACGAGTCTGTGTGTGTCCTATGCATGCACGAGTCTGTGTGTGTCCTATGCATGCACGAGTCTGTGTGTGTCCTATGCATGCACGAGTCTGTGTGTGAATGCACAGTTGGTGCACTGCGTTGGGAATAGCATATTTAGGAAAATCTTTATAAGTCTTATAATCTATTTTTCATTTACAGGCCCTCCTACTATCAGGTCAATTCCATAGAGCTGAATATGGTACTGTAGGCTAAGCATTTCTACAGGTGGCACTACCCTGCTGGGAAAGGAACTCCTGTACTTTGAGAAACATCAGTATTTGTAAGAGAGCAATTCTACTGTATATGTCATTGAACAGTAAATTCATATATTTTGTTTTTACAATAGACACACATTTAGAGTCCTTTGCCAACCCATGGCGCTGAGCTTGACTCCTTTTCCAGATGGATGCACAGCAACTGTTGGTCCAGCCCAGCCTTAACTGTAGATGCTTAATACACAAACTTACTGAGTCACTCAGGTATCAAGTGTTTGTCACGAAAGTGAATCCACCTTTTGCTGTCAAGTAGCAGAGTGGCGCAGAGGGAAATTCTCTGCAGATTTAGGTCGGTGGGTAGGTGTTTAATGTATTCTCTCATAAGCAGATGTTTCAGCAAACACAAAAACAGTAATGCAGAGAGGATTAGAATCCGATGAACATGATACGCACCAATGCACCATTTGCATTTCCACTTGTTTTCAGGTATTAAGCAATGGAGAATCCACCTTTACATTGAACTCAAACCTCCATTTGACATCCCAGCTTCGTAATGGGGATTTTAATGATGAATATAACCCTTTTTAAATGGGGAAAATATGGAAAGCTGCCTCGATCTAGCCCGGGGCCATCAAATGAGATTCGCTTGTGGCAACCCTTGTTCAGGCTTTCATCTGTAATTAGTTTGTGTCATGGAAAAGTGTCTTTAAGAAACGCCCTGTCAACACCTCTGCACAATCCACAGGTTGAAAATCAGGCACCTATTAAAGAATCAGACATTTTGGAGAAGGTCTCAGTAACACTTTCCCTTGTTTGCGTGGAAACATTCTCATGCGTTCTACATATTTCAAGGCATTCATGCTGTCTGGCAGCACTGATCTTTCAGAGAGTCCCAGGGTGTGCTTTTAATACAGCGGCACCAACATCAATGTGAGTGATAAGTGACAGTGTAGACAGAATTGATCCACTGTTCTGCGCTCTCTGATGAATATGTCTGTGATGAAAACGGAAACTCCAACTGGGACTCCATGGTTCACATTCTGTTGAGAGAACAGAGCGGAAACTAGACGGCCATAAGAAGCTACTGTACAACATTTATACAGATTTTTATTTTTTTATTTTCTCTCCATTACAAATCATCTGACCATTAGCTAGCTAGTGTGGTCATGTGGTGTCCAATATTATTTAAAAAGCATTAGCTCAACTTCAACAAATATTGTTCTGTCCGCGATAAGTCTAAATGTTTTGTCCTCATACGAGTGATTATTTGGGCACCCGAGCAATACCAAGTGATCCTACAGCACAGCAACGGTTCACAGCCCATTTTTCAGTCCTTAGCAAATACAGACGTTAACAACAGATGTGTTGAGGACAAAACACGGATGACAGATGCAATCTTCTCATGCTAGCCTATCATTCAGTAACTCCACAGTTATGTTGTGATTTATGAATTGCTTTAAGACAGAGCAGGCTGGATATCATCCACCCAGCTGTCTGTCCGTCCCTGTCCTCCCTCCACTCGTCTTCAATCTTGTTTTGGTCTACACAAGCAATAAAGTGAAAGTACCACACAAACAAAGGCCTTGCCACCATGATCGGGTATCAAATGGAGAGAAATTCTCTTTTCCCCCCCAAAGTTCTCCCTTTAAGATCTGAAGGGTGAGGTTACTGGACAGGCTACTATTTAGTCCACTCTTCGTTTTGAACTCCGCATCAGATTACATTCATGAAATGGCTGACATATCGTGATGTCCGTTCGTTTGGGTGTCCTAGCATTCCATGTATGTGTAGCACATAAATAACGTGCCTCGGCGAGCGTCAAAGTATGGAAGATAAAAATTGTTGTTGAAAAGTATTACGGAAGACATTAAGATGAGACAAAATTTGAAATTAGACAGATGAAAAGCTTGTATTTTTAGACATGGCCTGTCTTGGTGGCTGTTTGTGTCCTCAGACTTCCATCTTTCACAGGAACAGGAAATACTGAAGATTGCCTGGGAGATGACGCTCTGCCAAGTTTAAATGCCACCGCTAAAAATACTTGTGTGGAATGCGGGGCTTGGCAGTGGGGTTAACTCGGTGGCCTGGGCCTTGTCGCCACTCTGCGGGCCTTTTCTGACACGACAGCGCCGTCTGAACGAAACCTGAAGCCGGCTCCTCTGTTCAGCTCCTTCACTCTAAAGCCTTATTTCTGTTCGGAGACTCTTTTTGGGACGACTTGCCGGGTTCCAAGGGCGGATGAGGGGGATTTGAGTGCTATTTCTGGGGCCCTTGGGGGGTGTCCTATTTGCCTGTCTTGAGGGCCCCGGGTTTTGGGAGAGGCACCATCGCCCTCTTGTCTGGGTCCTATAAATACCTGCCATCGGTGCCCACGCTGAGACGGCATGATAGGTCTATTTTTTTTAGCATGTTTTTATCGTTACACTGGCGGGACAGCCTGTCCCTGTCCCCCAACTTGCCCACCCCATCCTGCTTCCTCCAGCTCTGGTGACCCGCGTCACGAATGTGCAATGGCGTCTAGCATGATTAGACACTTTTCGAAAGCCATTTTGGGGATTGTGGACGAGAGGCATTTCTTACGGACTTATTTTATTTAGAATTTCATGGAGTGGACTTTAAAAATGTCTTATATTGCTCTGCCCCTCCTTTTAATTAATAGCATCAGGTAAAAAAGCTAATTCGTCTAAATGTCTGAGCACTTGTCAAAACATGTTTTATACATTTCAAATTCAAGCCCTTCAGCAGTTCCTCTCCCATCCTCCCCAAGGCTCTCATTCTGAATGTTGCTCGACGACATACTGAACTTCAGAGGAAGTTCTAACAGTGTCAAGACCTGATGAATGGCATATAAAGCAATCAGGCATCGACTGATTCCAGCTGAAATAAATGTGGATCCACGACACTGTGCCTGCAATTCAGTGGGGTATATCACAGACCCTCAGCACACTGGTGGGTTTCCCTCCACAGTCTTAATCTCTATCCCATTCTCTATTAGAGCCATTCCCCTCAGGCCTTCACCCCCCCCTCTCCCTCAGGTACTATTTCATTGTAGCCTCATTTAGGATGTTTCTCATTCCCTAACGGAAGAGCTGTGCGTGTATTTCTGGAGGAACGATCTGGTCTAGACTGAGTTAAGTTTGAGCTATTAAAGCTATTAAGTCCTAATTACTGAAGACAGGGTTTTATAGGAATCATAGCGTGGCATGTGAGGGATATTGTATATATCTTTTTCATCCTAGTAATGATACCTGCATACTATATCTCCTACTGTCACGCCATCAGGACCTTTGTGAGCCCTATGAGAATGGAATTGAATGGATGGAAGTGACATTACCTTTAACAGTCTCAATACAGGAAGGGGCTGCTATTTGGGCCTTCTTTTCGTGACTGAGCCCACCAATGGCATTCACAGTACGTCTAATTTGTATGTAATTTCCGACCACAAGAAGGGTGAAGGTTATGGCATTTGGAATGATTTGGAAAGGTAGAGTTTCAGTCCTCTTCTTATATGGCCTTAACTGACAGAAAAGAAGACCGTGTAGTTTACTAGGCGAGATATCTCACAGTAACGGTACAGTAAATTGGCCACACATTCACTTCACCATTGTTGAAAGACATCACTAACGCATCTCTATTTACGAGACAAAAGCAGATTTGACTACTTCCCACAGATGGTCATGACCTAACCGGCATAAACAGTACCAACTAAATATTCTCCTGAAACGAATCCTAATTTACGGGGCATTATTACTTAACATGGGTCTTAAATGCATGGGGAAAGCAGCCAAACAGCCGTAGAGTAAACACACATGGATTTTCTTTCCAGCTGGCTCTTTTACGGTGCCACCTGAGTGCGGTTTTGGAGGCTCTTTTATGGTGGTTGCTGGGAAATAACTTGAATCCCCTTCCATCCATGTGCTGTTGATGTGTTTGTCACAGGTCTGAATCATCCGAGACTAGATTATGAAAATGGACTCCATATGATTTTCAGCAGCGCAGACAAAACCCCAGGATGTTAGAAGGATTAAACGTGAAACCATTGTGTTACCATGTGTCTCTGCTGGCTACTTATCCAAGGAATAACAGAACCTGTCAAGTAATGCAGAAACACAATAGGAATTGTACTTTGACTTATAAGACCGTATTGGAAATTATACATCTGCTGTCCAAAACCTTACTTGTTAACTTATCCAGTGAACTATTCCATGGTTTAGTCCGACTGCAGACAGCAGACAAACACAGGGGGGGGATAAAAAAAACAAGTGCTCAAATGTTTAGGCCCCTTTGATTTACAGGGAGTCAGCTGTGGTCAGATTTTGTGATTAAAAAGTTAGACCAGTCAGGTAATAAGAACCACTGAGTATCTGACCATGATCTGTACGTCTCTCTCCACCACAGGAGGGCTAAACTAAGCAGATCCTTGATGAGGACAGAGAGGATAAGCAGAAGGGGAACACACATGAGTTATGCACAACAAGTGGTTCAAGGGAATGGGGCAGCAGCAACCAAAAAAGGAAGTTACAAACGTCAATCAGAACTCATAACTCTTTTAAATCAACCCAAGTCCTGTTGTTGATCAAAAACCTTCCAAGTCTTCTAGTTACAAAGTATCTTTAAAGCCTCTCTGACATCAGCAGAATCAGGAACTGACCAATTCTCCATCACACTCTTCCTGCACCTTACAGCGGGTCATATGGGGGAAAAAGTACAACGCCACTGGAGTAAACATCTCCCCCACTCTTACATGACAGATATGACAGAAAGACTTTGGGGGGGGGGGGGGGGCTAACAGTGATCGCACTATATAGTCTCCACTAATGTTTCTCGTGTGAATATTCTTCAAAGCTCCTGTAATCAGCACAGGTCCTCCAATGGATGTGACCGACAAGACCACAGGCAGGAATGCTCAATTAATAATCCCCTCCACACGTCAACAGACAAGTAGTTGTGTATTGCTTGGAATTGAACCAAAATCAAACAGGTGAAAAGGTCATCTACATGCTAATTGGTTGGCCAGACACCCAAGTGAGTTTATAGGACCTCCAGTAAATAAACTTGTTGACACTTCATTTTCTACCTCTCGGTATTCTCAGTAGGCACTAATATATCAAGCCTGAGTAGGTGTGCTCATGTTCTGTGTCAATGCGGTTTGATGAACTCATTGTGATCCAATTTGGAAAATGTGAATTTTGGACATGAAAGCTATCATCATTATCTCATCCGATGACATGTGGCAGTGTCACCATTGATTTATGGGCAACAATGTCTTAAAATAAATTAATTTTATTTAGAAAGAAAAGCTGTCAAATAATTTGCATACAGGTAGGAATCAGGAAATCTGGTCACAATGTGGACGTTTACACATACATCCCAATTCTGATCTTTTTCCACTAATTGTTTTTTTGACCAATCACATCAGATCTTTTCACATTAGATATTTTTTCAGAGCTGATCTGATTGGTCAGAAGATCAATTAGTGAAAAAAGATTTTAATTATGTAAACGCATTTCTGAAAATGTGGGCACGGCGAGGCCACAGGCACAGGGAAGACACTTATTACAGGAATCACTATACTGTTTGACCAAATCATGGTTTTAGCCACCCAACATATAGGACGTTTTGAGTGAGGTGACAATGTGCTCCTATGTTTACAGACAGCTTTCCAGTTTTTACGATCCATGATTTTGCCAGTCTAACTGATGCCGAGTTTGACTTTGAATGTGAGTTTGGGTGACCTCAGCTCATTCCATCAGAAAATCGGGCAGGCCCATCTTGGTTTAAAGGGCCGGCTGTTGCCCACTGGTCAGCCAAAGGCTCATTATAGATTAGTATAAAAATCTTACCAGGCTCATGGGCCACCGGCCATGTCACCTTGTTGTTTAAATTCTACATAAAAATATATATTTGTGTGTCAATTTCAACCAGCCCACCCACCTAAGAAATGGTCCAGCACATCTGGCATTTGCCAGAATTGCTATATGGTTAATCTGCCCCTGCACTCTGTAATGCTGTACAAAATGATTCCTTTCTGGTACTACTGTACTTCATTTTAGTCTGTAAATGGGTGAACTTTTATGGTCAATTCAGATCATTGAAATGAAATAGAAGACATGAAATTAAATTTATGAATTGACCCTATCAATCAGAGGCACTCATTTGTGAAGTCTAGCCCAATGGGAACAGGTCCAGTCATCTCATCACCAGGCACAGGGTCTGTTTGGATGGTTGCATCCAGGTGTTTTCACCATTCTGCCGGTGAACGCTGACTAAAACTGTACATGCCTCTGTTGTGCAGATACTCTGGGGCCTGCCCCCCCCCCCCCAATGCTTCCTCTAACAGCCCAGACACACAGACCTGGGGAAACCATCTCTTCTGCTCCTCCTGAGGATGCAACAGGCATCTGGCAAACTATGGCTATTACAGACAGGACCATCCTGTGAGCTGGCTACAGTAAAGGTTAGGTCAGGGATGGGCAACTTTGATGGGGGTGGGGGCCACAAGAAAAATGTACCAACATTTATACCCTCACATGCAGTCAAAGCCAGCCCTAGCCTTTTGGGTGCCCTAAGTGAAATTGTATTGCACTTTGTGTATTATACTATTTTTTGATACGCAGGCCTAGAAAAGGTGGCCCATCCCTGGGTTAGATCATTAAACAAGATCCAGCATCCTTTTCTGTGAATAAGGCCAATTTTAAACGCACAGTGTCTGCATCCTCTGCTTCTATCTATATATATGCCATCTGGTCCTGCTTTCTTCCACAGGACTGAGGGGGAAAAGATCATCTTCTTTATCGTTGTATGACTGATTTTGGGTGGTCATTACCGACAGCAGATACAAAAATGTCCCATTCCCCTATCGTTTATACTGAATAATTCAGAAGATTAATGGCATTACACTATATTTCTGTTTTTTTGTTTGTTTTACATTTTCACCTTTATTTAACCAGGTAGGCTAGTTGAGAACAAGTTCTCATTTGCAACTGAGACCTGGCTAAGATAAAGAGTAGCAATTTGACACATACAACAACACAGAGTTACACATGGAATAAACAAAACATACAGTCAATAATACAGTAGAACAAAAGAAAACAAAGAGTCTATATACAGTGATGTGATATTTATATTTTATATTGAAGTTTGATGGGTGTGTGGAGTGCTAGTGTTGGGCTAGGCGTCCCGACAACTTCCGGTGAAACTGGAAGGTGCACAATTCAAATATATAATCATACAAATGATGGATATTAAACATTTCGGTACATATATCGGTTGAAGCTTAAATTCTTGTTAATCTAACTGCACTGTTCGATTTACAGTAACTATTACAGCAAAAACATGCCATGTGATTGTTTGAGGACGGCGCCCCACATCAAAATATTTTTCCACCGACACAGGTTTCATTAAATATTCACTTACTTTTTGAAAATCTTCCTCTGATTTGTCATCCGAAGGTTCCCAGCTATAACATGTAGTGTCATTTTGTTAGATAAAATCCTTCTTTATATCCCAACAAGTCAGTATAGTTGGCGCCATCGATTTGAGTAATCCACTCGTTCAACATGCAGAGAAAGGAATCCGAAAATCTATCCCTAAACTTTGCTTCAACAAGTCAAAATACATTTCTATATCCTCCTCAAATAACCTAAAATGTAATCAAACTATAATATTTCTTACGAAAGGAATTTCAATAGGAAACCGATTTTAGCAGGTGCATCATGTCTTCACGGCGTGCTCAAACACAAATTTCCAAGACAGTGTCCTTCTACTAAAACTGTTATTTCTAATTAGTTTTTGAAGTCACAAGCCTGAAACCTTGAACATAGACTGCTGACACCCTGTCAAAGCTATAGGAATTGCATCCAGGGAGCTAATTTTTAGTATGACCTTATACTTGCCATTGTAAGGGGATGGTCTCAAAAAAACATTCTGGTTGGTTTTTATTTGGATTTTCTCCTACCATATCTATTGTGTTATATTCTCATACATTATTTGAACATTTCTACAACCTTCAACGTGTTTTCTTTCAAATGGGACCAATTATATGCATATCCTGGTTTCAGAGCCTGAGCAACAGGCAGTTTACTTTGGGCACGTCATTCAATTTAGAAAAAAGGAAAATCTAAACTATATTTCATGCTAACAGAATGTTTTTTAAATAAGCTTGCAGCTGTGTGAGTTTGGGTGTTTGGGAGTAAAAATGCTCTAGGTAACACCCATTTCCCTCACAGTGATGGCATACATGAGAAACATAATCGTAAAAGATCTATAATAAACAATTCAGGTCATCACTTAAGTGTGATTCTATTGATTCTCAAGTGTTAGACATTTTAAAAGTAACACAAAAGACAAAAATATTTTACATTACTGTCTTATTAACCCATCATATCAAATCGAATTGTATTTGTCACATGGTTTGTAAACAACAGGTGTGGACTAACAGTGAAATGCTTACTTACGGGCCCTTCCCAACAATGCAGAGTGAAAGAAAATAGAGATATCATAGAAACGTTAAAGACACGTAATAACAAAAGTAATGCACAATGGGTAACGATAACTTGCATATACAAGGGGTACCAGAACCGAGTTGATGTGCAGGGGTACGAGCTAATTGAGGTAGGTATGTACATAGAACTAGGAATAAATTGACAGATGGTCAACAGTAGCATGAGTAAAACTACATTTGTGCAAAAAGGATCAATGCAGATAGTTAAATAGTTTACCAAATAGCTACCCGGACTAACTATTTAGAAGGCTTATGGCTTGGATAGTAGCTGTTCAGGGTCCTGTTGGTTCCAGACTTGGTGCATCGATATCACTTGCTGTGTGTTAGCAGACAGAACAGTCTATGACTTGGGTGGCTGGAGTCAAACAATTTTTAGGGCCTTCCTCTGACACCGCCTGATATAGAGGTCCTGGATGGCAGGGAGCTCGGCCCCAGTGATGTACTGGGCCGTACGCACTACCCTCTGTAGCACCTTGCCAAACAGTTGCCATACCAAGCAGTGATGCAGCCAGTCAAGATGCTCTCAATGGGGCAGCAGAATAACTTTTTGAGGATCTGTGGTCCGAAGCAAAATCTTTCCAGCCTCCTGAGGGGGAAGAGGCATTGTCGTGCCCTCTTCATGACTGTGTTGGTGTGTGTTGAACATAATAGATCCTTCGTGATGTGCACACCGAGGAACTTAAAGCTCGACTCACTCCACTACAGACCCGTAGATGTGAATGGGGGCGTGCTCGGCCCTCCATTCCCTGTAGTCCACAATCAGCTGCTTTGTCTTGGGAGGTCTCTGACCTCCCTGATCTTATCATCGTCGGTGATCAGGCCTACCACCGTTGTGTCATCAGCAAACTTAATGATGGCGTTGGAGTTGTGCGTGGCCACGCTGTCGTGGGTGAACAGGGAGTACATGCATATCTCCGTGTAAGACATTTAAAATATAAATACATTAATAGAGCCTGTGCAATGTGCATACCAGATCAACATTTCCATCACAATCTCATGGCCTTATATCAATAGATTATTTTGAGAGTTTAACTAGTCTGCTGTGACCCAATGCCTGAGACAATTACATTTAATGAATCAAAGTAGACATGCAGGTACTGACCTCTACTGGGTAGCAAGTGAGATACAACAGGGCAGGACAAGAAGAGAGACAAAAGCATTCTTTCCATCTGCATGTGAATCTCTTGCAAGCTCTTATTCTCAACATCATCAGTTTACACTACCGGAGATTATTTTTACACAAAGCTGTAACAATAACAAAACCGTTACTTCCTTAACCGTTATATAGCATAAGAGGATTAGGAATGATGGGCCAAATAATGGTCCAATAGATAAAACATTTTATTTTACTGCCCTCTGTTGAAGGATAAGTAATGGGCACTGCAAAGGGAAGTCGTTTCTCCAAACGTAATTTGTGACGACTATATTGACTGCTATAATAGCTCAGGGATTGTGCATTGAGATGCATCAACTCTAAGCAATAAGGACATATGGTGAGAACGTGTGTAAATTAAAATAATGAAATAGTGTCAACAGAAGGTCCCATTGATATTTAGAATGAGGAAGAAGGTAATAACTTAATATAGATAACTGGTATAGTATCACCATACGAATTAACTTATCACTTACTTACCTATATTATAATAGGCCAGGGCGGAAGATGCACCCTGAGGATGGCAGGGCTGATGAGTTTAATGGTTTGCATCCATCCATCGATGGTAAATTGACATGGAGTAGCTCAAGGCGGCTGCGGGGCATTGGTCTTTGGAATGACACAGGCCTAATCTTGACCTTGGGAACAAGAGGAAATATCATTAGAATAAGGCTGGTGCTGTTCAGGATCACAGACAATTATCAGTAATGTTCCCTTACTAAAGCATTTCCAGTTTAATTTGTACATATACAGTATTGACACTTTCTAACTCAAGAAATTTTAAGGTGTCCGTGTGTCAAGGTATTATGAGATTTGACAAATCAAGCCTGGGAGTTGTTTGGAAGTTAATTCAGACATGGCTCCATTTAGCAATTGACTTTGGCAGATCAAAGATGGAGTCACAGATTCTGATTGGTTCATCTGACAACCTAGTCCCATGTGATTTCCCCTTGATCCCCTTGAAACTCTCTCACACGCATACAGTGCCTTGCGAAAGTATTCGGCCCCCTTGAACTTTGCGACCTTTTGCCACATTTCAGGCTTCAAACATAAAGATATAAAACTGTATTTTTTTGTGAAGAGTCAACAACAAGTGGGACACAATCATGAAGTGGAACGACATTTATTGGATATTTCAAACTTTTTTAACAAATCAAAAACTGAAAAATTGGGTGTGCAAAATTATTCAGCCCTTTTACTTTCAGTGCAGCAAACTCTCTCCAGAAGTTCAGTGAGGATCTCTGAATATGAGATTTTGCAACATTATGGCAACATGGGATTACACAGAATAACCAAATGGCCAATATTAAGATATATTACTTTATTAATCCCCATGGGATTGCTAATAAAATACACCACAAAAACACAACAAGGACACAGACACTAAAAGCAGCACATCAATAAATAAAAAAGAGTTTGTGTTAAAAAGCCTCATATAATATGGTAAAAAGAATCTGGACCTGGGTAAAATAAAATGTATGCCATTGCACTGTGATGCTCCTGGCAGGTAGGCCTACTCTGGAGGGGGTGGCTAGTGTCGGCCTCTACAGTATACTCGGAGTTTTTTGTTGTTGTTGTTGTTGCCTGCTGTGCAGAATTTACACAATGAAGGTGGGCAACCATGATGCCTATTTCTTGGTCTACTACACAGTAGCCTTTACACTAGGATGGACTTGAGTGTCTATGTATGTATCCACAATTTGTGTTCTACACATAGCCCAAACTTATCTATAGGTATCTATAGGTATACAAAGCCAAATTCTGTCTTATTTCTTTAAGCACTTCGCGTTCATTTCAACCAACATTCTTCTCCCCTGGAAGCCATGTTAAGGGGGCGTTTCATTCTATTTTCCCCTGGAATGATTTTTTTTTCACTTTGCAGCATCAGTTGTAGCGTTGAGCCAGCCTCCTATGAATGTACGGTGGTTGTGGCTGTAGTTTTTTTTTAGGAACAGGATACGCATAAGGACAGCGAAGAAAAAAAAACATAGCAATTCCTCGGGGGATTTGTGAAAGGGAAACTCAGGTCTGCATTTATTCGTGTAAAGGACGACAAACAGGTACAAATTTCACGCTCACGCATATCCGGCTTATTTCGTTTTGTGGCGAGCTGCGTCTCCGAACGAATTTCTTTCCATGTCTGATGAGATTACACATCCAATGCAATGAAAACAAAATGGGGGTTGCGCTGTAGCATGTGAGCAACATAATTACAAGAAAGGTTACGGCCCGATGTACCAGACCTTTCTATTTGAGAACAGCGGCGTATTTATAGTAGACAGGCGACCAACTGAAGCGAGGCCCTTAATTAGATAGGTGTGCATAATGTTTTTTCAATACGCGTACCCTATCCGAAAAATACACGTAGGCCTACCAGCATGTTAATTTTTATTCCTGCAGAATAGAGCGTCTATGTATACACATGTATTTAATTCGTCCTATATTCATGTCGATTTGTACATTGTCATGTCAGTTAGGATCTAATTTTAAACGTCACATTTTACGAAAAATATGAATTAAATTACATACGTCGAGTATTGTAGGTTACAGTAGGTGTCACGATCTTTTCCCTGTTCTTGTATTTTGCCCTTGCATGGAGGATCGAGGATACAAAACGCATTCAAGATGCACAAGAAAATGCAATGCATTCAATGCAATAGGGCATAGCTATCCGAAATAATATATCTGGTCTCAGATTGCAAATGGAATGTCTAAATCTGGGACTCTACTGTAGGCCACCGCGGACCTCTTCTGTACTAGTATTATTTAGTTTGTTTACAACCTCCGGCAAAGTAACCTTCCCATCTTGAAAATCAAACTAATAACGTTACTCATGCACAACTTTACAATTCCTCTGAACAATGCTTCGTATTTGGCAATTTAATTGAATTCTTAAAAGTTCCAATGCAGCCGTTTTTATCTCAATATCAATTAATTTCTGGGTAACAGTTAAGTACTATAGTGTGATTGTTTTCAATTAAAATGTAAAAAAAAAAACTTAGCAAAGAGCAATTTTTCAAGCAAGAATTTTGCTAGGAAGGTTTGGGAGTGAGGGGGGACGGGAAAACTGAAAATCAGCTCGTTATTGGCAGAGAGGTTTTGAACTCTTTCTTATTGGTCTTAACTAATTTGCCGGGTAGTGATGTCACCATGGAAGGCCAAAACTCCCCTCCCCGATGGTCTTTTCAAACAGCTCTTGCATTATCCTTTTCACAGTATTATTCAACCTCAGTGTAGAAATATATCAAACACACAAAATCACGTTTTTGACTGCACTGGGCTTTTAAATGTTGTAGGCCTTTTATTCCTTAATAATTTGGAATAATATGCTAATCTAGTGTGCTTTGCTTGTTTTATTCTGTCTCTGTTCTTATCAACTTTGCAAAGTCACGGTATAGGTCTTTTCTTGCCTACACAAGGACAATATGATGCCCCTGATAGGCCTCTTCTATACATCTCAATCTTTATTCTTCAAGTGTTTATGCATGTTTTATCAGTTTAAAGAATGAGAAGTCATATAGCCTATTATATAGACACGTTGGTTTACTTTTCACACCCAGACTTCATATCTTGATTCTGCTACCTGTGCACACCTGTCAAACACACCTGCCTCTAGTCATTCTGCTCCCACCACAAACCCTTACCATTCAATGCATAGGAGCTTCAAAATGGCACAATTATAGGCTTCTGCAGGAGTAAATCAGTGGAGGCTGGTGGGAGTAGCTATAGGAGGATGGGCTCATTGTAATGGCTGGAATGGAATAAAAGGAACAGAGTCAAACGTCTTCCATTTGTTTGATACTGTTCCATTAATTTCCTTTCAGCAATTACGGTGAACCTGTCCTGCTCTAGCTCCTCCCACCAGCCTCCACTAGAGTAAATGTAGCCTTTACTAAATTCCTTTGGGCAAGTGGGCATGATAAAAACAATTTTGCACAATAGGGTCTAGTGTATTTCAATTGGTTCATTGTTGCATGTATAGAACAAATAACCAATTGAATGTAGTTGCAATCTCCATCCTGAACACTAACCATGGTGATATGACTGCTGTCCTCCCCAGGTAGACATAGCTGAGGCAAGATGTCAGCCCGAGGAGGAAAGAAGAAGACCACCAAACTGTCCCGCTCCGCCAGAGCAGGAGTCATCTTTCCTGTGGGGAGGATGATGAGGTATCTACGCACAGGGACGCACAAGTACCGTATCGGCATGGGGGCACCCGTCTATATGGCAGCCGTCATAGAGTACCTGGCAGGTTGGTATCTCGCCTGAGTGAAAACACACACACCAATGTCAATACAGTGTCGTCATGTGTCAGCAAACACAAAAAACAATGTTCCTAAATTCACTTGTGTATTAATTACATGATTATGTAAAATATGAAAATGTATATTTTATTGGTAAACTGTGGCAGAATATTTTTCTAATGACACTTTCTTGTTTAGCTGAGATTTTGGAGTTGGCAGGGAATGCAGCAAGGGACAACAAAAAAGGCAGAATAACTCCTCGGCACATTAAACTGGCTGTCGCCAATGACGAGGAGCTCAACCAGGTACAGTATTATTCCCCTTGACACGGACATTTCAAAAATATCCTATAATGAACTCAGCAGAGTACATTTTTCATGTTGTTCCACTTCACTTGCACAATTGTTCCACCATATTATTTTACAGTAGATTAGTGCCCAATAGGGATCCATAAAACTAATGATGAAGATAGTCCCTTTGTCTAAGTGTTCAGGAAGGTGCAGTTGACGCCAAATGGCATCTGTATCAGGTAGGATTTCATCAGGTTATGAACTGCCACCGCTTTGTGGTTAACCTCGAATGGAAAAACAGTTTTGTTGAGGCCCCAAATCCTGACAACACATAAGAGGTTAGATGCTCAATACACTCAAAAATATTTTATGTTTTTTTAGACAGAGGGGACATTGCGCCTATTCAAATAAGTGGGGATGAATTAATTACACTTAGACAATGAGCTTTATAATTTTAGCAGGATTTTTACCACTTGCCTAGTATTTCTCAGAGGGAAGAAATTGACCCATGAGAAAAAATAGTAAACTGATTCACTTGTTCTGTGGCCTCTCAGCTTCTCAGAGGGGTGACCATATCAAACGGAGGGGTTCTGCCTCGCATCCACCCTGAGCTGCTGTCCAAGAAGAGGGGCAGCCGAGTGAAAGTGGACACTCAGGTGACCGTGCCAGAGAAGAGGGCGGAACGCGTCAAGAGCATCAAGAAACCTACCACCAAAAAAGGCAAAGGCAAACCAGGTCGCAAGCAGAGGGTAAGTACACATGAATGGGCTTCGTCAATGACAGCAAACATCGCAATATTTCTCCATGTGTTTGTTATAGTGCTATAAGAAGCATGAATGTGTTCTGTTTTTCATTGATTCTATTAAAAGAAAAACACGGAAAACGACAAAGAGGCTGTTGTCGCTAACTCAACAGTGGAAGATGGGCCAGGGGATGGCTTCACTATCCTCTCAGCGAAAAGCCTGTTCCTTGGACAAAAGGTATCATTAAATGTAGGCTCATGTCAGCAATGACATGTCATTCTATTACACCTTTTATAAAGATACCGCAGTCATATACCTTGGAAATAAGTGACACGAGTCAAGTTTAAGTGATTTTGTTGTAACTTCAACTCTACATCCCCTAAAACAGCTTTCACTAACAGAGAGTGAAATTAGCAAAATTGGAACCATCAAGGTGGAGGGAATAATCAACCCCACAAATGCAGAGATGGACCTCAAAGAGGGAGTGGGTGAGAAAGCCAGACCTCCTGGTATTTTCTTCTTAGACGTGTGAAAGGCCCACGGCCCATTATAATTATCCCTCTTACCTGTTGTGTGCTCGTCTGCAGGCAGTGCCCTGGAGAAGGCGGGGGGGCGAGACTTCTTGGAGGCAGTGAAAGAACTGAGGAAAGCACAGGGACCTTTGGAGGTAGCATCAGGTATGGAGATCTGGAAACTAGAGTAAAATCTGCTGAATGAGAGGTTTGAGAAGTTTCGCATGCAATGGTAATGAAATTATGTCATTACTAAATGTGTTTATCCAAAGAACCACATTCGGCTAACACATAATAAGCATCATTGACAAATGATAGTCTCGCCCTCACTCACCTGTCTAGCCTCAAGTACACTGTCAATGCGTATATTTAAATCTACAAAGAAAGAGGGAAACATCAGTGTGTGTTTCCGTGTCTTCGTCCTGTAGTTGCGGTGAGCCAGGCCAGTGGGATGCCAGCTCGTTTTGTCATCCACTGTAACATCCCTCAATGGGGCTCAGAGAAGTGTGAGGACCAGCTGGAGAAGACTGTCAAGGCCTGCCTCTCTGCTGCAGAGGAGAAGAAACTCAAGTCCGTTGCCTTCCCCTCACTTCCTGCTGGCCGGTGAGACTACTCAACTACAGCTTTAAATCTATACCAGTAACAATAAAAAAACACTGATACAACTAAAATACTTTTTAGTCTTAGTCACAATTGAATAGTTTCCTCCTTCGTTATCAGTCGACTAAAACTCTGAACAATTTGTCTAGTTTTAGTCAGACATTTGTTGCATATTAGTCAGTGAATTTAATAATTAGTGTACATGTGTACATTGAGATAGTCTTGTCCAACTAGACCTACTATCCCTTCATATAGCTGGCACATTGTAACCAATGCCAGCAATGAATTACCACAGGCTACATGTTAAACAATTTAGGCATTCAGCTTTCATCTCCCCTTCATAACCTTGGGGTGGGGGTAAATAAGTGATTCCGTTAAAAATGGAAGAATCTGAGCTTTCCACAACAATGGCAGAAATATTACTGTTCTACTAATATTCAGCAAATAGTATGAGAGAGTAAAGAAAGTATACTTTAGGTTACTTACAATCGAAGTGTCCTTGCTGCCAGTTAAAAAGATTGATGAGTGACTGAAGTGCCCACTTGGGAGCTGTGTGGGAGAGCCGGGCAGATCAGCTCAATCAGACCGTGCTTAAAAAAACGTTAATTCTGCCAATGAGAGGATTGCATTAAATATTCTGCAAAGGCATGCATGCTTATGAATGGATGTGGAATTTTCGTCAACTAAAATGAAAACTCAGTAGTTACGGTTATGGTAATTTTCATGGTAATTTTCATGGCACCTCGTCAGGAAAAATTGGTTGTCGACATTTTTTGGCAACTAAATTAACATTCTGAACCAGGGCTCTAAATCTTTCCTTGATTCCTTCTCAAAATGCATTGAAGAAGGTCAAAGGAGGGAAGGACCTTGAACCTATCTCCTCCAGTCAAGGAGATAAGGTGTGCGGAATTGTAGAAAGTCAAATTGAGATTGAGCCCACATCTGTGTATCTCTCCTGGTTGTAGGAATGGATTCCCAAAGCAAACAGCCGCCCAGCTGATCCTCAAGGCCATCTCCAACCATTTTGTCTCTGCGACGACCTCCTCCCTGAAAAACATTTACTTTGTACTGTTTGACAGCGAGAGCATTGGAATATACCTTCAGGAAATGGCCAAGCTGGATGCCAAGTGAAGCTGAGCTGAAGCGATGCTTGATTTGAGGTGTTTTTTTTAACGGTTGCAGTTGTATTTCAGATGGATCTTTGTTTTTTGCAGCTGATATAGTGTGATCAAAGGTGCTGTAAGTAGGCGTTTTTGACATTGGATAGCCCTCGGAAGGCGAAAAAAAATGAAATGTTTGTGAGTGAAGTACTGTACGCATTTATGTTACACTGTCTTCCTTTTACAGGATTGTATTCTTTCTTTTTAGACTAGACTCAATTAATAATCCCATGGCTTGTCATTCTTATCCCTTATTTACTGATATTGTTTTCACATTCCATGTACAAAGACAATTTTGACGGTTGTTTTTTCTGCTAGAATCCCTCTGTAGTTTCTGATACAGTTAGTTTACTAAGAAAAGTGTTTCTCATTCTGCTTTGAAATAAAAATCCAGATGTTTTACACCACAGATCCAGTTCTGATTTGATTGAGGCATCATTTACCAACACCCATGAATAGCACAGCAACCCAGTTTCATTACATTATATTTATTACATTGTAAAAAGTACATGACCTTTTATTTATATATACACATGTAATTTCCTGTTCACTCAAGAATTAGCGCCTGGTATACCTAACAATGCAGTACAACAAATGAACAGCTTCCAAAACGACTTAACAACCCTGTGAAAGAGGGGCTCCACTTCATTGTGTTGGTGCACAGACAGACTAATGCGTTTCTAATTTCTCTGACATAAGGCAGTGGATTAGGAGAGTAATATAACCTGACCTGAAAGCAGTTGCTCCCAACTGTGCTTCAACAAGAGTATTCATTCCCCAACAGCCCATTCCTGGCGGAATAAATAAGATTACAATTTTAGACTGATAAGGGCAACGGCCGAGAAATAAACTGCACTGAAGGTTAGGCAAATCACAAGGTTGGGCATTCAAAATAGTCAACGCAGGGATAATACTACAAAGCAGCATCAACGAGTTAGCCAGCTAACTTTAATAAACAACCAGATATAACTTCATTTTCTGTTTTATTAATTTAATAAACCTATACTAACATATGCATTTTCTGGTTGTTGAGTCAATTAGACAATGCCCGTTTTATGCTAATCTTTAGCATAAAGTTATTTCCAAATAATTTGGTAAGTTAGCTGTCCAAGTCATTGATCTTGCTTTGTAGTATACCGCTCTGAAATGATGGGGGTGGGGGAGCCACAAAAAATCTTAACTCATCATGAGGCGATGCAGTTGCCCGCAAGTCTGCATACCCACATAACACCCCCCATTGCGAGCAAAACTTTTTAGTGGCCCCCGTCTTGACAGTGGTGATCATTTTAGTTTGAGTTAATTTAGTGCAATTCTACATATTTTATCATGGTGTGGAGAAAATGTTGCAGTTTTAAAGCATGTTTGCTGTAATTCTACAGATTTTGCCATGGGGTGGAGAGAAGATTTTGCATTTTATAACTCATTTTGCCATGAAGCAGAGAGGAAAAATAGCAGTTTTACACATTTTGCCATAGGTTGGAGAGACATGTTTGCAGTTGTTAATATGATATCCGAGTGAGACTAACAAAATCAATGGGGGCCCCCCGGCCTGTAATTTGACCGTGATAACAAGTCTGGATAGCTGGCCGCTAAATTAACTTGGCAATCAAATATTTTAGCTGACATGGGCTAATTGACTATCAGTAGATAGAAAAACAGCTGATGCAGAACCAAATTCTGAAATAGCACGTTGTGTATTCTACTATTCTAACCCACAACAGTAAGTTGAGAACCCGACTGTGGTGGGGGGCTGTGATCCGAGGGCCTTTCAAACAGGAGCCACGGGCCGCCGTCAGTTGCCCATCCCTGTTCTAAGTGGTTGATGCTTTTGAAAACTCTTCTTCCATCATCACATGCAGTGAGGTGTCTGGTTTGGGTATAATTTGACAGAAGATCAAGGCTCTAACTTCAACCTACCAAGATCTGAACTCCACTGCAATCAATAAATTACTTACTGTACTGCTTACTGTACGGACAGTGACATGCAAAAATACTTTCACTGTGTCAAGTGGGATAAAGTAGTCCCAAATGAAAACTTGCAAAGATGATCCAGACCATTCATCTCATCACTTGAAAATGAAAACTGCATTTCAGATCAGCTTGTCCCAGATTTACTGATGGCTGTCTATGCTCAATCTGCTAGTCAATACTGTACTCATTTAAATAATCTCATTAAGACCTTCCTATAAAACTCCCCTAACCTGACCGATAAAAGCGGACACGCCCAGGCCAGACCAGTCGTCACATTCAGAATGTTCTAGGTGCTGTCCTTGTTAGCAATGGCAGCATCTCAAATCCATCTTTCCAAGGCAAACCATGCACACCTGTCCCTCTTGGGTATAACAGTGTTTAGAGGACTTAAGAATACGTAGTGTCCTTTTAAAAGATATTTTTGTTATTTTGGGCATTGTAATCAACTTTTTGCGAACAAGCTTGTGACAACATGTTGACAAATTTCTCCCTCTTTGGAAATCTCAGGATATCATATAATATAATTATTTTCAAAAACCTCAGACACAATTTTATAATGGAAATATATAAACTGTATGCTTTATATTACTGTACACGTATATTTCGACCTTCAGATACAAGAGTTATGATATAGCTAGTATTTCACTCTTTTGTTTTAAGACACAGTGCCCTGATACTTTGACTGGAGTAAATTAATCTCTGTACATCCTATTCAGTAAACAACATGCAGCACCTAAAACCAATTAAGTTATTGACTATGATTTATTCCTGGCAGGACCTCTAGATTAATGTGAAGCAGACGCATACTAACAACGGACTTAACTTTGTAGGTCTCAAGTTGAAACTGACTCAGTAGGAAAAGTGGGAAAGATTGAAGCGAGTCAAATAAGTGCTGTCCTTAACATCCATGCAGCATCGTATATGTATATCATAAATATGTATTTTCTGATGAATACGTGAATATTGAAGGACAGCAGGACCCAGGATGTTAGATAAGACCAAAGCTAGATGTGTCTGTGGTTGTTTAGTGTTGTCTGAGAGATGACCATGCATGCCAGGGTCTCTCTGTCAGAGTTGGTCTATCCCCTCCTGTGAAGGGGTGCAGAGCCTAAGGAAAGCTATGCTGTTTAGGGGACAGGTGGGGGACAATGTCCCCCTGTGAGAGTAGGTGGTTCTATTTTACCTCCGGGGTGTCACTAAGGTCGGTGGGCCTGGGGGCAGGGAGCAGGGGGACAGGGGAGCTGGCCTCAATGAGGGCGGGGTTGAGGATGATGGGCAGGGACATGGGGGGCACGCCCCCACCTGCAGATGGGAGGCCAGGGGCTGCAGGATGAGGGGGGACTGACTCATGTGGGAATGACTCAGGGGGGTAGAGATCTGGGGGGACATCTTCACTGGGGTGGGCATGGGGGGAGTCGACGGGGGCACTGGAGATGATCTGTCAGTTCCTGGAAAAGAAGAGGACATTGATTGATTCATTTATTGTTGGCTATGAAACTGATAATGATCATTGGCTTTGGCCAGATTTCATAAATGACTGGCCATGGTTTTTATTTTATTTGAAATTTTACCCCAATTTCATGGTATCCAATTGTTAGTAGTTGTCTCATCGCTACAACTCCCGTACGGGCTTGGGAGAGACGAAGGTCGAAAGCCATGCATCCTCTGATACACAACCCAATCAAGCCGCACTGCTTCTTATTAACACAGCGCGAATCCTACCCGGAAGCCAGCCGCACCAATGTGTCGGCGGAAACACTGTGCACCTGGTGACCTAGTTAGCGCGCACTGCGCCCCGGCCCCGCCATAGGAGTCGCTAGTGCGCGATGATACAAGGATATCCCTACCGGCCAAACCCGGACGACACTAGGCCAAATGGACCTCCCGGTCACGGCCGGCTGCGACAGATCCTGGGCGCAAACCCAGAGTCTCTGGTGGCACAGCTAGCACTGCGATGCAGTGCCATAGACCACTGCGCCACCCGGGAGGCCTATGACTGGCCATGTTAACATGGTTACCGTTGGCACTAGGTGGTGGGGGATCTTGGGGCGACGCTGGTCTGCTGAAGGTCTTTGGCTCTGTGGGGGCAGCTGGCACTGGAGATGGGGCCTGGGCTGGGGGTAGCGAGGCTGGGGGGAGGGGGCAGCCAGCTGGGCAAGTTCCACTGGAGGACTGGGAGCAGGATCTATGGACACAGAGCACCATTGCATTTCAGTGATCTGGCTTTATGTAGCTATATAGCAGAAATAACACTGAAACACTGAAGGTTAAGTACACATCATGAAAAACATGTAGGAAGTGTAATCTAACTAACCTACATTCAAAGCATATTGGAGAAAACAAGGCCTCAATTGATGCAGGTATAGTGTGTGGTCCTCTACCTGGTTGGGGTATGACTGTCTGTTTGAAGAGCTCTTCCCGGAGGTTAGGCAGGAAGCAGTTGATGCGTTCCCAGGTGATCTCCCACAGGTCAGAGTATCCCGTACGGGAGTCAACGCTGTGGAAGATTCCTGCTGTGTCCATCACCAGCAGCATGTTCTTCAGAGACTCTGGAATGGCTTCCAGCTGGGGTCGGATAAAAATAAAAAAAAAACAGCCCATCAGCTGTGCAATCACACACAGAAGGAAAAAACACTGAACAGAGCTGAATAGGAGTGAACATGAACTGTTATTTTTCTTGTGTGCCCTCCTTTGCGTTTGACCACTTATTGTTGTAAAGTGATGGACTTTTTAGACTAGCTACAGGTAACGGCCAAAATAAAGGAAACACCAACATAAAATGTCTTAATTAAGGTGTTCGGCCACCATGAGCCAGAACAGCTTCTAATGAGCCTTGGCATAGATTCTTCAAGTGTAGAATCTCCCGTAAGTGTTCGATTGGGTTGAGATCTGGTGACTGAGATGGCCATGGCAGATGCTTTACATCGTTTTCATGCTGATCAAACCATCCAGTGACCACTCATGGCCTATGTATAGGGGCATTGCCATCCTTCGGGGGTATAGTCATGTTAGCCAAAATAATGGCCTGCCCAGCATTTCTATACATGACGTTAAGCATGGAATGTTAATTGCTTAATTAACTCAGGAACCACACCTGTGCTTTCAATATACTTTGTATCCCTCATTTACTCAAGTGTTTCCATTATTTTGGCAGTTACTCGTAGAAACACCTGAGCTAATAGGAGTTAAAATCGACATGTGATACTGTGCAATATTAGGCATCTTCACCAGTAGGTCACTGGAGCCAGCGTGCATGTACTTGTCCATGAAGTCCAGGATGGTGAGCCACAGGGCAGCAAAGGTGGGCAGAGACAACAGGGGAGAGAGGTGCTGCAGGAACACCTGGTGGAGAACAAAGCAATAGAAAACAGTGAGATATTCAGATATGACATAGGTACCTGAAACAGCATATTATACTATCGCTCTTCAGACGGATAAGCAATGCTAGACAGCGGGAAGGATTTAGCAACTTTGTAAACAAAGTCACCCCTACGGTCTGAACACATATTACAGATTTCACACTTTGACATGGCTGCCTGTTGTGTGTTGACTGAACTCTGACCTTTGACAACAGGGTGCAGGCCCTCATCCTGGTCTCCTCCATGCCTCCCACATCTGCAGGGCTAATATTGTCCAGCAGCTTGGTCAGCAGGGGGAACAGGACCTGGCAACACAGTACACAATAATTAGAACACAGTTAACACTGGTAAAATTATTTCCCACTTATTTTCAAACTTGAGATTTTTTGCATAATACTGCATTGTATTCAATGGGATATTTGCCATAAAATTCTAAATAAATGCCCATGGCAAGCTAGGATTTGGCCCCAAGTGCCTACTCTTAATTAATCATATATTTCACTATATATTTCAGAGGAACCATTCAGCAGCCATTCTCATGACCCACCACTCTCGTTACACATACACACACCATTTCACAGTGGTCCTCCTATAATGTAAAAGATGTTCAGCATCCTCCTCTCACCTTGTTGAAGCAGGACTCCCACTCCACAGCATCTAGTGTCTGCAGGTCATGGACCAACAGTGCCCTCTGGAGGTAGGTCAGGGCCTGCATTCGCACCTGCCGCCTGGCATCACAGCACAGCCAGGCTATCCCTATGGGATTCACACAATGTATGGATACTTATGTCAGATATAAAGCATTAAGACCGGCAAGAGTGTTAAGTGGAATGCTATATAGTGGCGTGAGAACAAGACCACTAAGTCCACTCTCTCAAGGGTCAACTCAGTGAATTACAGTGCCTTCAGAAAAGTATTCACACCCCTTGAATTTTTCCACATTTTTTTCATTACAAAGTGGGATTAAAATGGATGTCATTTGTCACACAAAATACTCAAATGTGCAACATTTGCCAATTATTATTTTCAACATTCTTCCAGCCCTGTCAAATAGGTTGTTGATCATTGCTAGACAACCATATTCAGGTCTTGACATAGTTTTGCCTAGCTGCTTGAAACTCTAACAAGCAAAACTAACTTGACCACTCAGCAACATTCACTGTCTCTTAGTAAGCAACCCGAGTGTAGATTATTGTCCTGCTGAAAGGTGAATTAATTTCCCAGTGTCTAATGGAAAGCTGAGTGAACCAGGCTGTCCTCTAGGATTTTGCCTGTGCTTAGTTCCATTCTGTTTATTTTTTTATCCTGAAAAACCCCCGGTCCTTGCTGATGAAAAGCATACCCATTAGATGATGCAGCCACCACTATGCTTGAAAATATGGAAAGTCGTATTCAGTAATGTGTTGTATTGTATTTGCCCCAAACATAACACACACACACATTATATATATATATATATATAGGACAAATGAAATTTAATTTTTTTCAGTTTTACATTAGTGCCTTGTTTCAAACAGGATGCAAGTTAGGTAATATCTTTATTCTGTACAGGCTTCCTTCTTTTTACTCTGTCAATTATGTTAGTATTGTGGAGTAACTACAATGTTGATTTATCTGCAGTTTTCTATCCCAACCATTGAACTCTGGAACTGTTTTAAAGTCACAATTGGCCTCATGGTAAAATCCCTGAGCGGTTTCGTTCCTCCGCGGCAACTTAGTTTGAATGGTACAAAGACACAGACGTCCTATCTACCAATAGGTGTCGCCTTTTGCGAGGCATTAGAAAACCTCCCTGGTCTTTGTGGTCTAATCTGTGTTTGAAATTCACTGCTCGACTGAAGGGATCTTACAGATAATTGTGTGTGGGGTACAGAGATGAGGAAGTGAAACAAAAATTATGTTAAACACTATTATTGCACACAGTGAGTCCATGCAACTTGTGACTTGATAAGCAAATTGTTACTCCTGAACTTAGTCTTGCCATAAAGGGGTTGAATACTTATTGATTCAAGACATTTCAGCTTTTCATTTTTTTAAACGAATTTGTACTAATTTCGAAAAACAGAATTCCACTTTGACATTATGGGGTACTATGTGTAAACCATTGACAAAAACATCTACATTTAATCCATTTTAAATTCAGGCTGTAACAACAAAATGTGTAATAAGTCAAGGGGACCCGTGTGAATACTTTCTGAAGACATAAAAATATAAACTCAACATGTAACCATTTTTGGGATTTTACTGAGTTAGTTCATATGAGAAAATCAGTCAATTGAAGTAAATTCATTAGGCCATAATCTATGGATTTCACATGACTGGGAATATAGATATACATCTGTTGGTCACAAGTACCTTAAGAAAAATGAATCTCACAATGGGCCTCAGGATCTCAAGGTATTTTCGTGCATACATTTTTTTTGCCTAATCTTCATGACTAATGTTCAAACTTAGACGTACAACAGCATCAAGGTAAATTACCAGGATAAAAAACATCACTAGGTTAAATGACCAATGTAAAGGACATCAGTAGATTAAACCCAGTGTCTTTCCTGTCCCAACAGACTGAACAGTAAAAGAAGAATGTGCCTAAGAAAATAACAATAGCTCAAATCCCCCAGCCAAGAAGAAATACGTCACTCTAGTCTGTGGAATGAACACCTTTGACATTGACAACAATCAGATTTATGAACATTATGTTTGGTGTTTGGGATTCTGTGTTTTTATATATATATATTGATTACTATTCTGATGTTACTATGGCTTTTGTACCCATTGATTTCAGTGCATGTTCAGTAGTACCAGGAGAGGTCATGTTCAGTAGCTCCTACTGTAACAGCCTCTACTCTTCTGGCAAGGCTTTCCACTTGATGTTGGATTTTTTTTTATTGTCCCCAGCACAAGGTGCACCTGTGTAATGATCATGCTATTTAATCAGCTTTTTTATATGCCATACCTGTCAGGTGGATGGATGGATTATCTTGGCAAAGGAGAAACATTCACTAACAGGGATGTAAACAAATTCGTGCACAACATTTGAGAGAAATAAGCTTTTTGTGCAAATGGAACATTTCTCAGCTCATGAAACATGTGAACAAAAATCAACATGTAAAGTTTTGTTCAGTGTATATGACTCCTCTAAATACTAGTCATTCGTTCCAATATAAGCAAAAAAGCATTAACATGTGAAAACATTGTCCACGAAAACAGGAAATGTGCCTTTGGTTCCGCACAATGACATTGACAACATTCCTCAAATGACTAGGAAACAATGATGAATTGTGTTTAACCCCAATTAATAAACACATAATTGAGTGGTGCTTATATGCAAATATGTTTTAGAGATAGCTAAAGCCTCTGACCTTGGAGAAGTGGGCACCAGCAGCTGGTCCACAGTGTCTGGGAGTCAGCCTCAATTTTCTTCCCTGCGACCTCCAGGTGGCGCTGTTCCTGTGCCCAGGAGCTGTAGATGCTGGCGGCCCTCGTGTGCAGGGTGTGCATCAGGTCTAACAGCTGAGCCAGGGGAACTTCATGTCATTATGATGTGGTCATAGCTATTCTAATCACAATACAGCTTGATTCTAAAACCATGAGTATGACTTAATGTCTGTATTGGCTGCAAGACACTTCCTCAATGACATTTATTAAAATAACATTTACATGTCTAAGTACTTTATTCTAATGCTGACAATATATTTAGGTAATGATCTGTGATAAGAGTATTGATATTTATGTCATTTTGAAACGCTGATGGAGAAGTTACACATATTGTATAGTACAGTATCTTCCATGTCTAAATTATTTCATTTATGTTACACAGACGTAAGGTTGCAAAACTCCCTGTAATTTACCAAAGACATTTAAGAAATGTATAAAAAAATATTTTTATTTTTCATTTATCCGTCCATCTGATCCGTTCCATGAGTTTCTAGTATATATCAAATATGGTTCTGGAGAAAACATATTATGATATAATTTTAAATTAACTCTGCAGCTCTTCCAACTATTGACTTATTTCACAACCGTCACCAGTTTGACCCCAAAACACTTAAAAATATATATTGACATGGGAAACCCAAAAATATATATTTTTAAATAAATAAATATGAAGGATTTTCCATACTCATTAAAACAGCAACAGTTTTAAATATGTTGATGGGTTACTTTTAGCATAATGTTTTAAAGCCTTATGATTCTATTTTTATATTGTAAACATCTACGTTTTGGGGGGAATATCTTTTACATTTCATGAAAATTCCCTAAAAGTCTTGAAAGCTTCCAAAATTCCTAAAGTTACTGGTAATATTCCCGCTCTTTGCAACCCTACACAGCCCTAAATATCTAATAATATACCTTTCCAAGCAATTAATTAGTCAAGGATTGAAAGTTTAATTTCATTTAGAGTAGCTAGAGCATTGAGCATTGAGAATTCACTACTCAGCCTTTCCAAGACAGTTAATTTGTGAATAGGCAATACAAGAGGTGAATATTAGCATTAGTCGACTGAGCATGAATACCTGATTAGTGCCAAATTAGTTCTGAAAAGAGATGGCAAACAATGTAACTTCTTAATCACACTTCAGGAAATGAGAATAGTAGTTCAAGAAGAATAGAACTAAACACCGCCACAACATTGCTTAATTGCCATGACAACCATAATGTGCGAAGAGAGGGGAAGATACAACCGAAATCTCCCCAAATCCCCACCTTCCCTCCGCAACCCCACCTCCCACCCACACACACCTGAGGCAGAGCACACCTGGGGCATATTCAGGAGAGTACAACGTTGCAGAACCTTCAGATAGAGAAATATATTGTGTAGAACAGACATGATTGGTCATGTAGTTCGGAACGTTTCACCCAACTGAACAGAGCCCCTGAGCAGCACAGAGACCAAGGTAGAAGGGAAAGAGGGCTGCGGTACTTACGTCCTGACTAACCTGTAATGACACCGTGTGGTAGCTGGCCGGGACTCCCTCGTCCTCCTCGTCGTCACTATGGGAACGGGAGGGCCTCTGGCTGGAAGCCTTGGTGCGGCGGGATGCCCCCTCTTTCTCCCGAGGCTTCCTCCTCACACGGGACTTCTGGGAGTCGTACTTGTGGTTCTTCTTCTTCTCATGGGTCCTGTAGCCTGTAGGTCAGGAGAGATGGAGGGACTGTTTTTAGCCATTGTTACAGATATATCCTGAGTGTGAAAGTTTCTCCTAATAGTTGACTGATATCTCTGAACAGAGAATGAATGCCCACTGTTTGCTGCTCCCAAAGGTAATCCAATTTAGCAGTACAGAGATCATGAGACCATGTCTTTACCCTAAGGCGGCGTACAGTACCAAGACCTGAATGAGTTCAGGACTGGCCATTCTAGTGTAAGACAATGTGCAGTATGATAATAATTATCTTAATTGATAGGTCTATAGGGTATGACTTAACGCTTAGGAAACTCTCCAGGAAAAAATACATTCCTTTCACGTAAACCCGAAAGGCTATATCAATTCTAATTGAGTAATAGCAGTTTTAGGGCTGTACGTTTTCCATTCGCTTCCCATATAGATTAGATCGATGCTTAGCGTGAGGTCTTTGATCAACCAAAGTTTATTGCTAAGTGTGTAAAGCTGTGTTGACAGCAGGTATCTAAGGGTCTGGAGCGCTGGGAGAAATTAAAAGGCTATCAGTGGTGCCAGGCTTGCACAGTGCACCATCTCCCACTGTAATCCTTGTTTTACTCTAGAGTCTGGATCACTAACAGACTGCTGTTGCTGAATGAATGGGGAGAAGGGCAGCCGAGTGACACAGTCCTCAATTAGGGTTGGTGTGGGGGAGGCAGGGAACCCAGAGTCAGGTTAGTTACTCTATAGACATGCATTGAGATCCCCTTCCAAAGGCTTTTAAGAGTAACCACCCAACATGCCAAACTATCAAAGCTTAATTTAGAAATTACTCAAACAGTTTGATGACATGTGTTAGCTTGGAAAACAGCATTGATGTAAAGGCAAATACAATGCCAAATTCATTGTTGGAAGATTAAGAAACACTTTGGAAAAAGACTGAATATAAAATTAGCCTCAAATAGGAATTGATTTGTCAGTCAACAGGAAGTGAGGAAAGAGGAAGTTGTACCTCCGTTAAGGCTGGCCTCCACAAACACCCGGATGGCCTTGACACACAGCTCAAAGTTTTCAGGGGTGACATGTGCAGCATCGCGTACTATGAAGGAGAGGGACTCCACACACTTGATGAGGGACTTGGTGTCGTGGAAGCCCATGTCTTGGCCCAGGGTCAGGCTGTACTGGTTCACTAGAGGGTTGAGCAGGGGCTTGGAGCCAGAGGCCGGTACCTTGTTGATGTCCAGGTCATCTTTACCAACCTGGCAATATAAAACACAGTGTGAGATGTGCGGTATGTTGAGGCATTAACTGACATTGATATGACAAAATAACAAGCTTAGCTTTACTATTATCCACAATAAACAGTGTATTAACTCTATGAAGATCTCTGGAGTTGATCATCTGAGCACTCGAAAGAAAAGTGTGTGCAGGTGACGCGAGTGTGTGTGTGTCTGTGTGTGTGTGGGCTCTTACCACCAGCCATCCGCTGCTGGCCACGTCCACATCAGTGACAGAGCGGGGCATCCTGGACTTTCCGTGCTCCGTGTAGACCTCAGAGTCGGAGGTGTAGCCCCGGTCCAGACTCACCTCGCTGTGGTGGTGGGACGACAGCTCACTGTCCGACTGGGCACCTGGAACAAAGGTGGAAACAGGACATAGATTTTTTTTATACCAGGCATCAAAACACACCACTAACAGTGTGGACGTGTGCCTTGTAACATAACAGCCGAGCTGTTTGTGTAAAGTCAACGCAATTGACAGTAAACGAGGTGATCATAAGGTTTCTCCACTGCCAAGGCCAACAAAGTAGGCTACCATGCCACGTGATGCTGTACATGTAAGAGGCTGACCTGTGTCGATGTCGGGACTGGTGGAGGTGACCTGGAAGGAGGCGGGTGGTTTGATCCCGGCCCCGATGCACTCGATTAGGGAGAAGAGGGTGAACCAGTCGTCTGTGCAATGGATGTTGGCAGCGTTGGTCTTGAGCAGCTCATGGAGGCCGTAGGCCACCTCCCGGCTAACCCGGGCCAGGACGTGTGGTTTCATCATCAGCAGGAGACGCAGGGACAGCAGCACCTAGAGATAGGGTGGCAGGGGGGTTAAGTGGACGCTAACGTTGTATAAGGCCAATTGCTTGAACTGCCGGTGACCTCGATCTCACTGATTAGGGAATTGAAGTACGTTCCCGACATTCGGCTCACAATTCCTAATACAGTTCAATGTATATACTGCACTAGGTCTCACAGTTCTTGGTCTCACTGCACATTTGAAAGGAAAAGATTAGAAAAACAAATGTGGGATTTGTGGATTCAAGTCCCTGCAACATAAGATGTTTGCCCTGATCGCCACGGTTCACACAGAAAAGGAAGGAGGAAACACTATTAGTTGGCTGTAACAACGTCCATCTGGGTTAGAGATCAGATTGAAAGCCAATTAAAGACCTTATTGAAGAAATGGGACCAAAAGTTAATGCTCCATTTACAGTTTTCCTCGATTTCTTAAACACAATGAAAGAAACTGAGATCCATGTGAGCGAAACTTGGATCCATGTGGCCAAAACAATAACCTTTTTTTTTGCACAACAGGTCATTTGTCATTGGTTTTGCACCAATGCAAACGCTAAACACTTTTTTGCAAAACAGTAGACGCAACTCTTTATCACAAGACACTTTTTGCAAAACAGCAGTTAACTCTGTAAATAAGACAAAAAAACAAGAATAATTAAGCTTTAAAAAAACAGACCCCCCCATGGTTAATAACAACGACTCTCAAAACAGTAGGGTTTTTACAACAAACATGTAAACAACCTTTACATAACTGGGCGCTTTTAACTCCTTCACAATCAATCCATAAATACATTTGAAAGTGTTCACTAGGGACTTGTTTGGTTTCCCAATGGGATATAAAGTAGAACACATTCCTATTTTCTTTACATTGCCCGAGAAACTGCAATGATAAAAATAGTTCAAGGTCAATAGGACAGTCACATAATAAACGCTATTTAGGTTACAGGCCAGGTCACCAAGAAACCAGGTCCCTCTTGGAAAAAGATTAGATCAGTAAAAACTTGGCTAATTAAATTGTCCCACTGATCAACACAGACTAAGAATACTGATAGGTAGTTCATCCTGTGCCTTTAAGCCAGAACAAATTAAACATCTGATACCAGTATGATTGCATGAAACATCCTTTTTTTTACTTGTTATACAACAAATTTAAGCCTCCTTTATGATTGCTGTTAAGCTCAGGCCAGATAAGACCGATTGCAATGGCTAAAGGACACTGACCTAATAAAGCTGTGTGTGTGTGTGTGTGTGTGTGTGTGACCATCAAATGTAAATCCCATTGGATCAACAGTCCAATCCTCCAATCACTCAGTGCCATCACTTGTCAGAAAACCTGCATCATCTCTGCATTATCTGTTTGACAGCACAAAACATGCATTAATGCAATGATGTACGCCTAGATAGTTTGGTTTCCTCTCTCGTGTGTGTGTGCGCGTGTGTGTGTACCTGTGAGCTGATGTCTTCTCTACGCAGCAGGCGGATGGCCAGTCTGATGAGGCCCACCACAGCCCTCTCCACCAGGAAACAGCTCTCTGTAGCCTGGACACACAAGTGGCACAGGTGGTCCCGCACCGTCTGCCATACACATGACACGCGGTCCCTAAACACACACACAAAATTTACGGACTCAATAGCATGACAAAGCCTGATGTTCAAACAGCTGATTTGACTGGATGTAATTCCTACTGGACTTGGGACAAAACATAAACAGGCGATCACACTGTCCCTGACTCAAAGCAAACACCGCACCGTTTCCTGCCGTACCTGTTCTCCATGACGATGCGTAGCAGCATCTCCAGGCAGAAAGCCGCGTCCTCCTCATCATACGTCTCCTCGTCAGGTGTGACTGAGATCAGAGCCTGTCCACAAGAAACAGCTCTTAGTAAACAACACCAGAACATTCTATACTACCTGCATCTCAGAAATTCATATTCAGCCAATCACATGTTAAGATGAACAATATTTGCCTGGACTCTTATGATTACCTTCATCAGCTCCTGTAGAGACTCCAGCTGCAGGAATTTACTCTCTGTGATCAGCTTCTCTGGGTCACATTGCTGGCGCGGGAGTGACAGGTAACAAATCAATTTACCAGACTGACAGTTTATCCAAAAAGCCAAAAAAATGTATTCATAATTTTAAAAAATTCAAACTGCACGATGTGAACCACACAGTTGAACTAGAACGTACAGTATACTGGTCACCAGAGACAATTTGAACGAGTGTGACAGAGACAAAGCAGTGGGATGAGGGATGATTGGTTTAGCTCTGGTACCTTGATACAGAGCATTGCTGCCTGCTTGGCCTCCTGGTTCTCAGTCGAGGGCCCACGTAGACCAGACTGCTCCGCTCCACTCAGAGTCAGCCAGTTCACAAAGCTCAGCACCGCAGACTCGCCCCTGGGAGAGACAGAGAGAAAGATGGAGAGATGTCAAACTCTTAAAAGACATTTCATGCTTGGCGATAACCACCCATTTCACAATATTACTGGAACTGGGTTTAAAATGTCAAAAACTCAAGAGGTTTCACAAGTGAAAGAGCTCAGCCTGCTATGCCAGCGTAACAGAATTGTGAGGTGACTTACCGATTTGAAGGAGTCTCTTCTCTTTGAAGCGAAATCTTTCCATTTGGCTCCACAAAATCCTCCACCTGTATGGACATAAGCAAACAAACGCCACAAGGAAATTATTTCTGGTTTTATACCAGCAGGCGGCAGTATAGCACCCAAATTCAAAAAGACCCATTTCACCCAACAAAATGAATGGAAGGTTTCCGTGTTCCATAGGTACTCGAAACGTGATCGAGGCCATTTGTTTTTCACAGACCATACAAAAAAACAGTCTTTCTTGGTTATGCCTGTCCCTGTCCATGACCATTGCTAGTTATAAAGAAACAGTTCTGACCTCCACCATGGCCTTGGGCAGCAGCTCGGCTCTGAACAGCTGCAGCATGGAGTCCATGATGTTCTTCCAGCCCTCCCTCAGGATATCACCGTGCCGGTGGGCCAGGTGGAACACGGTCTTAGCAGCTACCTGGGCCTTCCCGTTACTCCCAAACACCGTGGGAAGGTTCTCCGCCGACTGTATTGAACACACCCAGTGGAACATATTAGAAAACTCCAGTAGGTGTAATGCTAAAGGTTCCCACATTTGAAATTGAGCACTTACCTCGCTGCTGAGCGTTGTAAACTTGCAGAGGGAGATGATCAAATTATCAAACACGTCACTGAATCCACAATGAGCTGATATCATGGCACATTTCCTAAAAAAGAGAGACAAGCAGATTATCATCACGACTCGCTCTCATTGCCTTCCCCAATAGATGCTTCGTCAGCATCTCCTCAGAACCACAGTGCTGGGTCCAGAAACCCCTGGGGATGCCTAGTGTACCGGAAACCAGCGATGGCCTTCTGAATGATGGCGTCATCCAGGCTCTTGTCGAAGACGTAGGAGAGGGCGGCGATGGTGGGCCCCCAGGTCATGGTGAACAGGTCGTGGTCGTAGCTGCCGGCAGGCACGTGGAGGAAGACCCCCTCGGAGGTGGCCCCCCGGTTGAGCAGCACGCTCCACACGTAATTCTCTTTCACCAGGCCTGACTGCTCGTCTGGCATCACTATCTCGTCATTCCTACAGGACAGAGAATACCACGGAGTGTGTGAACGCTAAACCAACCTTGATCATCTGGGGTGGGTTGTTTGACATAACTTACCGTCAAAGCTCAAACGCTGATACAAATATATCCTCTTGAAATGAGATAGATTTACTTCATCGTGTGTGTGTGTACACGTCACAAACATTTCTATACAAGACTATGGCTTACTTGATTGCATTGTAGATGTCCTCCAGCATATCCTGATCGAAGTCTGTATTTCCATTCACACCCTTCAGATTCTTCTTGAATTGCTACATGAAGGTGGGAGGGACGGACATCAATACTGAATCAGGGCACCATCAACACATCAATCATTGTGGAGCTCTGCCAGCTGGCCTGGCTCTGGCATCCAACCCTTAGGCATGCAATGCGCTTGCTAATTGAGCATCCAACAATTAAGGGGATGGGGGGCCAAGGAGCTTTACCAACGTATGTGTCACTTAATACGGTTAGGTGTGATGTTAGACAAACAGGATCGAGGCCAAGAGCCACAGCAAATAAACAGATCCGCCGTGTGTTGACGGATAGAGTCAAGGCTCCTGGTCGGCTGCATGCGTCGGCTGATAGCAGGTAAAACAGAGGGGAAACACGAGATGCTTTGCAGTGGGATGGACAGACAGAGAAATGAACACAATGAAGGCTCAGGGGCCATGGGCTCAGGGTTGTGTTTGTCATACCAGTCCCCCTCCACCCCAGAGCGGAGCAGACGACGGTAATAATAGCCGCCACAGACACAAAGCAGCTGGCCGTGTTGCCTGCCAAGTCATCATAGGACTGACATCCAGAGAGCAGAGCTGTTCCACACTTATGGATTTGTTGGGGAGCTACAATGTGTTATGCGGTAGCTGATATTCTATTGCTCTAAATTGTACTCTTGCCAGGATGCCCCGAGTCCATTTTATCCCACATAATATCCTATCATGGCATTTGTATGACACTTGGAGACGTACCATCGTAAGGACTTTAATCTGTAACTATATACTGTGCTGTAAATAGTCAGCAAATTGAACAGTAGGCATTTCATTGCCCCCTAGAAAAATATAAGGTAAAACAAATCAGTTGCTCTCATTGCAGATTAGAATTCCATAATGGCAACTTGGAATACTGTTTGTGGCCCACCCGCGCTCTCTTCAGAACCCTGTCCATGGGACTTGTGTTTAGTCTTCAGGCGCTGTCACTCACACAGAGAGAGGGAGCCAGGACAGCAGAGGACGCCCCCGTCCCCCCCTCGCTCACTTCTTCCACCCCTGCCGCCTGTTCACATGACTAACCAGGATGATCTCATCCCACAGACCACCACTGGGCACAGCTGTTACAGGAGGTCTGTCAGACCATCAGAGGGTCTGAAAGAACCAGTGCAACATACTAATGTAGGGTGTCTAAAAGGGTCTTAACAGGGTCTCTGGCAAAACCCATCACTGCCTGGCACAAGTGTTCATAAGAAGTGATTGAAATCAGATCTAACATATGTGGTTGATGAGTGCATTTCTAAGACAATTTGTAGAAAGTAGTAGAAAACTTACTATACTTATGAATTGAAGTCATTTTCCATTTTATTTCAATACAAATAAATCTTTGAAATATAAAAATAATTGTGATGAGTCTTCATGGGAAATAAATCGTGCGCGTTTACCTCAACAGTCATGGGGATGTTCTGCTTGCGCACATTGTTGTTGTGCTGGTCCGTGTTGAGCATGATGACAGCGTAGGCCAGGGCGAAGCCCGCGTCGTTGGTCATGAAGGGAGAACCGTTCACTTTCTACACACACACACACACAAAAATAACCCTCTTTCCATCCATATATACATCAACAGCTGAGTTGCAGGCACTATTTCAGGTATAGTTCCAGATACACACTATAATATAACTACCTTCGTCATAACGTTCAAATATCTATACTAAACAAAAATATAAACGCAACATGTAAAGTGTTAGTCCCATGTTCCATGAGCTGAAATAAAAGATCCCAACGGACCTCACAACCACAGACCACGTGTAACCATGCCAGCTCAAGACCTCCACATCCGGCTTCTTTACCTGCGGGATCGTCTGAGTCCAGTCACCCGGACAGCTGATGACACTGAGGAGTATTTCTGTCTGCAATAAAACCCTTTTGAGGGGAAAAACTTATTCTGATTGGCTGGACCTGGCTCCCCAGTGGGTCGGCCTAAGCCCTCCAAGGCCCACCCATGGCTGGACCGCTACCCAGTCAAGTGAAATTCATAGATTAGGGCCTAATGAAATTATTATAATTGATCGATTACCTAATATAAACTGTAATTCAGTAAAAAAAAATGTAATTGTTGCATTTCGATTTTTGTTCAGTATATATTTGCGCTGCTGAAAGTGCAGTCACGACGTATGACTGCTCAATAGCGGAAAAATACAAGTGTATATTAAGAATATCTGTAAAGTCATTCAAGGCGATTGTGTATGGAGAGAGACTATGAAAAGACATTACTAGGAATACTTTCCAGGTCACGAGGATGACCCTCTCCGGTTATTTAAGGAGCAGTCAGTGGCACCCTTTGGTTTGTCCCCCTGCCTTTGATCAACAGGCCGGCTCTGTTATGCCAACCTTGCCGTTGGCACTGCTGCATTTTACTATTCCCCTAATTACTTGAGTGATTAATGTCCCTGATTCAGATCTGGGTCGGCGTTCCACTGGATGTAATTACCTGATGATAGGGACAGTTGGTGACAAGGATAGGGACAGTTGGTGGCAAGGATTGCCTTGCCATGCGGTAATGGAAGAAGTGTGTGAGTCCCTCCGGGTGCCCTGAGCGCGAGAGCGAGAAAGAACGCCTTTCAAGGGGGGTGAAGGCAGCTGACTTACATGCCAGGTGTCTGTGAAGGTCTCCAAAAGTCGATGGATGACCGGAGCCTCTCCTGGCAGTCTGAAGGCCTCCAGATACAGACGCAGCGCCTCATCAATACGCAGTCCTTGGAAAGTGAACGTGCTGCACGTGGGAATGGGAGAATGAGTATAAAGCACTAATATGTAGCGTACCAGTCAAATGTTTGGACACTTACTCATTCAAGATTATTATTATTTTGTTTAATAGTGAAGACATCAAAACTATGAACTAACACATATGGAATCACGTAGTAACAAAAGAAAGTGTTACACAAATCAAAATATATTTTAGATTCTTCAAAGTAGCCACCCTTGATGACAGCTTTGCACACTCTTGGCATTCTCTCAACCAGCTTCATGAGGTACTGTAGTCGCCTGGGTTGCATTTCAATTAACAGGTGTGTCTTGTTAAAAGTTCATTTGTGGAATTTATTTCTTTCTTAATGCCAATCAGTTGTGTTGTGACAAGGTAGGTGGTATACAGAAGTTAGCCCTATTTGGTAAAAGACCAAGTCCATATTATGGCAAGAACAGCTCAAATAAGCAAAGAGAAATGACAGTCCATCGTTACTTTAAGACATGAAGGTCAGTCAAATCTGAAAACGTCAAGAACTTTGAAAGTATCTTCAAGTTCAGTCGCAAAAACCATCAACCGCTATGATGAAACTGGCTCTCATGAGGACAACCACAGGAAAGGAAGACCCAGAGTTACCTCTGCTGCAGAGGATCAGTTCAGAGTTAACTGCACCTCAGATTGCAGCCCAAATAAATGCTTCACAGAGTTCAGGTAACAGACATCTCAACACCAACTGTTCAGAGACTGCGTGAAATCAGGCCTTCGTGGTCAAATTGCTACAAAGAAACCACTACAAAAAGGACACCAATGAGAAGAAGAGATTTTGCTTGGGCCAAGAAACACGAGCAATGGACATTAGACCGGTGGAATTCTGTCCTTTGGTCTGATGACTCCAAATTTGAGATTTTTGGTTCCAACAGCCGTGTCTTTGTAAGACGCAGAGAAGGTGAACGAATTATCTCCGTATGTGTGGTTCCCACCGGGAAGCATGGAGGTGGTGGTGTGGTGGTGCTTTGCTGGTGACACCGTCTGATTTATTTACAATTCAAGGCACACTTAACCAGCATGGCTACCACAGCGATACGCCATCCAATCTGGTTTGCGCTTAGTGGGACTATCATTTGTTTTTCAACAGGACAATGACCCAAAGCACACTTCCAGGGGCTGTGTAAGGGCTATTTGACCAAGAAGGAAAGTGATGGAGTGCTGCATCAGGTGACCTGAACTCCACAATCACCAGACCTCAACCCAATTGAGATGGTTTGGGATGAGTTGGACCACAGAGTAAAGGAAAATCAGCCAACGAGTGCTGAGCATATATGGGAACTCCTTCAAGACTGTTGGAAAAGCATTCCTCATGAAGCTGGTTGAGAGAATGCTAAGAGTGTTGAAAGCTGTCATCAAGGCAAAGGGAGGCTACTTTGAAGAATCTAAAATCTAAAATATAT